>NC_054599.1:16740920-17064920 GCF_004785595.1 Juglans microcarpa x Juglans regia | reverse complement strand
ATCGTACAACTCTCGTTGTGCATCCTCCCACATTCTTCCAAAGTTTTCATTTTCTTCAAATGATTGTGAAGATGTTCATTTTTCACCCTCATCCCAAAAATTCATGCACCCAGATCGTGTAACATCTTGGTCATATCCTCTCCATTATCATCACTGTCATCAGAAGTATCTACAATAATATTGTCCATGTCAATGTCGTTACTCTCATCCATTTTATTGGATTGACTGCTAAATTTAACTCCTTTAAGAAATGGTTCGCCATGTAAGACCCAATGTGAGTATTTAGGATCGATTACATTTATAAATAAATGATCCTCTACTAACACCAAATTATAAGAACTAAGATTTTTGTACTTCTTACATGGACATCTTATAAATCTTCGACTGTCAACACTCATGACATGTTGACAGTCAATGACATGTTGGATATAAATCAAATTTTGCATATTGCTGCCAAAAGAGAACACAATTATTTTTACAACTGTGGATCATATTATAATCAAATCCTAGCCCTTGCTTCAATTGTTTCACTTCATAAAAATTACGAGGTACTACGTTATCCTAAGGGAAAGCTTTTTAAAATAATTCTAGTAACATGTCAATGACCTTGGCAAAATTATGACAAATAGACTTAATATAGAGCAACCTCACTGAGAAAAACAACTTGCTATGATGAGTGCATCATCGTACAACTCTCGTTGTGCATCCTCCTACAGTCTTCCAAAGTTTTCATTTTCTTCAAATGATTGTGTAGATGTTCCTTTTTCACCCTCATCCCAAATATTCATACACCCAGATCACGTAACATCTTGGTCATATCCTCTCCATTATCATCATTGTCATCAGAAGCATCCACAATAATGTCGTCCATGTCAATGTCGTTACTCTCCTCCATTTGATTGGATTGACTGCTAAATTTAACTCCTTTAAGAAATGGTTCGCCATATAAGACCCAATGTGAGTATTTAAGATCGATTACATTTACAAATAAATGATCCTCTACTAACACCAAATTTTAAGAACTAAGATTTTTGTACTTCTTACATGAACATCTTATAAATCCTCGATTGTCAAAACTCATGCGAACAAACTCTATAAAAAACTTCACCTCTTGTGCATATTCCTTATAATCTCTCGCCCAAGTCTATCTCCCAACAGCATCCAACTCTTATCCATCTCCAATTTCTGTTACTTGTCGGTTGCTATAAAAAAATCCAATTCATGGGATAAACACTGTCAAGAGTATATTCTAATACACTTGTTTAATTACCATCTATTTTATAAGACAATTGGGGCTTCACTCCTTAATCATTTATCCCAATTAAAACAAAGGATAACATCTAGATTAGGTTTTTTGGTTTGGGGTTGAGTCAACTTAGCCATGTCTGTTTGGCGTGTTCCCGTTCGAATGAACTCTAATTTGTTCGAACTCTCAGTTGCCAAATAGACATATTTTTGTTAGAACAAATTAAATTCGTTCTAATGATCACAAATTGTTTGTTCGAATAAACTAAACATAACGTTCGAATAGAGATTTTCCTAGTTCTAACTATGAAGTGACATTACAATGGTCAGTTCGAATAGAATATGTTTTGTTTGAGTGAATTATTTCAATTCAATACAATATATTATAATTTTTTAATTATATAATAATACAATTATTTTAATTATATTCTTACTTTCCTTGTGGTTAAACAATATACTAAAGGCATCCAGAGGGAAAAAACATGCGAGAGATCAGACCGGCCAAAGTAGGGAGTAGCTCATGCTCAGGAGACAAGGCCTATACTTGTTGAGCGGGAGATCATTTTGGATGACTTCTGCGATCTTTCATGGGAAGGACGGAGCATACAGTCCATCATCACCGACCGACGATGACACCGATCTGTCAGCAGCGGGGGACTTATCTAGAGATGGTCGGTGAGTTTTACCGTGCCATGGGAGAGCATGACGTTGATGCTCTGTGCTACAGTTTAGCAGTCTGAGGAGTGAGTATTACGTTCTCAACCTGCATTATTGTCGAATTCCTTGATCTTCCGCACGTGGTCGGGGCATATCCTGCAGCAGCTGCGACAGCTACACCAAGAGTAGCGACTGCACTATCTGATTCGGAGACACCGCCCGCATCCTCATCACTAGCGCCGAATGTAGAGTCGGATGCTAGTTCAAATGATTGTGAGGATGAGGATCTACCTGATGATGGTCTAATAGACGATCAGGTCTGTCAGCTTGTGGGAGACCTTTCGACTCCTCCATATGATGGGAGCAAGGTGATCCGACAGGCCGATTGTATAACATTTTTCAGAATGTTTAATTTGATTATTGGATATAACATTGATCTGAAAAAACATAAGACTGATTTCAGAATTGATCGAGCCAGATATTTGTTGCGCATGGCACATGAGGACCCAATTGATCTGGCATTATATTTCTTCCTCCGCATTCGATTGGAGTCACGCTATTCCAATGTAGGTAGTCTACCATTTACATTGCTAATATCTAAGCTCCTACTCTGATCGGAGGTTAAAATGTATGCGACTGAGCAGAGGTCGCCATAGATGGGACCCCATAATAAGATCACATTCAGTAAGAGCAAGGGGACTTGCGGAAGACTGCACCAGAATAACCTAGTGGCACGCCAACGGATCCAGCTTATGGTAGTACTGCCGGTGTTAAGAGATAGCCGGTGTTGGGGGCTTCTTTGGATCAGGTACGAGCTCTATTTGTGGAGTTCTTTGAGCTAATCATGGAGAAGCTTAGGGATCTGGATAGACTTATTAAAACGTTACAAGAGGATTTTGATCTACTTAGCAAATAGATTATTTTAGTTATTATTTTACTTTTTTTATGTTGTATAGAACATTATATATTTGGGATGTTAATATATGACTTTTATTTTTCGTGTTTGCTATCTTGTTTTATTTTTCATTTTGCTTACCGTTCATGATAATATAAAAAATGACACTATCTTTAAAGCTATATTTATATAAGTTTAACATAAAAGAAATCACTATAAAATTTTGAAATTAATTGCATAAAATTAATTTATAAATTTATAAATATTATAACTCACCGTAAATAATATTATACAATATATGCACATTTTTTATATTTTGAAAATGATAACAAATTAAGGAAAAAAATATATACACAAATTAATGATGATAAACACTTTTATATAATTTCTAACCAAATTAATCGTTCGAATGAATAAATATGGTGTTCAAACGATATTTGTTTTGTTTGAACAGTCCTACAACCTTGCCGCTACATTTTTCCACCAAATCTATTTCGTTTGAACAAGTAAATGTAAGTTCGAACGGTTATGGACTTTTCCTAAAAAAAATAAATTAATTTCTCACCAAGATTATTATTCGAACAAATTATATAATATTTGAATAGACATTAATTTCATATTTAAATCTATGTTGTTTTGTTCGAATGATCGTGCATTTTTTAGACGATTTTATTCATTTCAAAATATCCGTCCAAACGAATTTAGAAATTCAGACAAGTTCGTTTCTAATAAGTACTTTTTGGAACGAGATTTAATTTATCTTTAATAAATTTCATCCCTAAAAGTAAAATTTCTTATAATGGGTACGTGTAACGTACGTGAGACATCGTTCATTAAGGTTACCATCTCAGAAATATTGATGTCTTTCTGGCCTCCAAAACAAGACAAAATACATCAACTACACATTTAACAAGTACTAGTGTTGCTACAAGCATGAACTTCCAAACTTAAAATTGCCAAGTGTTCTTTCTCGATAACACCATTGACGCAACAGTATGTAACCAAATCCACAACGTTTGACAAACTATATATGATTGAAAAAAGAATAAATTTATATGGCAAACTTCATATGCCCAAGTTGCCAACGCATTGATATGCATGGCCAAGTTGCCAACTTTCATAGGACATTGACACATGAAATTCAAGAAATCTCCTTTTCTAAATATAAACAAATTTATATTAAACTAAGGAAAACAATAACCTTACAACTATCTTACAATTAATTTATAACTCTACACGAAATGGAGGATAGTTTTATAATATTAAAATTTATTTTTAATGGAGTGACATATTTTATTAGTTATTTGAAAATGAATTGAAAAATAATTATAAAAGAGTTGTATTCTAAAATAATTATAAAAAAGTTGTAGGTATACTAAAATAGATTCAAACATATTCTTGAAGGTTGGCAAGCGGGGTGTCCAGTCGATGGGCGCATGTCGTCTATCAATTGTCAAAAGATGGTAGATTTGAACATTTCTAACCTAGAGTAAAGAAAAGCCTTGAGAAAAATCATGGATTTGTAAACAGGTGAAGGATGGGAAGGGGAAGAGAGAAAAGCGAGGAGGGTAGGACCCCCTGCCGTGATGGAAGATGATGTTTTATTTAAAAAAAAAAAAAAAAAAAAAAAAAAAAAAAAAAAAACCTAAAGAGATGAGAAGGGTTGTCTTATCACAAATTCAATAAAATCTTTTATTAATTGGGAAATAGTTTAGTTTTGAGGGAGGCCAAAGATCAAAGTGTCCACCCTAAATATGAGGACTTTTGCATACATATAAAAGAAAATGAAGAATTATTCATACTAGAGAACAGTTGTTTCTTTTGAAAGGAAGTATTACCCTTGAATTATACTTCCAAACTTTGTTGATCTATAATAACTTAAATTATCCATATAAATATTTTCAATAACATTAAATAAATAATTAAAATTATAAATCTCATTTTATATGAATAATTTTCTATCGTTTGAATCTCTTCAATAAAGAGGACTTTCTTCATATGACAAGTTTCAAACTTTGAAGAAAAGTTTTTATTTATTTTATTTTATTTTTTATTTTCTTGAAAAGAACTTTGAAGAAAAGTTGGATGAGGGATAATATTCCCGTAACCAAAAAGGTAATCTCGAATGAAGAAAATGATTCAATGATTTCGAAAGAATTGAACGAGGAGTCGTATGAGGTGAAAATCTCTATCTCTTGACTCGAAATAAAAACAGATTTGATTTGAAAAAAGATCTTCAAGTGTCTAGAGTTGGGCCAGGAGGGTACAAAAGGAATTCAAGTACAAATTGCAGGACGTATCGACGGAAAAGAAATTGCGCATGTCGAATGGATCAGAAAAGGTAGGGCTCCTCTACAAACTATTTGAGCTAAAAAAGCAAAAAAAAAAGATCAAAGCTTGATATTAAAATGACAACTGCTTCGTCCAAAAAACGATCAAATAAAATAAAATTTATAAATTTATGTGATTTAATATAATTCTTTAGATCTATCTAATAATAAAAAAATTTATAATTTAATGATATTAAATTATATTAATTTATAAGTTTATTTTTATATAATTGATGCATAAAATATTTTCTGATTAAAAAACAAGATGGAGTTAAAAGAATCTAGACACCTCAATAATGAAAATAAAAAGTAAAATTATAAGAACGAGATAATGTTTCTTTTCCATACATTACTACTTTTCTGCTATCATTTACACTAAAATTAATAAATCAATTTAGATTATCTACAAAAAAATATATATATAATTATATATTAGTGGAGGGGGGATTTTTCAATTTAGAAAGGATGGACATTTCTGCTAAACCCGTTCACATTTGTGAAAAAGCCGACCAGGTCCTGCCTGTATGGCAAATACGATTTCCGCTTATCTCCCTCCCTTCTCGCTCTATTCCTCATGTAATGTTTCTCGTGCGCCGACGATGCCGTTGCGCCACCCTTCGAACCCTGCCCTTTCGATTGCGCTTTCCCAGTACCGGTCGAGACCCTCGCCTTCTCAACGTTGTCGTTCTTTCTACTCGCCGTCGTTTCGTTTGTCGGCTTTACGCCTCCGGATGGGTGGTTCAGAAGCACGAACGCGGAGTGGCCGTCGCTGTTGCTTCGCAGGACCAAGTCTCGGAACCTCCGCAGCTTTGAGAACCCCGTTGAGTTGCTCTTCTTGGAGAGCTCCTGCGGCGAAGCCTCCACCGCCTTACCAGACCACACGCAGTACGGACCCTCGCCCTCCAGTTCCTCTGATTCGGAGGATGACGACGGCCGCGGAGGACCTCGCTCTCCCAAGAAAAGCTTCCTCAGCGGCGGTCGGAGATGCGAGGACGTAGTGTCCTTAGCCTTCGAGTCACCGTCGTAAACGTCGGCGAATAGAAGATCCTGGTTGAAGATAGGGTATACTGGGCGGATCTGGCCGTCAACGAATACATCCTCTGCGGAAATCGGAGATCCGTCGGGATTCGTGCAAGCGAAAGAGAACTCATCATCATCATCATCTTCTTCTTCTTCTTCTTCTTCTTCTTCTTCTTCTTCTTCTTCTTCCTCCTCCTCCTCCTCTTCACCATTTTCACCTGCTCCCGCAAATTCATCTCTTACTTCACCATTTTCGCCTGCTGCCGCCGATTCATCAGTAACCAACTCATCCAAAACTTTGCCTTTCGAGCATCCTTCATCTGCTGGCTTCTCAGACTCGGAGCCGAAAGCCTCGAATTTCAGCTTTGCACTAAAATCATCGCCAACTTTGGCGGCGACTTGTGCATATCGCGGGGTTGAAGGTGGATAAAGATGAACGCTGGGAGACAAGGATAATACAGAACCCGCTTGCATTTTTGCCTTTTTGCTCGTGTAAACCTGAAACAAACAATGATACAGAGTCCAAGGATGGGATATTTTTCGAGTATATATAGGATATGAGTCGGAATTAGTTGGGTGGTTTTAAATAGGTGGTTGGGGAGAAAGCCGAGTAAGCGAGGCCTTGGTTAACAAGGAACACGTGTTCACACATAAAGAAGCTGACGGATACTATCGAATCGGAGCTGCGCACGTGTTTGGAAGGGGGTGGGTTCTAGATGAGGCCAGCTTGTTTTTAGGATAGACTTATTAAAGGGTCAGAAAGGTTTATTTATTTATTATATTGATCGAAGGTGTGAAGAGGTGGACATCTGGGTGAGTCCAATTCCATGGGTCAGGGAAAGAGTAAAGGCTATAGTGCATGCCCATGTTGATGTAGGTGGTGGATGGTATCATATATGTGATAAAAGTCTTCTCACACACACTTTAATGAAATGATATGAATTGAAAATGAAAATTATATAAAAATTTTTTTTTTTTAATTTTTTTTAATAAAAAAATCATATAAGTATTGATACGTGATTTGATGTACCAACTTGTATGTACTCAACAAGACTCTATGTGATATAATATCTAGTTTTTGGATTAACTACTTGTTGATTAAGAAAATAATTGTTGATCGATTATCCTTTATATGTTGTGTGGGTCCTAATTACTGAATTAGATGACTTTTTTTTATCAATCGATTAGTTTATCATTCATTTGATAGGATTATTATTAGTATGTAATGAAATGATTGACGAATGGAGGCATATCATTGGAGTATAAGTTAGTATCTCTTAAGAAATCTTTGTCATCTTATAAGGATATATGATCTCGAAAGTTCCGTTTAGATAATAAGAATATTTCAGATCATCTATAAATAATAGTAAAATAATTTATAAATAATAATGAATAGTTTAAAAGTCTGAGAACAATTATAATTTTAAATAGAACTTTAGCGTATCTGTTTAAGAGTAAATGAGAGAGAAAATATAAAGTTCATCTTATAATATTTATAACTGTTCGAGTGATTTTTTCGAGTAACATTGAAGTAATGTAGAGCTCATGACTATAATTACATATCATTCTAGACTCTACAATTTAAGCGGTGAGTTTGATTGTACAATGGGTATGAAAGCGTAAATACAAATGAAGGCTTTGGTTGCGTTAAGAAGCTTAATTTGTGTGATTTGAAAAGGATCAATTAATGCAAAGGGCTAGGCGTGTAGAGAGGGTTTTCTCATCTCTCATGAGCGGTATGTTTAGTAAAGCTGCACGAGGTGGTGGCGGCTAAGCTAACCACGGGCACTAAGTGTCAAGATGGCAGCTAGCTCTTAAGTTTCAAGTAGCTAGATGGCAGCTAGCTCTAAACATGAAACTTAAGTGCATGGGTTGCTTTCTTGGTTACCGCGTCAACAAAGAAAGAAAAAGAACGTCCTAAAAAGTGACACGTGTATAAGGTTCATCATCACTTAATTCCCAACATATCTGGAAGCATGCAGGCATGCATGCATGCATGTTTATATAATTGGGAATTTCTTCGCAATGCAATGGGTCGATCATCATATCTATTATGAGATCAAAGCAAAGCAAATGCACGGTGTCAAACAGACGCGGTTATATGTGCATGCACGATTACTTGTCTTGTTTGATCTCTTGTTTATCCGTGTGCATGGTGTCTCCACGGTCAGTTTGTTCCAATACTTTTAAATATTGGTAGGTGTTGACAACAACTTCAACGTTCAACATCTTTCAATTAATCTAACTCTTGTTTGTTGTGAAAACTTATCCCTGCAAAATCTTTTGGGAGTTGTTTCCATTATAACCCCATGCATGGTTCATGATCAGTCTCTCGACCAAATTAATTATTCTTATAATATATGAGTCTTAAAGATCTCAAATAAAAAAAAGATAGACACGTAAAGTAACTAAAAAATAAAAGATCTTCTCATATTTTAGATTGAGTAAGTTTTTCGAATAATATTAATTAATGTTGAATAATTATGTACGTTGGACCTACTGAATTCATATATCTATTAGTGTTTTCCGACTATGAAGTTCAAATAATAATTTGAGAACTTGATCCAGAATGACCGACAATACGATGACTAAAGACACTTATCGTCAACGATGCGGTGGCCGGCGGGTGATAATATTCAAGCACTCGTAGCAGTTGGGGGTTTGCGGTTGATCTGGATATGGGCACAAGCATATATGACATGATTTTAATTACGGGCAGGTGCATGATAATATTAATTATATATATATATATATATATATATATATATATATATATATATATATATCCTTATACTTAAAAGTATCTATCGCCAATAAATAGTATGAATAGTATTGATAAACAGTACTCTTATTTTACTTTTCTTCTTCGTTCCTCTCTACAACCTCAAATCAATATTCTTCACAAAATCAACATAACAAATCACAAAATCACTACAACAGATCACACAATCACCACACAAAATCATCACAAAATCAAAATAACAGATCACAGAATCACCACACAAAATTATCACTAAATCACAACAACAGATCACAAAATCACAGCAAGCACAGACCAAACTCACCAAAATCATCTCAAAATCACCATAGGATGATCTCAAACTCATCGTAAATCATCCTAACTCTACAAAATCACAAAATCAAAAAATTTACAAATTTACAAAATCACAAAATGGAAGAGGTAGAGGGCTGGGCATGGAGGAGCAGGGGAGGTGCCGTGGAAGGCTAGTAGTGGCGTTGTGGGCTGTAGGCGGTGGATCTAGGCTGTCATGGTGGTGCAGTGGCATGGGCTTGGCTAATGGCGGCGCTACGGGGAGAAACCCGTGCGTGTAGAGGCGCTGCGTGGTGGGGCTAAGGAGGAGCTACGGATGGTGAGTTCCATGGAAGTGGTCCACAGCGTGAGGGGAACTCGGTGGTGGTGCTTGGTGGAGTAAGGGCTGAGCCGTAGTGGCACAAGGATGGAGAACCCGTGCGTTGAGACCCATTTTCGGGTTGCTCGGGTGTGACTAAGGGAGGAGCTGCCAAGGAGCTTCAACTGTGGAGTTTGGTTGTCCGGCGAAGGACGAGGCTACTGGTGGTGGTGCGGTGCCGTAGGGGTGGCTAACGGTGGTGCCACAGGGAGAAACCCGTGCGTGTAGAGGAAGAGAGAGGGCTATGGGCTTCGGCCTGTTGCAGGGGGAGAGAGAGGGGTCTGTGGAGACGAGATTGGCATGGGGAAGGTCGTCGGTGACTAGGCTTAGTGGTGGTGCGGTAGCGGCGGTCGGTGGCGCTGGGAGGAGCCGAGGAGAAGAGAGATCGAGAGGGAGAGGGGCATGTAGCTAGGGGGAGGGAGGGAGGGAGAAGAGAGAGGGAAGAGGAAAAAATGAGAGGAAAAGTTAGGATTTGAGATTTAAATCTCAACCCTTCGTATTGAATCTTCAAAATTGATCCAACAGTGAAGGTTAAAACATTAAAAATAAACTAACTTAAAATAGATAATTCAAATATAAATTCAAATTTAATTTGTGAAATACTAATATTTCATTATTAAATAAATGATAGAGTTTTGTTAAATATTTTTAAGAGAATAAAACTATATAAATAATTAAAATTTTTAATATACTTTAAATCTCATAATATTCTTAATTAACTAAAATCATTTAGATAAAATGATTTTCTACCATTATAATATTTTTGGAGTTTCTAAAATAGAAGAGAATTACTTTAATCATGAAAAAATATGAGAGCAATATAGAAATAAAAGACTATATTTTTTCAGTGCTCCCTGGATCATTGAGTAGTGTGGTTGAATTTTACAATTCATATATTTTGCTAAGAAAACTATTGCTAGAATATCCAAAATCTTTTAATTTTCATATTACTCATATTATTGTAACGTTTTGTTATCATTATAATGCTTGTTAAAATTTATTTTTCTGCTCCTGTGCATTAAATTATTGACCAATTAATTTTATTTAAAAAATCATATTTTCTTTACATTTCGTGGTACCGTCAACGTGTGGCGGTGGCTGGCTGAGAAGAGGTGGCGTGAGCGAGAAATGGTGTTGCCGATCTTGGGTTTTGATGAAGGAAAACACTATGCCCGCAGAACATGTCTATCGAAATCCTTTACTGAAATTTTTTTAATTTTTTTTTTACTTAATGATTAAATAAGTGTTTTTAAATGAATATGTATTTTAAAAAAAATATTTAAATAGTTTAAAAAAATAGTGAAAGGAAATAAAAAAATATATAAAAAAGATTTATGTGGACGTAGCAACGTCCAAAAAACAAAGTGACTCAAACAATGAACAACTAAAATTCATCAAAGGACATAAGGTATTTCTTTTAGGTTTTCTTTGTTTGGTTGTTGGGTAAGAGAGTGTAGGAGATAAAAGAAAGTATAAAATTTCTCAATTTTTTTGTTTTCTTTCAATAGCTCACCGATGACAGATTAAAGCATCTATCAAGCATCATCCAAAGTAAATGATAATGCAATAATTTTATCAACAAATTATAATATAAGTAATGTTGATCTATATAATTTAATTAAAGAAATATTAATAATAAATAATAATATTTTATTATTATAAAGTATGTGATAGCTAATTTAATGTAGATTTCAATTAAGAGCAATGCTACACAATCTCCCCAACTTCTACACACCATATTTTTTAAAATTTTTTTAATTTTTTTTAGTTTATTATTTTTAAACTAATTTAATTTTTCTATTCATTATTCATATATTATATATTTGATAAAAGAAAAAAATAATAAAAATTAAAAAAAGTGTGGTGTGTGGAGATTGTGTAAATAGTAGGAGGTTGTGTAGATTTTTTCTTCAATTAATGAGTGATTGGCTAAAAGAAAAAGAAAATAAATTTTTGTCAAATTTGTAACTTTTTTATTAGTGGAAGGAGAGAGAGGGAGAAAGACAAAGTAAGGGAAAAAATAAAAGTTTTTGGAATTTAAATCCAACCCTTTATCATAAGTCTTCAAATTTGATTCAATGGTGAAAATTTAAATACTGATTTAAATTAATTTAAAATAGATAATTAATATATAAATATCATATCATAAATAAATTATCAAATTTAATTTATAAAATACTAATCTTTTATCATTAAATAAATGATAAAATTTTGTTAAATATTTATATAATTAGAATAATTTTAACATAATTTAAATATGATAATATTTTTAATTAACTAAATTAGACAAACGGCCCTTAGACGTTACCTACTACTAGTCATATATATATATATATGTATGAACTTCTTCTCCTGCTTGACCAAGTCTTGAATTCCTCCTCCAAGAAAACAGTGGAAAAAGAAAGAATAGTCGACACTGATGCATGGAATTTCTTTCTTTTTTTTCTTTTCCTTTTCTATTAATTTTGGGTCATTGGACTAAACATTAAAGGAAAGTATCCCTTTCATCATTTCATGTATGTTCCTGTTCATGTTAGATTTTCTTGGATCAGGATTTTGCAGTTATTTTCAAATTAAATCATTTTGTATTTGTCACATCAATATTTATTATTTTTTGCCAGCATACATGAAATGATGAAAGGGATAATTAGAAAAAATTGTCATGATCTATTTAATTTGAATTAAAAAAATGGAAGAATCAATGAAAAAGAATGTAATAATATAAATTAGAAGGCCAAAGCGGCCGATAATTCAAAGTCAAGTTTATATTATAACTGGTGTACGTCTCTTGAAATTATTATAAAAATTAATTAAACGAATAAGAATTTCTCCTAATTCTCGAATAACCTGAGATGATTTTATTCACCAGTACGTACTTAAATGAATTGTAAGGAATCTACTTAATTAAATGATTTTTGTACGTACATTTCCCTCTTTTAATTTTCCTTCTGAATGCATAAAATTAGGGGCCAACCGATGTGTGGGCATGCGCCTCTGTGTTTGTCCAGTTGGTAGTTACAATAAATTAATTATAAACCCAAATAACTGAATGAGCTGAAAGTTAGTTCAGTAGTTGGTGTTGCAATAATCTCTACTGTTTAATACCCCCGAGGGGAACTTAGGGGTTTAACAATCCTTTCTAATCTAATGTGTAATCTATGACTTCAAGTAAACCCTGTAACTCAATTAATCAATGAGTTAAGTATTTAATCATTTCTTTAATCAATATAGGAATAATTAACTGCATCTTCCTATAGTTCTTGATTTCAGTACTTGATTCAGTATTTGATTGCTTTCTTTAATACGTAGAGAGTTAACTTCTATTGGTGTTCTTATGAGCTCCCCTACGAGGGCATCCTGCCTCTCTACTTCACCACCGGTATAAGTAAGGAGACTCGTCAAAAAAACATGTGTTATGTTAACATTGATACGTTGAAAATTATAAAATTTAAAATTTAAAATTAAAATTGATAAAATGAGTATTATAGATTTTTTGTAAATAAAATTATAAATATATATAACACAACTCTTTTGAAAAACAAACCAATATCCAAGTTGAAAAGTGGGGTAAAGGTGGTGGTCCGGTAGTAGATCCAGAGCCTTGTCAACTTGTGGGAAAACCAAGTAATTGACTGTTTAGCTTAGCACTTAAGGTATTCATGCCTAATCTATCTTCCGCTGTACATAATTTATGAGCTTTAACAATTTTCTATACGTTTGACATTCTAATTTTATTAATATACATGCTACTTGTAATTAGTCATGAGGGACCATATTATAAATTCTTAGGTGTATTTTCGTTATTTTACCACAAAATTTAAAGAACTGTGTATATTCTAATTTTTTCCAAAACATTTAAATATTTTTAATTTACTAATTACAATGGCAGTCCTATATAAAAAATCGATTTTTACTTGCATGCGTAGAATCAATTCTACTTTTTCTCGTACATCATTTCAATTTTTATAAAAGAACATATGCATTGAGTTTTCCTTCTAAAAAGCATTCAAACACGAGAAATAATTTTTAAATTTTTAATTTAATCATTATAATTTTATTAAACTTACAAATAAAATATAAAAAATAATTTAATTTTTTTAAATCTCAAAATAAAAATAATATTTTAATTTTATAATATTTTTATCTAATTTTTTCTTTCTTGTTTTTCAAAATCCAATAACAATAAAACATTTTGACATTCTTGTTCGCAAAAGTCTTATATAATCTATTACCCAAACATGTCTAAATAAACTTTTTATAATGAATATTTAGTCAAACTTGACTGCCTAGACTTCAATGTGGGTCCCTGTTGCATACCATATTCCTTGTGGTTCAAGTGACTTGCCTTACCGAGCAAACCACGTTGACAAATTCTTGTACAACGATCAAGTTGCCTTTTGACTTTGACCGGCAACAAGTCTTCGATGAGCTAGCGCGGCGACCAATAAGAACATTCCGAATCCGGGGATAGGATGGAGCAGGAACAAACCCCTCGTGCAACTAACCAAAAACAAAAGAAAAAAAGCAAGTCATCCATGAGGGCCCTGACCGAGTACATTAACGTTCCAAAATCCATGCAAGTGGAACAAATTCGTGCATGCAACTACTCAAATTCGTGCATTTTGGGACCTAAGATGTTTGGACGCAAGCGGAACAAATGTTTGTGAATAATTGTAAAATCTTCTTGAGATGAATGAGATTTTGATAAATGGTAAAAAAATATTTTACCATTAAGTAAAATAAATCATTTTTCAAAAAATCAACATGAATAGTAGCAGCTATAGGTAGCCTAGATCGGGCCACTAATAGTGTCTCTTGGCCTCCTAGCACACTGGTTGCCATGAGGAGGGCCAAATCGATCACCTTTGGCAGCCCATATCGACATAAAATCTTATTCAAAGATGGAAAGATCATGATATCTGATTTTAGAATCCTATCTATGAAAATTGAATGCAAGGATGGAAAAATCATGATATTCACCAGTTTTTATTCCGACATCGAACCTTATTCAAGTAAGAACTTTTATACCTATTTCTAGTGATTAAATTCTGAATGAATGGCCTACGCCTCATAATCAAGTATCTAGTAATTCAAGGAAACTCTTACTCTTTGTTAACATCACATTTCGTACGCTTTTAGACCATGTTCCAGCAACTTAGGTCTTCAGAACTGGGCCTGCAAAAATGAAGTAGAGAGTAGTTGGGAGTGGGCGGTTTTGGGACCGGGAAGTTTTCGATGCCAAAGTTAGTAGAGTATTTTGAAGATTTGTAAAATAATGAGAGAGTCTAGAGATCAAAGAGCTTTCTCGTACCTGAAAATTGCTATTTATATCAGGAGCCTAGCGGGGACATATCGTGCCTGACCCCTGACTCCGTGGAGTCCATGCCCTCTTTACTTGTTAGAGTCCTTTAATGTGGCGTGCCTTTGCAACGGCGTTATTAATGTGGCGTGTAGCTCGAGTAATGGTACCATTAATGCGGCGTGGTTCTCCAATTTGCCTTACCCTGCTGGTGTCCTCGATGGTGTGTCGATGTCACCTTGTCAGAGGATCGAGAGTTCCCCTTAGTTCCCGCTTGTTTACGTGGGTAGGTACTTAAGGGTTGAACGTTGTTTGAGTGACCTCCAGGACGGCCAGTCTCATCCCCCTGCAATATGCTCGCATATGGGGATTATGTCTAGGAGAGTCTACATGTGGGCCTAGCCGAAGAGTCTATTTGTTCTGGGTTGGGCCTTCGTTTATTATTCATTTAGTTGCTCTTCTCAGGCCCATCACGAAAGGGGGGGAAAAACCCCTTACATTCTTAATGCGAAATTGAATCAGTTGGGATCTGAAAGCTCCAACTGATCATTGGTGTTTAAAAGCTCCAAGAAAGCTTCAAGAAACTGAGAGGTGTGTTTAAAGAGAGATTGTTATTCTTGGGTTCTTTTCACGTAGAGAGGCCATGGCGGCCATTGCTGTAGAGGCAGGTCGACGTTCTTACGTTGATCTTGTTTCGACGGTTCCATCGTTGGTTTTGGTTTGGATAGTGCTGCCAGGTCTTCCACCAAATTTTTATCATGAATCTTTCCTAAAGATCTTTACTACTCTGATTGGACAGTACATTAGAAGATATAATCCAACAAAATGTGCTACTGGCACGGATGGGGCACTTTTATGCTTGGAGATGGATGTAGCAAAAGAACAGATTCCCTTTTTCTGGATTGGGATGCCAAGGTCGGGATGAAAATAGGAAGTTCTTTATGAGACCCTCCCAGCGTTTTGTCCAAGATGTAAGGTATAAGAGCGCAACGTACGTACGTGTAGATTGAAGACTCGGATAAATGGAGAAAAAGTTTGGATACGTAAGAATGCAAAGGACATGGAAGCTGCGAAAATAGATTAACGAGCTGTCCCAAACGATGATATAGATAAAGGCAAGGGATTGATGATGATGGGATCAGGAACGGAATATGGAAATACGAGTGAAAATTTGGCTAAGTCTTAATGCAAGAGGAAGATGGTACAAAGGAGGGACAGTTAACAATCTGTCAAGAAACACTGGAGAGAAGCAGAACTGATGTTTGGTCGAGTGAAGAAAATATTTTAACAAGAAAGGAGTATCATGTAGAGGAAATTGAAGAAGAGGAAATAGAGGGACCTGGAATAAATGGTACTGTAAATTAGGAATTGGAGGTGATGCAGGCGGCGAAGGTTTATGAGAACACTAATAGGGGCGACTCTGTTTCTAAAACGGATAGGGATTTGAACGTTGAAAGTTTATCAGAGCAGAGAGTTATGCCTTGGAACTGGAGACTATACCTAATGAGAATACTGCGAAGAACACTTATATGGAAGACTCTGTTTTTGAACTGGATATGGAATTAAATGTTGAAATTTTTTTAAAACATAGAGATTATGCCACAGAAAATGAGGGAGCTGATAAGAAGAAAAAAGGAGCTTGGAAAACATTTGAAAAGGCTCGTAGTTTGAACCAGGTGATAGCGTGGCCAAATAAATTTTCCTATGATTGGTCCGATTTTATCATGGAATATTAGAGGTCTTGGCACCTCTAGAGGTAGATTAAAAAATTTGGTTAAGAAATTAAAACCGAATATTGTTGCTTTAATAGAACCTTTGGCCTCATCTAATAAGGTGCTGGATGTATTACACTTATTACACATGGACCAGTTTATTACTAATGAAGGGGAGGCTGGTAAAATTTGGGTGCTTTGGTAGAATGATATTTCAGTTCAACTAGTTTTGAGTAAAGAGCAATTTATTTTAACTCGTGTTGGAGACGGAGTTACAAATTTACTTTACTGTTTTGTATATGCCAAATGTAATATGGTGGAGAGGAGAGATTTATGGGAGTCTCTAAATGGTTAGATTCTAGGAAATGAACCCTATATTATTGTAGGCAATTTCAATATTATAAGGGATGATTCGGAACGTCGGGGCGGCAGAACTCGTCCTAGAATGGCAATGGCGGATTTTAATTCTTGGATTGATAATTGTGGATTAATGGAAATGAAGTCTTTGGGAATGAGGTTCTCTTGGTGTAACGGGCAGAGAGGTCTATCAAGAAGTTGAGCTAAATTGGATAGATGTTTATTGAATGCTAGCTGCTTGACAAGATATCCTAATATGAGTAACTACTATTTACTGAGATCAACTTCAGATCATTCGCCAATCTTCATGGAATTTCAATCAGACCCTTTCTTGTATGGATCTTTTCCTTTTTGGTTTCAGCAAATGTGGATAGAACATTCAGATTTTCATGATTTTGTGGGAAAAATCTAGGAGAAGGAAGTGGGGGGATCGGGTTTTTTAAAATTGGCTCTCAAACTGAAAAAATTAAGAGAGGCTCACGGCATTCATACACCGATAGTCCAAGTGGCACCGCCGACGTGGAGCTCACGGCATCTCACCGTGCACGTTGGTGGCCAAGGACCACATTTCGCATACTGTGTGCATGAACGACCGCAGTGGTTGGGGTGGTAGGATCTGAGCCGATGACTTGTCCTTTGGCCGTCTATAGTACTTGGGAACCACCTCGGGAGGGCAGACAAGGTTGGCGAGGAGGGAAATGGTGGAGAAAGAGAGAGGGAAATGGGGAGGAGGGGAAGCACGGGGGAGGGAGAGAGAGAGAGAGAGAGAGAGAGAGAGAGAGAGAGAGAGAGAGTGAGTGAGACGTGGCTAGGGTTGGCAATATGTAACACGACCCGTTAACCCAACATGAACATGATACGATAAAAGCGGGTTAGAGTTTACCCTTAACGAGTTCGGGTCAAAACAGGTTGACCCGTTAAGACACGATAGCTTAACGGGTTGAAAACGGGTCAACCCGTTATGACCCGTTAAGAAAGTTAAAGTTACAATTATACCCTTATACCTAAAAAATAAAATTGTTGGGATTTTAATTTCGATATTTTTATTGTTTGGATTTTAATTTTAGACTTGTAGTTAGTTTTATATTTTTTTTTATAGATATTGTGATTTTAACATTTATATAAAATTATGCTAAACTTAACTAGATCAAAGGGGTTAATTTTGGGTCTGTTTCAATCATTTTACATAAACGGGTCAAAACGGGTTGACACGACACGACCCGTTATGTTAATGAGTCGTGTTAGGGTTTGAGATTTTGACACGATAAGGTTAACGGGTCGGGTTAGGGTTGACCTATATAGTATAATATATATGTTTTGACACGACACGAACACGACCCGTTAATACGATTTGACACACCTAGACGTGGCATACCACTAGTGTATCACATCAGTGTGTGAGATCCATTTATATGTCTAGCAGCCCTCAAACTTAAAATGATATGACCCATTATCACAGATACAACTCCAAGCTGCATCCAGATCAGCTCAGAGTGAAGGACTCACTCCTTGCAGAGGCCCGAGACATGTGGAAAAATTGATTTATATAGTTCACAAATCTTTGACGATCACTTCAGCCATGTCAGCATCCAGAAACTTGTTGAAGAATAAAAGAGTTGGGAGACAAGATTTGATGTGTGAAATTTGATTTGTAAAATATTTGAATTCAAACTTATCTTGTAAATCAAATTTTATCACGTCGATAACATAGATGGCGTATTCTTCATATCAACTTATAAATATAATTTTTCTAAAATAAATCCTATACATGCAGCTGTCACTTAAAGATAATGGTAGGTGAAATTCATACATTCTAGTAAAAGACTGCCAACATTTTTTTTTAGAAAGATTTGGTAAATAATCATCTATATTTTGTTCAAAGTGAGATTCGTTCGTCATTTTTTTTTAAATAATACTTCGACAAATTTTGGATCAAGCTCATTTGTTAAAAGTTACGCCAAACTTAAAACTAACGAAAAATACGACTCTTTAGTACTTCATTCAAAAAGTAAAACACAACTTGGCTAAGAGCATTCATCACCTATTGACTAGTATCATTGATTGATCGTATCCAACCATTCCTTCGTGGTCTAAGCTTGGCCACCAAATGGGTGGCCGCCAAAGCTATATATGACCACTCGTGGTGGGTAGGCATGAAGAGGAAGACGTCCCCTCAATGTGCTGCTTCTTTTAGTTTTTTCAATAAATTTTTATAATTATATGTTTTGCTAAATTAATATATTTTTTTCAAATAAGAAGAAAATAATTTGCAGGTGACAATTTGTAAAACTATGAATTTGTTTTTGTTAATTAAGGTGGTCGATATTTCTAGTGGAGGGACTTGGTAAAAACTCATCGCAAGAGGTAGGGCTGTATAGGAACCAGCTGGACCGACCGTCTCCGAGGCGGACCGATCATTGGATTCAAGAACGGTGAATAACCAATCGGCGGGCAAGAGGATTTGAGAGAAAACAGACGTCGGCAGTTCAGCACTAGTTTGAACCCCTGGAAAACCGCTGAACCGGCTGATCCTTTCTTTTTTGAATATAGGTATATAAAACGGCACTGTTTCACTTAAATGAGTGAAACAACGTCGTTTTTCCAAGTGAAAGTTAAAAAATAAACATATAGAACGACGTTGTTTGTCTTTAAACCAAGTAGCGCCGTTTTGAATTTGGTTTCATTAACCCTCCCCCCTCTTCTTCTTTTTCCTCAATCTTCTTCTTCCTCTCGCGTCTTCTTCTTCCTCTGCAACTCTAAACCCTAAGCTTCTACTCTCATTTGACAATGGACGCGGCATCCCTCCTTCGTCACAAAGATGCCGACGGCAGACCAAAGAATCGAACCGCACCACGTTGAGACTGATAATATCGATTTTCTCTTTCCAATCGAGCGGTTTCGGCCGGTGTTGAGCTCTCATGGCAGACGTTGATGAGGTATCGGTTTGGCACCAAAACTGATGCCGAAACCATCGATGTACACCCCTATCACGAGGTAATCTAAAAAAAAAAAGGGTATAAAGGTAAAAACCCAATCTGGACAAAGCACGAAGGTTTATTAACCAAGTTTTATTTTTCAACAATAGGGTAACTTTTATTATTGAGTAAGAAAGACCTTAGCCAAGCACACAAAGTTCACAAGAAAAAAAACACCTAAACAGAACAAAGAAAAAAGACACAAACTTTTAAAAGAAGTATTAGGAGGACAAATTATAGCACCCATTGATTGATAAGTATTAACTTCCAACATTTAGATCCTATTATAAGCAAATACGGATTCCCACTAATTAGCGGAAAAGAAAATTTTTTCAAATAAGAGATTGTCCTTACAACTAATGATACACTTAGAATTCTTTTACAACTTATTTTATAATCAATCTATGCAATCATACTGTTAAGACCTGCTTTGTACAGGTTGGAAAGGGAAAAGAAGTCACTCCTTGTCCACAATGACAATTTGGCCCTTTGTACCATTTGGAGTCCCCAGCCCACGTTTCGAAGTAGTGGTATGGTGTCTATACATACATTCATTTCAGGAAATAGAAAATAAATGCAACAAATATAAATAGAAAAAGAGATATACAAATTTACGTAGTTGGGCACATGGCCCTACATTCACAGATAGATTAGGGTTCAAATCAATTATAATGGAAGTATTTTATAATCTCTCGTATCTCACTGTACAAATAGGGTTGGTGATTGCTACTACCTGGAAAAAATAACCCCCTAAAACTTTAGACAAGTTGCAAAGGCCTCCTCTCGATATCTGATCTCAAATCCCTTTTATTCCTCATTGGGGGTAGAGAACACCAGCATTATGTCACCTCACTATCTCCTTTCCTCGTCTAACTCTCTATCCTCTCCTTCCTCCTATCAATTCTCCTCTATTTTTCTTGACACCCTGTTTTTTCTTTATCTTGTTCCCTCTCTGTCTCTTCCTTTCTTACTTTTATCTTTTTCTCCCTTTAATATCCTAATGGTGATCTTCTAATGGACTGGGCCCTCTATCTTGGGCTTGGGATATGTTATCCCTTCCACAGGTCACTTTATTAAAAATAGTTTTGATTTTACATAATTATCAATTAAAAATATAAAAAAAATGCAGAAAATTTATAAATGATCATTTCCATTCTGATTTTGTATTTCATGTTTACAAATTGCTCCTATTCGCTTGATGGAAGGATGAACAATTAGGGACAAACAAGTAGTCGGATTCTGATCATTTTCAGCTGAAAAGAAAAAACAGAACGTCTTTATGAACCACTACCATGAATCTCCTGCTTAAAAACTTAAACGACAAGAACCAAAATCCCGGCCAACTAAAACATCTTGCTTTCTAAGTTTGAAGGCTTTCCTCTTATCCCACGCGTCCATTCACGTATGTACCCTTTACGTCTTGTCCAATGCTTTTTGTATTTTGCCAAATGTTGCTACTACTGCACACAATATGGCAAATTTCAATTTAACATCCGTTAGGCTGTGACCCTTTTTGATAAAAATAAATAAATCCCTAATAAGAACTAAACCAAAATAGTAAATGATAAAATAACAAAGAGGTATTGCATTCTTATAAAGATTATATAAAAATAAACTTATAAATAATTAACATTCATGTGAAATATTAGATTTACTTTACAGTAAAAATAACTTTACAATCGAGCGTACCATATGCATCCACGTCAGTTTGCAAACTTAATTTTGTGAAATATCTTCATCACCACAAGAGAAATCAAATCTAATATCTAAATAATAATACAAAACTCAAATGTGTTGCTCTCTTTCTTTTTCCCTTTTTTTCTCAAGTGATAAATAATGGTACATCAAATTAAAAGGAAAGAAACAAATGAGGTGGCGAGGCTTCTCAACAAATACCCATCGTAACAAATACATAAACAAAAGTAACTTTTTTAGGGGAAAAAAAATGGAAATTAATACAAAAAAATTGATGATCTGGACTCATTTCCCTTGGCCGATGTTCTAAAATAACAATCCACTAGCTAGGGGCTAAACGCACCTAGTGTTGCCTGTAACGCTTTACTGTTGCAGCTAATAACTCGTCTCCGGCAGTGAGCCTCAACATCTGTATAAATCTTGGTCGCGAGATCTGGAGTGCCTGTGACCATGAACATACAAACAAACCAAACAACAATCATAAGACAGAAATCTGAGAAAACAAGCACATAGAAAAAGAGAAAGGTTTGCATCTTTTTTGCATAAATAATTAAGCACATCCAACATAAAGAATTTGATAGACTCACCCGAAAATCCTTGTGAGATTTGTGAATCAATGCCATTTTAGAAGGACTTAAGGTCCTTGAAAGTACGGTCATTAGAGCAGGAATACTCATCCATGGCGTGGATGGTCTCGGATTATTTGGCTGCAAATTCGGAACATCTGGCCATTTTAACAAACCGTATATAATTAGATAAACGGGAAGATAAAATATATTTGTAATCGTAAATTGTGAAACCGTCATCTAATCATTTAGAAAAAAAAGAATAAAACTTAAAGACTCATATGAAAATAACTAATTTTAAAATAATTACGCAACGTTTACACTTCTCAATTGTACGTAAAATTAGTCGAAAGGAAAGAACTCGAGGGAAACAATTAGAAAGTTAATTAAGCAAAGGCAGTAATTAGTTGCTTACGCGTTAAGCAATGATCAGGGACCTTGAAAGTTATGATGTAAGCGGGAAGGATGTGCGAATTCATGAAAGCACTCCAGACGACGTATCTTCTGGGAGCCGATGGATTGTCAACGCCGGAGTCGAAATTTCGTGAACTTGGATGAGACTGCTTGGAACCAGGACAAACGGTTTCCATGTTCCCCATTATCACCCGGCATAGCAGAACATGCCTCAACCCATCTTCATCTACCGCAGAGGATGCGGCACTGTGTAGTTAATTATTCAAACATAAGCTCCCAGATTGATGCAATTGTGAACAATTTTAATCTTTAATCTTAAAAAAAAGGATATGCTATTCTATGTAAAAGTATAAAAGAAGATACAACTGTTTCATCTACAACACAAAATAAATTTATGTTCCCGTTTCGAAAGTGAGATGATATGAAAATAATTTTAAATAAAAATTAAATAAAATATTATTATGATATTATTTTTTAATATTATTATTTTTGAAAAATTAAAAAATTAAATTATTTATTATATTTTGTGTGAGAATTTAAAAAAATTATGTGAGATGCATCCAAACCTATAAAAGTATCGTTTATATATTGAGAATATCACGATATTGAAAAGTATCTTTTATTCAGAAGTATCTTTTATTGAAACGTTATTTTCATGAATTTGTTCTACGAGTCTTTATAGATTCAGCTGATTGTCTACATACTAAACGATATAACACACGTCAATTAACATATAAAATATTTTTATTTTGAATCTTGCAACTATTATTTGGTTACCCCTCGAATATGGCAATCGGTAAAGACCTGGATTAGAAGACATTTAATGAGATTTTCGATGCTTTTGAGACGTACCCATCAATGGCAAACTTGGCAGGAGCCAAATGGAGCCCAAAACCATAGGACGGACCGTGCGAGGGCCTCGCACACTGACTAAATCCGTACTTGACGATTTCCCGAATATCGTCCCTCGTGCCGCCATACCATGCGTACCTCGTGTTGGCGTCTCCGCCGCACTTGTTCGCCATCGCCTCAGAGAAAATCCGGAACGAGTCCAGCCTCGCTTTCTTGGACGCCAAGCCAGATGAAGTAGTTGGAGAGCTCTTGTGCATCGCTACCACGTCGGTATCCTTGCAAATATCTCCCATGCCGTGAAGAAACACATTCTTGATCACGTCGTGCTCTATGCTCCCTTCTCCGACCGCCGCCAACCCGTCCCGCGCAAACAAACTGTGAGATGTCGGATGAGGAGATGGAGGAGTCGATTCTTCGATTACGGACCCTGCATCGGATATTTCATCATCATCTATACTCTCAGAGGTTTGGCTTTCTACGTCAATTGTTTCCTCCATTGATTCTCTCTTCTTTATCTTAATAAAGCAAAAGTTTCTCTTTCTCCAAATTTATAAGACAATCTGGGAAGGAATTGCTGAATTAATTAAGAAAGAATCAACGGAGAAGAGAAAGGAAATTTGAATTAAACAACAGACAATATTTAAGGAATTAAAACCGACTAATGAGCTAGAACTGGGAGAGAAGACAGATGGCCGATCGAGGTTGAAGAAAAGAAAAACAACACAAAGGATCGAAGCCTCTTGAAGATTGTGGTGATAGGATTATATATATACAGGTAGAAAGATATAAATGTCTTCTAAAGCACATCGCTTGGAGAAAAAGCGAATGTGTACTGAGAGAGACAGAGGCGGTGGGTGGGGCTTTCTGGCGTTTGGGAACACGTACATGTTTCGTGCCGCCATTATAGTCTCCCACGGTTTTCTTTGACTTTGTAGGGATGGGGTTTTACATTTACTATGGGAAGCTACTTGAATGCCCCTCTTTAATAGGATAGGATGGTACCGATACTCGGATCAAATTATGCTACATATGCAGATCGTGTATGGTGGCGTAAAGATCTTAAACTAATAATATTTTTTGATTATTTTATAAGAAGATTTTTTATTAAGAGATAAATGATATGTTTAGTTTTATAATATATATAAGTCTCGTATTTTTTAAAAAAAAAAAAAATCTGAAAATTATAATAAAAAAAATTATTTTTTAATGATAAGTCTTATTTTCTTAAAAAAGAAGTGAAATATGATTTACATATTCTAAAACTGTACGTGGCATTACTTTAATTCAAAACTATATGATCTTATTTTTTAAAAAAGAAGTGAAGTACACATGATTTAAATATTCTAAAAAAAACTGTAAGTAGCATTATTTTATTCAAAATTATATGGATCAATCTAATTTTAAATTAGAATATACTTTTTTTAGAGTTTTACCCCTACGCTTAAAATGGATATTTATGTCATTATAATTGAATATACAAGTAGAGATATATCAACAATAACAGATATTATTATCTATTGTAGGTTTTGTAAAAGCCTTATGAATGGTACGTATTGACAAAGGTGAATCAGTAGCTATGAATTAAGGAATGGTAACTCGTTTGTTTTTATAATTTATATCAATTTATTTTATTTTATCTCATTTAATTATTATAATTTTTTTAAATTTTTATATAAAATAAAATAAATAATTTAAATTTAAAAATAAAAATAATATTTAAAAAAATTATTTTAATAATATTTTATTCAATTTTTAATTTTAATATTTATATATCTCATATTTTTATCTCCAAAAACAAACAAACGATACCTTTTTAAGTGTAGACTTGGAATCGGGGATTGATCTGGATTGTCTCTCTCTTACTTCCATGGCAAGTTATCTGCGTGCTGGCAGCTGGTTCTTTGTTTTTTATTATTATTTTCATATTGTGCCCCATTAGTTTAATTATTTATATTCTACTGCCATTATTTCCGAGGTTGGCTATTCTTGTCCAAAGCACATTTGCCAATCTAGGCTTAGAGCATAATCAATATTTATTTCCTTTCAAAAATAAATAATCAATCTTTATTTCTTACCGATCAAGATTTCTACAACTCATGATCAAAGTCCAAGGTGGTGGATCAATGATCTTTAAATTACTCGTATATAATTTGTCATGTACTTTTGAAACCGAATATGGATAATAGTTTATGTTATAGCTTAAACTCGACTTGAGATAATACCTTCCGTTTGGATTAAGAAATAATTTTAACTTATTTCATCTCATCTAATCAATATAATTTTTTAAAATTTTCATTACAAAATATAATAAACAATTTAATTTTTTTAAATTTTAAAATAATAATAATATTAAAAAATAATATTTTAACAATATTTTATTTTACTTTTAACTTTTATATAAAACTATATCATTTTATCTCATCTCACTATCCAAACCAATCCTAAACTTTTCCTTTTTAACTCTCTCCTCTCCAGTATGCAACAGAGAGGATACTACTATAGCCATACCCAAATAGATAGGTTACTTCGATTGTCCACTCCTACCATTTTTCATGGTTAGAGAATGGAACAATTTATGTGATTTAAATTTGAAAGTTATACTTTTTAAATGTAAGATCTCGAACAACAATATTATTCTTTATTTTGGATTTTGTGATCTCAATTTGGGTATAATGTAACCAGGGGCGGACCTACGATAGTAGTTAGCCCCACCAAAATTTTTTAAAAATATGTTTTAGTACATGGTTATATCAAATATATCCTAATATAAAGATAATTTGGCCCCCCAAAATATTTTCAAAAATCTCATTTAGTACTTAGTTGTCTAGGTTTCTTTTAGTTTTTTCATAATTACACCTATTTTTTGTCATTAATAAAATCTCACATTCTCAAATTTGTTTTTTTTTTACATCTCATAAGAGGCAATAAAATATCTTGGTTAAGCTATTTGATAAATTTACAACCTCATTTTTCCTATTTATTTATACTTTTCCTTTTAAGTCTTCCACTAACTAGTTTGTTTGGATTAGTTTTGTTAATAAGTACATATATACTATCATCAAGTTAACAATTAGGAGTGAATGCAACAAATCTAACATAACTATTTCTATCTATATTATAGAGACTTTACAATATTCAATCTTAGATTCAACAAAAAAATTTATCTTTGTTTACTTAATTTTTATCATTTGCTTCAAAAAATCTTAGATAGCTATTTCTATCTTAATTTTTATCTTTCACTTGAGTCCGATGAAACTCAAGTGAGAGGTTTAGATGGGTGGCTTTAATAATTTAGTTTATCCCTAGATAACAACCTTATATGATTAATATTAAATGTCGGTGACACATTTTGCTATCTTAAATGTCAGTTGTTATTCACCTCTACATACGACACACTTTGCTAATCGCCCCCCACCCACCAAATCCTAATTCCGCCCCTGCATGTAACATATTCTAAGTTATTTTCAAATGTGATGGGAGATAATAAAGCCCAGAAACTTAGGTGGCCAAACTTTTTTTTTTCCTAATTACTTATATACGGATTTCATTAGTAGAAACTTAAATCTAAGTATATATTAAAATTATAATTCTTCAACACCCGAAATCCATCATTGTTTTCACACAAATTTGAAATTCTTCAACATATTTGCTTTCACACAATCCAAGCTTTCACACCAGAAAGCTAGGGACTTGGATTGGGAGTTATAACCACATCATTAATGTAGCCTATCAAAAGCGAAAATTGACAACTATTGTAAAGGAAAATATTAAATGTACTTAAGAAAAACTTACAAAAAATTTATTTCTTCCCGTGTCACTTAGTATAATATGTTGAAAATTAAGAAATTTGAAATTTAAAAGAAAACTAGCAAAATAAATTTTATAAGTAAAACTGTAAATACATGTAGCACAACTCATCGATATAACAAGCGCATCAATATTTTTTTTAATTTTTTATTTCCAATATTCATCGCAAGGCCTTTATTATTTTTACAATCATTCTCATCTCATCTGATCATTACAATTTTCTCAAATTCTTACACAAAATAGAATAAATAATTCAATTTTTTTAAATTTCAAAATAAAAATAATATTAAAAAATATATTCTAACAATATTTTATTCAACTTTTAACTTTTATCTCTAATTATTTCATCTCATTTATAAAAATAAACGGGACTTTAAGTAGGTATGTAGTTTCTGAATAGTGGGTTTGGGATTAAATCTATGCTAATAATTAAAAGAGCTGTAATAATTTGCAGCCTCTATTAATTTAACCAAAAAAATACTCATTTTTCTATGAACAAAAGACAGAAAAAAAGAAAAATAATTGAATAATTTATCAACATAGTAAATGTTATTTGATAATACATTTTAAAAAGGCTAATTAATATCCTATATATGATCCTATCTACACTTCAACGTTCCATCAAAATTTTTTAAGAATGAATTATTCCCTGTGTGAAAATTTGAATTCATTTAGAGGATTTATATATTAATAAAAATTCTTATTAATACTTATTAATAAAAAAAACTCTAAATGGAGGTCCCGGCAAGGGAGACCAAAGTTTTAGAGCGTTGAAGTATACCGATCGCTTCATTGTATATTTTTTGTATTTTTTGGATTTCTGTGTTTTTTAGTATTTTTTTTTAAATATTAAAAAATTCAGAAATCCTAAAAATAAATATAAACGCTCAAAAGCATCTTTTCAAAAAGCGGCTCTATCCTTAAAGGAAAAAGAGAAAATCTATTTTACCTCCTCAACTTGATATTTTCATTTAACTGCTAGTTAAATTTTTTTTTTTTTTTACTTAATGATTAAGGAAGTGATTTTAAATATATTGATATATTTTTTTTTATTTTTTTAAATATATTTAAATATATTAAAAAAATATGAAAAAAAAAAAATTTACTTACGCTGAGCGATATGCCAGCGGTCAAAATGGGGCGGCATAGTAGCCGCCCCCAAAGGAAAAATCTTGCATGGAAGGCCCTTTTTAGTCTTTTAACCCATTGCCGCACTTTTGGATTTTGTGTGGTACGTGAGGATGCAAGATTGGCATGTCCAGTACGTATTGCGTGACGTAGACTTGTATAAGTGTAAATGTATTTTTTTTATATATTTTTTTAAATAATTTTTAAATATCTTTAAATATTAATAAAAATTTTTAAAAAATTAATTTACTAATAGTCACTTCCTTAACTATTAAATAAAAAAATAAAAAATAAAAATCACTATCGATCAATTTCATCTGTCACTTTTATCAATCTAAATAGTATTTTTCATTCCTCATATGTGTACTTAAAGACTTATTAAATAAGTTGTATGATAAATTTCTTGTTGTAAAATCATGTGGAAGTCCAATTATTATTATTTTAAATTGAAAAATTCTATTTGTAAATGTAAAGCAACTGTTGCCATAACAAGATTTGTGAGATAAATTTAAAATTTAAATATCTTATAAATTAAGTCTTGTTGTGCCGTCGCGGTTTGGCGAAGTGTGCTTTACACACTTGCATACAGGTAAAAGAAATCTTTTAAAATTACAAATAAACACATATATATATTGCTCTTTAAGATTAAGATATGATATGTTTATGTTTAATATTCATTAGTGTCGCTTTAACCGCGTAGACGTTAGTGAATTGGCCACTACTCTATAGTAATTAATTAATTAGTGAATTAGATCCAAACAAAATCTCAAATTTAATATGTACACATGACAGCTTACCATATATTCTTTCTTTTTCTTTCTTTCGTAGCAAGAAAACTTAATAAATAAGTATAAATAATTTCCCAACTTTACTATTAAAAGTCGTTATCCTGACCAAACTTAAAAAGTGAAACTTTTCTTTGTAATTTGTTGGCGTGGAAAGTTTCAATATCAGCCAAGTGCATCAGATGCTGGCCCCTTTACTAAAGGAGGAACGTATCGATCGAATAGGGAAAGAAATATCAATGTATTCTGCATGGCCACCGATTATGAGTATTCGTTTCGTGTGATAAGTTAAATAAAATATTATTATAATATTATTTTTTAATATTATTATTATTTAAAAATTTAAAAAATTTATAATAATGAGATAAAATGAATTAAAATAATTTCTATATCAAACGAATCTTAATTATAAAGTTTATTTTCTTTTGAAACACGAAATTAAAATCCTTTTCTCTGGCCACAATGGTTTGTACGTCCAACTGGTGGCCGAGGGGAGAATTTAGTGCAATTGGTTGTGCTTATATCATGGCATGGGCCCCATGTATGCATGCGTGCGCAAGCTGGAGATAATGGAATTAAAGGCTAATTAGAAATCTTGCATGCATGTTTGGAAATAATTAGGTACGTACTTACGTAAATGCAGCTAGCCCACACATGATATATAACTTAGTTTAGAATTTGTAAGTTTTAAAGGGCAATCTATCATTAAAATAATAACTTGTTTATATGGGTATCAAATTTATCATGTTAAAAACATGTTAGGGCCTACATTTTTCTAGAAAAACATGTTAAATTATGGTTAATCGTTGCCGGGAGGATTTTTTGCCGCAATTATTTTAGCGGGAAACATATATTTGCAGCGATATAAAGTGCGTGAGATAATTTTTTGTGTCGATTTGAGATAATTTTTTGTGTCGATTTTTGTTTTTTATTGAAACAGATAATTTTGGCGATGTTGGATTGTCGGAGTTAGTCTCATAGTCAAAAAAGAAATTCCGGTGAGTTATTCTCACCGGAAATAGTCCCTTACAAAATTTTTAAAAAAAAAAAAAAAAATTGCACTTAACAGGATACATGAAAAATACAATGTACATTCATATTATAGGTTTCCTATGTTATTCAAGAGATCATTCATAAATTGTCACACAGAATTTGTAGTACATATGCATGCATTTGCACTACAAGACAGTGAGAGCAGGTTTATGGGGCAAAATAAGGAAGAAAGTGAGAGCAGGTTTATGATCAATGGCTATTGAACAAAAAAACACGATACAGCAGTTGATAGTACCTAGGGGTGTAAATTTAAACCGAGAAACTGGAAAACCGAACTGGACCGGACCGGTTGGTCCGGTTTTGAACCGGTTCGGTCCGGAACCGGTTCCTATATTATGAAAACCGGCCGGAACCGGTCCGGTTTCGGTTCCGTAGTTTCCAGAACCGGACCGGACCGAACCGGACCGGTTGGAAAAAATACATATATAAAAATTAATTTTATATATTATACAAAATATTTTTATATAAGTTTTATATATAATATATAATTACATATTAAATTTTTATATATAATATATAATTATATATCATATATGAAATAATTTCATATTATAATTTATAAATTAACATAAAATGTTAATCTTAAATATGAACATTTGTAATTTTTTTGATCATATGTTATTAATATAATTATATATAAGATAATTTTATTATAATTTATAAAATAAAAGTTTAATCTTAAAGATGAAAATTTAATTGATCATATACTTTAAACGTAATATATATATATATATATATATATTAAATTATTAATAACATTTTATTACAAGAAGTAATAATTTATTATATATTTTTTACATTTTAAAAAAAACCGGAAAACCGGACCGGACCGGACCGGAAACCGGTAAAACTGGATGTACCGGTTTAGGAGGGTAGCCGGGACGTAATCGGTTTTGAAAAATGAAAAACCGGTACATACCGGTTCGGTTCTAGATTTTATCCAAAACCGGACCGGTTACACCCCTAATAGTACCTTTCTTATGAAAATTTCTTCCAAACTTGGGTTGGAATTTATGAACCAAAATATAGAATAAGAAAGCAACTAATAGTACCTTTGTTATGGAAAATTCTTCCAAACTTAAAAACGCCTGCTCATCTAAGAAAAAGAGGCGGCAGCTAAAGCATAAAATAAAAAAAATAAAAAACTCATGTTATTCCAACTTATCTACTCTTCAAAGAGAGTTTATTTGTTCAAGATATAAACTAGTTAACTACTTGAAAAAAATATAAAAAGAAGAAGAAGAAGAAGATATAATAAGCTAGTTAACTCTATCCATCTTCAAGTCTTTTTGCACCTTTGAACAGACTAACTGCGGTAGGGAGAGGCTGCATGGGTACGTAGTGGTTTATGGTCACAGTCCGTGTTTATCCAAACATGACAGAGAGGCCAAGTAAAACAATATAACAACTTCAGAAGATAAAACCTCTTACAATAAAAAAAAAAAAAAAAAAAAAAAAGTTGATAATTTATAAGAACTAATATTTGAAGTAAAATGAAAGAATATTTGCTTTCTGACCATATTATGGATTGAGAACCAGCTCACACAGCAGCAGCATCTATGAAATCCAAAAAACTCAGGCCTCAAACAAAAATATTTTAAAATAACATGAACAGGAAAACTAATAGAAAATGCAACATTTGACATGCCAAATAGCAAACAAAAGATACTGGAAAGATAAGTACTTGTGCCAACCCCTCGGGGTTGGAAAGACAACTTTTAAAATAAAAACGAATTACAAAAGCAAACAAAAAGCTTATAAGATCTACCCCAACTTAAAGAGGAAGCCACTTTGTCCCTTCAAAAGATTTTGAAGATACAGAATCCCTGAAAGTGATTAAAAAAAAAAAAAAAAAAAAAAAAAGATACTAAGATCTTAATTAGTATACAAAAAAGAAGTGAGAAGATGCTGCACCCAGAGATAGAGTGAGAAGATGGGAGAAAATCTAAAACAGAAGTGTATTTAAAATTTCAGAAAAAGAAATTACAATAAAGAAGATAAAGGGAACACTACATATTTGCAACTCCTCAGAAACAGGGGTCAAATATGCAACCTAATTTAAGATCAACACAAAACTCATGTTGAACTGTTATCTATTGGTCAAGGTGACCAACTTATGCAACATAATTTCAAACCCTATTGGACGAGGTTACCAAGTTAGTGCCACATAGAATCGACCAACTTATGCAACCAAATATGCAACATAATTTCAAACCTATTCCACCAGTCCACTGCTACAATAACATTTTAATTGCTATTTATTGGTCGAGGTGACCAACTTATGTTGAACCAATCCAAACTGTGAAGATCTGTATGTAACAATTATAACTTCTCATTTTTGTGAAAATATCCCAAAAAAAATATTTTAAAAAAAAACTATATGATTAGGAGATAAATAATTAGTTGATCACCACTTCTGGGTCGATTCTATGTGGCATTAATTTAAGTTAACTATAGACCTCAATTCTTGCTTTCAAAGTTACCAACGGACATAGCCAAAACCAATTGAATTTTGTTCAAATGGAACATAACGTACTTCTTAAAGCAGGAGAAATGTGGCAAATTCAGACAATAAAAAATGTGAAAAAAGGCGCGAAATTGGAAATAAAAAGTACAAAAGGGAATAGAAGCACTAACTGGAGAGACCAAGAACCCTAGGTTTGGCCATCTGATGGCCTAGCTTGCTGGATTTTCCCTAGATCCCTCGACCCTTGGAAACACGGATCAACACCCCAATATCTTCTGCTTAATGCCCTCGATCGCAGCCTCGCAAGCTCGCCTTTGCTCCTCATCGTCTACACTTGATTCTAGTGGCAGAGGATGACTAAGAATGTGGAAGTCGCTTTTGATTTCAACAATGGAGTGAGGGGGCTCGAGTGGGGGACAAATTTCGACGTAGAGGGTGAGTGAGAATGGTTGAGAGGTGGTTATCAGTGTAGGTGTGGCCGAGAGTTTTGGGAAAAGGTTTCATGTGATGGCCCCAGATTCTACTTGGGATCAGACGGACATTCGAAACCTCAAGACATGCAATACAAGGTTAGATGCCCCTCGTTCATGACAATTAAAAATGCAATGTTCCTAACATGCATATAATATTATGCAATATTCGCAGCAAATATTTTTTTTCTTTAGCAATACTATGCACCAAACTGAAAATATCACAAATACTTAAAACATACTTCATACAAAAAGACATACTATACAATTGAGATCATAACGCTAGTCTAAAATAGCTATGATCAAAAGAGCACAGGAGATGCAACTCCATAAGTACAAGTAATAATTTAAGTTAACTATTATACTATCATCGATGTCGCACCGTCACTTAGTCGACCATTTCCAGTTGGTCGATTCCCGTCTCTCTTTCAAATCCTGTAACAAGATCTACCATTCGTGGGGGAGAATGGTAGTTGGGACTACCACAATAAGATTTGATTACAAATCTTAACAAGTTAACAGAAAACCTCCACACAGGTTAATGGCACTTGCATTGTGAGATCCATAAAATCTTGTGTTTTGTGTTTATAATTTATTTTATAAGTGTGTTATTTTATTTATTTATTTATATTATGATATTTTTGGTGTGTTTTTATTTTTGGGCTTTTTAATTTGTTATGTTTTTATTTTGTTGGGCTTGTGTGTGTGCTGTTCAGCCCGTGTGTGTGTGTGTGTGTTTAATTTTGGTCCAACCCGTGTGCATCTAAGCCCAGCCCAGCAACCCAACCCGTGCACCAGCCCAGCCCGTGTGTGAACCCAGCTCCCCCTTAGTGGAACGACGCCGTTTTGAGGAACCTTAGGGTTCCATCGTGTTCCTTCCTGCGCCACACTGCCTCATCTCCTTTCTTCTCCTTTTCTTCTTTTTTTCGTCTTCTTTCTTCTGCAAATTTCCAGCTCCTCCTTGTTCTTTTAGCAGCTGCCACAAGCCAGCACCTCCTCCTTCCACTTTCCACCTCCTCCTTCCATACCTTTGCTCCGTGTCTTTCGGTAGTGACTCTGAATGCCTTGCTGTCAAGCTGCCACTCCTCGCGACCACCAACTTCCACCTCTTTCTTGCTTGGACTGCTCGGTGTCGTGCAGCTATGGACTCCGTGATGCGCTGTCAGCCGCCGCACCACACGTCCGCGCGAAATCACTTCACTTCTCCACGACGTGTGCTGCCGTTTTTCTTTTCTTCTTCTGTGCGACACGTAGCCTCGCAAACTGTCGTGCTTGGCCTATAAATAGGCCACAACTTCTGCAAATAAATTCTTCGGAGATTCCTCTTTTGCTCTCACTTGACTGAACCATTTTCATTTCTAGTTGTTTAGTGTTTTGGTCTGTGAAATTTTGGGTGAATCAGAGAGATTGTGAAGTAATTTGTTCTAAAATTTTGTATTGCAATCGGTTTATTTTGGTGAATTGTTGGAATTTCCGTGTGTGGAGTTTCTCAAAACTTATTCTTAGATCAAATTCTTTTGAGAGAACCCACTAGAAAAGCCACTGATTTCACTATTTGCCGCTGTTGTGCCGCCACATTGAACAACGCCCTTTCGAGTGATCTTTCAGAATTTCTTAACTTCGTGTGTATGTAATTTTTCAGTTTTATAATTATATTGTTGTAATTGTCAATTGTAAACTGTTGGTTTGTTGGAAATGAATTGTATTTGTTGAAGTGTTGGCTTTAAACGGGGTTATTGTTGGAAATGAGCCTTTGGAGTGTTGGGATTTTAAACGTAGATGGGCCTTGGGCCGGATTGGAGGTTGGGATTATGAGTGTACTTTGTTGTGAAACTGTATAATTGTAAACGGAGGATTATTTTATTGTAAGTGAGATATTTAATATTTATTCTAATAAACTATTTTAATGCATATTTATCGTCTTTAATAAATTGTGCTGTGATGTCACGCTGTCTGTTTGAAAATATGACTGAATGTGTGGGTGTGTGTGTATCACGACCCCAAGCCGAGATGGGGCATTATCTCGGTGGAGCTCCTCTGGTCACTCGGGAGCGTAACAGACTGACGTGACGTCCTCTGAGTTGTCGCAGGGCGATGACGGGAATGGACTAGATTGTAACGCTCTCGTACCGATTCCGTGACCTTTTGGCTGGCAAGGTTAGAGGATGATTGGCCATGTACTCGCTGGGCGAGGAACTGGGCATTGCTCATTACGAAGTCTCATGCATGGACGTTACCCGTGATGTGACGATGAGAACTAGGGTGTGCGGATGGCCCATATGGGAGACCGTGGTGCATGCGTAATTTTGTAATAATTATCATCGAGGCCAAAAATGGAATTTTTGGTGTGAGTATTAAAAGTATATTTTTGAAAAAAAATGAATGTGGGTTATTATTATGTTTATTTGTCTGTATGGGGACGCGTGATTATATTGATGTGTTTTAAAATCTCTTAAATACTGTTTTGGTTAATTACTTGTTGAGATGTCCTAATCTCATTATGGTGTTTTACCCTACGGTTCCGTTTTATGGTGCCATAGAGTCTGACGCAGAGCCCGAGTATGAACCCGAGGGATCAGCTCCGCCGGAGGTCTGAGTTGCTGAGTTATTGTTCAGCGTTATGGGATTTGTTTCCATTCTATTATTTCCTGTTTTTAATTTATCTGTCGGATGACTGTATAATCCTTGTAAAGTTATTTTACTGTTTTTGAACAAATTTTGGTACTTAATACAGAAAGACCTTTTTTATTTCTCCGCTGCGAATATTTTTGTACATTTATTGCATGCTGTACACACTCTGAGTATTGGTCGTTGGGGTGCGTGATCCGTGTGGTCATCATCGCAGTATCACGAATTCCACATAAATAACACGTGGAGGTCGAGGGCGCCACATGCATGGTAGTAAAAGTATGAATACATAATCAAAGTCATAAGTAATCATAGCATAACTTGACATACAACATAGCATAACTGACATAACTTAAACTGAAATGTGAACTGAACTTGACTTGCTTAAATTGAACTGGAATTGAGACTTGACTTGACATGAACTTGATCTGAAACATTACTTAATATGAACTTAGACTTGAACTGAAACTTAACTTGACATGAACTTAACCTTGAACTGAAACTTAACTTTACATGAACTTGAACTGACTTCTTTACTTACCAAGAACTTGGACTTGAATTCTGACAATCAAAATGATTCCACCAGTCGTTTTGTCAAGAATAGTGAACAATTAGAATGATTCTGCCCAACATATTCTGTTAGAGATACTCAGACAATTAGAATGATTCCATCATGAGTATTTTAAATCACGTACCCTAGCAATAAAAATAATTACACCAGAAGTACCTAGTAATACTCTGATAATAAGAATGATTACGCCAAGAGTATCTGCATAACTGAACTTGAACTGAATTCTGACAATCAAAATAATTTCGCCAGAAGTACTTTGTGTGAATTACAAATGGAGATACTCAGACAATCATAATGATTACATTGTGAGTATCCTAGACATAATTGACTTAAACGTAACTCAAAAGATATTACTTACTTGAGATAAAAACATTTCGTCACGTGATATAACATGTAACCGACCACATACTTAACATGACAAGCTTCCAACAGTGAATATTACATGACATGGCAAACATGTAACATATGTCATACTTAAAAAGACGTACTTACAATGTATAGTAAAACGTGACATAATATCTTGCGTAACAGATGCATAATTCATGACAGAATAAATTTTGTGTGGCATATGAATATATAATGACTTGCCATGGCACATAAGATAACATACATACATACACTATAATTCATTTACTTGTCACCCATACACATGAAACTGATAGAAAGCTAACTTATCTCGATTTTCGCATTTCTAAGCAAAAATTCAAGCACGATCACGAGGAACTGAAAGTAGAGATTTCTAAAAATTAAAACTTGATCATTAACAATTAGAAATATTGAAAAATACTAACTTAGAAAAAATGACCATTTTACCCTCTACATGTGGAAAAATGACTATTTTACCCCTAACTTAAGGATTTTGCATCCTAACTCCCAAAATTTACATACCTAATGTAATTTTGTCATAAACTCAAATATCAAATCAGAAAAATTTAAAACTAAATACAACCATGAAAATTCTATAGGGGCCAAAACTTACATAGGCTATTTCTCATGATTTTTGTTGCAATTCTTTCAAATTCAAAACTCATTATTAAATCGAAATTTTGCAACAAAGATCTTCCTATCCTAAGTTTAAAAACATAATTAAACATCCATTACAAAGAAACGCTAATCATCACCACTAAACTTTTTTTACTAAAAAGATCCAAACTTTTTAACCAAAACCAAACCCTTGAATCATAAGTTTTGACTTTATTCAAAACATCTCCAAGAATTCGAAAAAATTCAAATCTTACCCCTAACATATTCATAATATCATCCTAAGATCAACTACACTTTAAATCATCAAACAAAAGTCATCAAAAATCACAAAAAAATATTTGAAGTTTTCGGTTCTACACTTGGTCAAAAAACATAAACTTTTTCTTAACTAGTTTTGATCAATCTCTTGATCCATGGCTTCAACAGAAGAGATATTCAAACTAAAACATCACATGATTTAAAAATGTGTCCTAAATAAAATTCAACCATCAAACCTAAAATCACGTGGCTAAAAATTAATAAAACATCGATCTAATCCAAAAACATCAAATCTTAGATCTAAGCGAAATCCTCTTGCATAGAAAAATCATATATTCGAAACTAATACTAAATATCTACAAAAAAAACATCCTAACACGCATATAAGAGGCTTAGGATCATTAAATAAAAATATCAAAGCCTTTGGAGTAAGATTAAATCACGAAATATTCAAAGTTTCTCACACAAAAACTGTTTTTCCACTTCCAGTTTTCAGGTTTCTAGATCTAAGGAAATCTTCATCAAAAACTTTAGACATGCAACAAATCCTCAATGAACATTCATAAACACATGTTAACAAAACTCCATAAAATTAAAATTTTCGGACCAAGATATATCCATTAGCTTGGTCAAAAACTCCAAAATATAACACTCTCCAGTTTAACGCCTAGAATGACCTTTACATGGTTAAAACAATATGTTACAGACCAATAACCACGAAATGAAACAAATAAGATATTCACAAAAACTACAGTCAGAGAAGAAAAACTTTGATGAAGGAGTGATTGCAATAAAATACTTACAAATGGTCAAAAAGTGCCATGCAAAGTGACTCAAAACATCCCATTCCTCATAAAATTTCCTAAATTTTAACTAAAGTACATCATTCTCTAAATTTTATCCCAAATTTTATCTATTCTTCAAAAAATCTCCTACATTCCATTACCTATCTTTTCCTTATCCTATTAAAATAACTTTTTCCTATTAATTTTTTATTACTTTTTTCTCTCATTTCTATTTTCATTCTTAACTACTACCTTTTTTGTTTTGTTTTCTATTCTTTTCAAAAATCACATTTTTTGTCTTCTCTTCAACGGTAATTTTTTTTGTCTTCTCTACAACAGTAACATTTTTTGTCATTTATCTAACAGTAACATTTTTTCATTCTATTCTAATGGTAACTTTTTTTTTATATATATATAAATAAAAATTTTGGCTAAAATCACATTCTCCTAAACCTAACCCATATTTCATCTTAAAAATTTCTAATTTTCGACTTTATCTCCTACTCACTTCATCAAATGGCTCGTTCGTTTTTCCACAAGTTGTTGCTTAACTTATCATCTGAAGATGAGTTGGAGGTTGTTCTTAATGAAAATGACACATCAACATCTCAGCGTGGTCGCAATCGGCAACGTCGTAAGTATATTCGGCGTGATCATATTCAAAGGTATGAACAGCTATTTCGTGACTATTTTGCAGAACCACCATTATATCCCTCGAATCTTTTTCGAAAGAGATTCTGTATGGGTCATTCGCTTTTTCTTTGTATTTTTAATGAGGTTGAGCCTTATAAGCCTTACTTAATCCAAGAAAGAGATAATGTCGGAAGACTTAGTTTATCTTCTATGCAAAAGATAAATGATGCCATTAGAATGCTTGCGTATGGAATAACTGCTGATTTTATGGATGAATACATACGAATTGAAGAAAGCACTGCAATGGAGAGCCTAAAAAAGTTCGTGAAGACAATCGTTGCTGTTTTTTCTAATGAATATCTGCGGTCTCCAAATGCTAATGGTATCGCTTGATTGCTTGCGGTTGGTGAACAACTTGGATTCCCCAGGATGCTCGGAAGCATTGATTGCATGCATTGGAAGTGAAAAAATTGTCGCGTTGCGTGGAAAGGTATGTACTTTAGCCATTTTTGTGAACCAACAATTATTTTAGAAGCCATAGTTTCGTGTGATCTTTGGATATGGCATGTATTTTTTGGTTTGTTTGGTTCGCATAACGATATCAATGTGCTAGAGAGATCACGAAATTGGCACAAGGCCGTGCTCGTTCAATAAATTACTCAATCAATGGCAATGAGTACACAATTGGGTACTATCTTGCTGATGAAATTTATCCATAGTGGTCAACTTTCGTGAAGATAATTTCATCTTCACAAGGGAATAAGAATAAACATTTTGCAGTAGCACAAGTCAGCATGAAAGGATGTAGAGTGTGCGTGGGGTCTTTAAACAAAAAATTGGTATCATTCGTGAACCTTCACAAATGTTCAAAATCAAAGATCTTACAAATATAATGAAAGTATGTATTATTCTACATAACATGATCATCGAAGACGAGCGTGATGATAATATGATCCCGAACATTGAGTATGATCAACTTGATGATAAAGTTTTGAACTGTCGCCCAATTGTACAACCGAGCTTATGGACTTTATACAACGTCATCATCAAATTAGAGACAACTCGACACATCATCAGCTTAAAGCAGATCTTATTGAACATCAATGGCAATTCTATTCCCAACAGTAGACTAGCAGCATAATATTTTTATTTTCTTCATGTTAGTAATGACTATATTATTCCCTAGATATGTTCCATCAACAGAACATGGAAAATATGAGATGTAATATCAGGTGTAATCTGTAATAGTTTCTGTAATTGTAATGGCCAATTTTCTGTTTTCAAAATATCCATACACACAATCCAATGGCTACATCTTTAACCTTCTAGCATAAATGTTTAACCGCATCCAAGAAAAAAATAAATTGACAGATTATCAATAATATCCAACCTTCTAACATAAATCTAGAACTGCTCATCTTAAAAAATTTAAACTGTCTCAATATCAATAACATCCAACCTCAGTAGAAATTGTAAATAGTATACTCACCATATAAAATTGTAAGGAACATAAAATAAAGAAATAAAATTTTTAAAAAACCAAATCACAACAAATCCTCTGCAGCATTGTGTATTGCCAAGATTTCCCTCTACTATTGTTGGAATTATACCCGCTACAATCTAGGCAAGGTACCCATGTCGATCATCATAATGCGCTCATCCACCTCCTTCTTGGCTAACTCTACTTTCTCCGCCTCTAACCTCAGTCTCTCATCCTCTCGACAGATTTTGTTTCCCTCTTTTTCCCAGCCATATTCCATCTTGGCAGCCTTGAGGTGAAAAAACTCTTTCTCCTGAGTACGTGACTCCTCCAAAAGCGTATACTTCAGCTTGCTCAGCACAACAATCTCCTCAGCTAGCCTGCCGTCAGCCTTTCATTTTCCTTTCTCAGCTTTCCTTCTCGTTGGCCACTCCAAATACTGAACCTTATTGTCCAGAACATTCTCCGCCTCGAGATCAAAAACTGAATCTATTGTAGCTCCCAAACATCGAGTCGAGGTCGGGGACGGGGACGTCATCGACCTTCGCTTTGAATTCTCATTTGTGCAACATTGAATCCACTTAGGTTGGTCCTTCAACAGGTGCTAATAATGCTTGAACTGGAATGAACATTTCTCTAGCGATTGGTACATGATCTTAGCTTTGTCAAACTTGCATGTAAACAAAGAAATACAATTAAATCAATTGAGATAAAAATAAATTGCTATGAAAAACAAATAAAAGTATCGATACTCTACTTTGTTTTGCTCGGTCATGCCACTCTGATTCAACCCTTCAATCTGAGCTAATTCTGCACAAAATTTGTTCGTTACCTTTTGAATGGACGACCACCGATGTATTAAAGACTTTATGGTCTGATTATTTGTGGTTTGTTTAAATTGCTAGAAGTATTCAAAAAAAATTTCCCAAAGTTGAGAATATTTTTGGTTTATTCTAGCAACAGCATTAAGGCTACAATTAAGCCGTGCAGAAACAAGTAACTTTTCTTCTTCGGGGGTGAAGTTTGCACCCCTGACTGCTTTCCTTATGCCGAGAGGATCCTTATGAGGTATGAGTGGAGAGTCATCAACAGTCATAGGAGGCTATCCACTTTGACTACCGTAAGGTGGGGTCGAGTTGAGGATCTTGACTTAGGAAGTTAGTGAAGTACATATCTATAGGATCTTGTGAATCCATCTCTAAAAAAGTTTACACACACAAAATTCAGTACAAATGTTAGACACGTAACAACAAAGTTTGGGGTGATTTTGTAGGCGGCTCAGGAACTGAGTGATAACATGCTGGAAATTTGGCACCCTTCAATGGCTGCAAAACTGGTTGCCACAACTTATTGGCAGTCTGGATTACCATGCCATGGAGAAGCGAACCAAATTTCATATGTCACCATCACGGATTTGTCATCATCACAGCCGAGGGAGGTAATCCAATAAAGTTAGATGAGACACATTACATCTCGATCACAAGTCTTATACCTCGGTTGCATGCATTAGGTGAGGCACATTACTTATCTATCATAGCAAAATTAGCAACATATCACACAATGGCTGCAAAACCTTAACCCCGGTTGCCTTTTGTAAAAAAATCACATAATGTTTGATGGTCATCCGATTAGGATTACCCTGCCATATAGATCAGGCCCCACTAACACTTGTGAATTAACCCCCCAAGTATGCAAATTATTATGTTCTGTTTCAATGCTTTGGATTGGTCTGTGAAGACCCATTTCCTGGTAAAAAGTTATAAACAATAACCATTACAATTGAAAGAACAAATAAGACTTGACATAACACATAAGCAATGACACAACACATAACACAACATTGAGACAGAGCACAAGGGCACAAGGGCATTGAAACAGAACGTATGAATGGGTCTGCACAGACCAATGCAAAGCATTGACACAACACATAGCATTGAAACACAACATATAGCATTGAAACAATACATAAGAACATTTGCAGCCCATTCTGCAATGATACAGCACATAGTACGTTTGGTATAGCAAATAAACATTGACATAGCACATAGCATTGAAATATTAAATAAGCATTGATAGAGCACAATGGCATTGAAACATAACACAATATTGAAATAGAACATAGCAATGGGTCTGCACAGACCAACCGAACGCAATGACACAGCACATAGCATTCAAACGACAAATAAGTATTGACAGAGTACAAGGGCATTGAAACATCACATAGTATTGGAACAGAACATAGCAATGGGTCTGCATAGACCAACTCAAAGCATTGACACATAACACATCATTGAAACAGACCATAGTAATGGGTCTGCACAGACCAACCCAAAGCAATGACACAGCACATAGCATTCAAACAACAAATAAGCATTGACAGAGTACAAGAGCATTGAAAAATAACACAGCATTGAAACAGAATATAGTAATGGGTCTGCATAGACCAACCCAAAGCAATGACACAGCACATAGCATTCAAACAACAAATAAGCATTGACAGAGCATAAGGGCATTGAAACATCACACATTATTGAAACAGAACATGGCAATGGGTCTGCACAGACCAACCCAAAGCATTGACACAACACACACCATTGAAACACACACAAAGCATGCAAACAGAACATAGCAATGGATTTGCACAGACCAACCCATGGGTGTACAGACCAGTCTTGGCATCAATCGAAACATCACATAGCAATCAAACCAAACAGAACACGAATAATCTCAGTGGACATAGCAGTAATACCCATTTCCAACAAGAAAAATGTACAAATCGAACTCGTATAGGTAACCCATGAGAAATTTAGGGTTTTTGTTTTCAAAACCCTAGATCTCAAAATCCAACCATGGAGGAACCGTATAGGGGGTCAAATAGGGTAGAGAACCTCAGTGCAAATAGTCATAGAGGATCCCAGATGGAGGAGAGTTCTCCATGGAGGAAGCTGAACAATCATGACTACATAATGGGCATGGGGGAAACCGAGTGTGAGGGAAGGGATTGTACTTACAGTGATGAGAGGATGGAGATGAGGTCATCGATGGTGTCCGCGGTGCGAGGGAGGGGCCAAAACCACAAATGCAGCCAATAGTTGAAGGAAGGGGACATGGGAGGGAACCCAAAAACCAACCAACGAGTTCGGTTTGGGGAGGAACAGTCGATCCCTATATTTGTGGATCCACTGTAGCATCCCCATCCATTCACCACAAAATGGGGAATGGAACGGGGAAGGGTTTTTGCAAAATTCCCGATTTTTTTTTCAAAATTTGGGGATTTTGGGGATATAGAGAACGAGTTGTGAATGCTCTAAGAACGGGGTGAAGAAGCGATGAAATGAACAAAATGGTGTCTTGCACGCCTCTAGACTTCTAGAGGGTGAGGTATGGGCTTGAATGACCATTGAGGGATAGTACTTATGTCACAAAAAGGCAAGAATAGTGGAGGGGGAGTGGGCTGCAGCTTCTGCTGTCTTCTAGAAAGGGTGTGATGAGGTGGCTTTTTCCCTCACATCAAGGGATTATTTGGGCTGTTGAGGGAAGAGGTTGATCTGTCATATGGGGAGGAAACTTTCTCAAGAAGTTTTGCCAAGGTGGCCAAATCCGTGGGCCTTAACTAAGTGAGCTTCAATTTGGGATTTAAAGGGGGTTTGGTTAGGGTTTGGGATGCTATGAACCCAAATCCAATTTTTCTTGGCCTAATCAAAATTTCAATGTTTAAAAGGTTGGATAATAATGTCATAAAAAGAATATGATGAATTAATAGTATGTGAAAGTGATTTGATCAAACGATTAAACACAATGCTAGAAATTAGATCAAATAGGGTTTGGAGGCCAACTTTAGGGTTTGGGAAAACCATTTAAGATTTCGGTTTCAACCAAAATTTTGGGGTTTCAAATGGATTCCAAGCATTTAGGGTTTCACTAGGGTTGAAACCCTCTTTGTTTCTGTACAATTTGGTTGATCAGATGGAAAATAAGGTTTTACTTAGGTGGCATAATCTCACACCTTGATTCATTCACAATCCATCTCATTGTTCCTCTTTGTACCAGTGTTCAATACTATTCATCAAGTGTGGCTAAAATCCTGCCAAGTGTCCAAATAAAATTTCTCTAACCTAATTTGGACATTCCATAATGTGATTTTGAAAATACTATACTAGATGCTACTATAAAGGTTATTATTCATCCCGGGAAAGTGAAACATAAACTTTACACTGTAAAATCTAAATATACAGACAAACCAAACTGTGCAATTCGTTTATTGAAATTCAATCCCGAAGTGCCTCGAAATAAGCAAAATACGTTTTCGAACAAGCGTTTCGTCTGAAAATTGAAAATGGGATTATTAAGCTATAAAATCTTAAATAATCAACTGAGTCTAATGGTGCAGACCATATCTCAATCTGATACTGATACTTCTAACTACATCAAATAAATAAAGTCGTACTTCTAGCACCACAGTAAATGATAACTTTGGCTATGCTAACAAACTAAAACCTACGCGATTGGTCGAATCATGAAAACTTAAGATGTTTTCATGAGATTCCTAAAACCTATAGAAATTCCACCATTGAATTTCTAACCGACTATTACATTTCAGATAGAAGGAAGTATAGATAAAAGGGGTGACTGGTGCGAGAAGGTGGCGGTGAACGGGTTAGGGCATGGGTTTTCTAGAAATGGGAAAGGTTAGGGTAGAGAGGAGGAGGATCGCGGCTCACAGGAGAAAAAGAGGTAGAAAGATAAAAGAAAAAAAGGGGGGAGGGGTGGAAAAATAAAACATGACCATTTGCGACGACTATTGTCGCCGCAAATAATCGAACTGAACCAAATTTTTTTAGCGTCAGAATACTGTCACGGTAAAATAGTCTACATCACCTTAATAAGCTGTTTCTATCCATATTAGTTAGGCAATACTATTTTCGCCGGAAAATGTGACTTTTCCTGGCAATTTTCTAAGTCGGTGGAAGTGAAAGTTTGAAACAGTAAAACTACACTTTTTGCAGTCAAATCTTAGTCGTCGGAAATAATTTTAGGCGCAAAAGCCACTTTTTCTTGTAGTGCTGCAAAGGAAAAAGCGAAGAAGCTTGTGTATTCGTATATATCCCCCCCTCCCCCGCATGTTTAATCTAGCCCACTCAACTTAACTCACGACTCGAAAAATTGGAATTGAGTTCGGAATCAAGCAGGGATTGATTCATTGAATTGGAAGATTTAACAAATTGAATCGGTTATTTCAATACTGATAAAAAGTATTAAAAATCTTAGTAGTTCTGCCCCTGCCCACCAAGGCAAAGTACCATTTATTTGGCCTAACTTACTTTTCAACTAGCCCATCTCCACTCGTCCCCGTTGAAATGGATAGGATATATATATTTTTTTATATAACAAAACCATTCATTAATATGATTATAACAACCATTACAAACTATTTTTGTCAATCCAAATGGCGTGAGAAACAAATATTGGAAGCCTACCACATTTCAATATTCTCAACATTCTAAGCATAACGGGCAAAGGCATAAGCTGTCTCATTTCCCATACGATACACATGTTGAGTCTTATAGAAAATGGTTCCAGCAGCCGCTTTGTTTTTTTTAGCAGGGTCCGATAGTTGAAAATGATTCTGCATCTTCTTGTAGCTCTTTAACCATCGATGAACAGTCACTTTCTAAAATTAATTTTGAGAATTCCTACCGAGGACACAACGGGTTGGTCAAGTGGTGTATGTGGGAAGATCAAAATGGATGGATGGATGGATAGGGTTGTGGCCGTGTATGGTAAGTGGGAAATATGGCTAAGGTGACTTGGATGATGAGAACAATTTATGAAAAGCGGCAAACACTTTAGTGGTCGAGAATAAGGGCATGGAAGGATTGGAAAAGCAATTGAAGAATGAACACCAAGAACAAAATGATGAACACTCAAGAACAAAGTGAAATACTTAAGAACTTGAATTAACAAAAGGTAATAAATCAACTAATGATTCAGGAATTACACAATAGTTGAAATAAACCTCATGAATTGATAACTTGATAAAAACAAGGATAACACAACTTGGATTCACGAATTGCATCAAGTTGCAAGAACAAGATAAATGAACCACACATGTTCACGAATTGCAAGGTGTGATCTTCTTTTTGGGATTCACGAATTGCACCCAAAAAGCCCAAGTGCCTAGCACCGATGGTTGATTTCCTAAACAAAATAATCATCCTCTAGGGAATTTGCCACAAGATGTAAATGCAAAGACTAAGGGTCCTATTTATAAGGATTACAACTTAGAAACTTCCAATAGGTCCCTTAAAAAATAAATAATTAAAATAAAATAAACAATAAGCAATAAGCAATAACATAGTTGGCATGGGCCAAGTTGACCCATGGCATGCATGAACCCATGGGTGGGCTAGGCTGGCCCATGGCATGGGCCATTGGCCATGGGCATGGCTGATATTGCTGGCCTGGCTGGCATGGCTAGTGGCTTGGCTATGGGCCACAAAGCATGGGGTCCTGCCAAGTTGTTCCTTACGGTGTTAGCATGATTACTACTGAAGCAAAGGGTGGTAAGGTAACTTAAATGGAAAAAAACTCTTCCAGTTCATGATGAGAATGCTATGGGTGCTTGCATGGGGGAAAATTCAATGGTTGGTTGCACACAGCAGACTCTTGTACCCCCGATGATTTTGCCCAGTGAAGGGGGGACCTGTTTGAGGTGAGGGATATGTGCGTGGTGCAAAATGAACCACTTGGGGAAGAGGAGCATGCGGAGGTTTCTAGGGCGGAGATGCTTGTGTTGGAGGATACTGTTTTGGAACCTAAACCAGATTTTCAATCAAAGGTCTTCCCACAGGATAAAGAGTATCTTACAGAGTCTGAGGCCAATGACGGTAAAAAGAAATATAAGAAAAAGATGTTTGTTAAAATGCGAAATTCATCTCGGGTTCATGCGCGACTTTCAAATCCTGCTTAATAATTTATTCCATTTTTGTATGGAATATTAGAGGGATTGAGACCTCTAGGAGTAGAGTAAAGAAGTTGATTGGTAAGTTGAAACTGAAAGTTGTTGCCCTTTTAGAACCTTTTCAAAATTTAGAGGAAGCTTTTAAATTGGCGCGTTGTTTGAATTTTGATAGTGTCATTTCTAATGAGCATGATGGGGGCAAAATCTGAATTTTCTAGAATAGTACTTATGTGGTACATGTGGTTCGGATGGGAATGCAATTTATTTCTATGCTAGTAGGTGAAGGAACCGAGATGTTCTTGCTCACTATGGTTTATGCTAAATGTACCATGGCGGAGAGACGAGTCCTTTGGGATGATCTCAGCTCTCACAATTTGGGATCACATCCTTGTGTGTTGGTTGGTGATTTTAATTTTATTTTTAATGATTTGGAAAGGAGGCGAGGTACGCCTTGGCCTAGCATGGCTATGGAGGATTTTAATAATTGGATTCACCAAGAGGGTCTGATGGAAATGGCTACAAAAGGAAGTTTGTTTACATGGTGTAATGGGCAATCGGGGCTTGTTTGTTCATGGGCACGTCTTGATCGTGCTCTCATGGATAGTTCCTCCCTTGCATTGTTTTCAAATGCTAATTGTTCATATTTGCCATGTTCTACTTCAGATCATGCTCCCATGTTTATTAAGTTTAAGAAGGATCATTTCTTCTATGGCTCGACTCCTTTTCATTTTCAGCAGATGTGGGTGGACCATCATAGCTTTTTGGACTGTGTTCGGGCAGGTTAGGCCTTTCTGGTGGAGGGTTTGGCTTTTCAGATTTTGACTAGAAAATTAAAGCAAACTAAGATGATGTTAAGGGAGTGGAATAAAAGGGTCTTTGGGCACACATTGGGTCGTATTAATGTTCTGGAAAAACAGGTTGAGGAGATTAAACAACATCTTCTAGTTAATTGGGAGGAAAATTTAGAGAAAGAATTACATATGGTAGTCTCGAATATGGCAAGCTAGTGGCGACGAGAAGAGATACGATTGGCACAAATGGCAAAATTAAAATGGAAGGTCGATGGTAATCGAAATTCTAAGTTTTTTCATGCTTGCCTTGCTAATAAGAGGAGAAAAAGAGTGCTAGAAATGCGATCGAATGTAGCGGTGTATGAGATGCCGGAAAGCATACATCAAGGGGAAGTGGAGTATTTTTCTACTTTCCTTCAAGGGGAGCAATCGGATGAGCCACCTAGACTGGGACAGGTAATTGATTCAGTCATCTCAGAGGAAGAGAATGTCTCACTTCTTCGTGCGCCTTCTATAGAGGAATTTTTCGAGACCTTGTCTTCCATGCCGTCTCAAAGTGCTCCAGCTCCTGATGGTTTTGGTTCGGGCTTCTATAAAAGTTGTTGGGAGGTGGTTAAAGTTTATGTGTGGAATGCGGTTTTGGAGTTCTTTATGTCCATGCAACTTCCAAGGTTCTTCACGGCCTCATATTTGGTTTTAATGCCAAATGTGGATTCGCCTACAGGTTTTGATCTTTGCTCCATTAGTCTTTGCTTTGTATTTTATAAAATTTGCGCCAAGATTATTGTGAATAGATTAACAGGTCTCCTACCTCACCTAATATCTCCGGAGCAATGAGCCTTTATTCCTGGAAGGAGTATCTTTGAGAATATTAGCCTTACCCATGAAATGGTTCATTCTATTAACAAATGTACTCATGGGGGCAATATTATGTTGCAAGTGGATATGGTGAAAGCTTATGATCACGTGGATTGGGCCTTTTTTATTGCAGCATTGCGCAGGTTTGGCTTTTCTTCTGAATTTTTTGATTTGATGCGTTCTTGTATTTCAAGCCCTTGGTATTCAGTAATGATGAATGGTACGGTCAAGGGTTTCTTTCCGGGAGGTCGTGGCCTTTGTCAAGGGGATCCTTTGTCACCTTATTTGTTTATTATTCAACAAGAGGTCCTTTCCAGGATGATTCATACCAATGTGATAGAAAATAAATTTGGCCAATTTTATCAAGTCCGAGGTATGCCAATTATGTCTCATTTGATATATGCTGATGATATAATGATTTTCTCCAATCGAAACCAGAGATCGGTCCGAGCACTTCAGAACATTCTGAGTCAATATGAGAGATGGTCAGGTCAGGCTACCAATATTTAGAAATCAGTGCTATATTGTTCAAATAATATTTCATCTATCCACAAGCATAGACTTTTACGTTGTACGGGATTCATAGAGGGAACTTTTCCTTTTAAATATCTTGGAGTGCCGATTATTATGGGGCATCCTAAGCAGTCTCATCTGGAGGGCATGGTGAATAAAGTTAGGCAAAAAATCAATGGTTGGAAAATGAGGCTACTTTCTACTGGTGGTAAACTAGTTCTGTTAAGGCATGTTATATCTAGCATTGCGATTCACCTCTTTGTTATTTTACAGGCCCCTCAAGCTACTATTAACAAGATTCATAGATTGATGAGCTCCTTATTTTGGAGAGAATCTGAGGGGCAGGAGAAAAAGAAATGGGTGGCTTGTAAACATGTTTGCAAACCTGTGGAATAAGGTGGTCTTGGGTTACGGCATCTTCATGGCATGCAGAATGCTTTACACATGCATTTTGCTTGGAACTGTATAGAAGGCAATTCTCTATGGGCTAATTTTTTCAAACCAAATATGTGGGTTCAAAGCCTTGGGATTTAATCGAGGCCACGAAAGGTTCTAGATTCTGGAGAATGATTGCTAATTGTATTCCGTGTTTGTTGAATAATTCTAAATGGAAGATTAGAGAGTGAGAGAATTTTTTCTGGTATGACAAATGGAGGGATAATGGTCCACTCATTAATGAGCTGCCGTTAGTGGGTTCACCCCTGCTAAAAGTTAAAGAGTGTAGACTGGTGGATAGTTGGGATGTGGATTTTCTAGAGAATTTGGTTGGGCAGGAGAAGGTGGATGAGATTTTAGTCTCTTTATCTAGGCCTAATTATGGAAAAGAAGTTCTAGTTTGGACTCCGATGGCGACAGGTATGTTCTCTACTAAATATGCTTGGCATTGTATTCGTATCAGAGGTTCTTTTCTTGACTGGCATGATTGGACTTGGCATAAAAGTCTTCCTCTAAAAATGTCTATTCATTTTTGGAGGGCTTGGCATATGGCTTTGAGTCTGGACGATCGCTTGTGTCGTTTTGGTATTCCCCTTGTTTCTAAATGTGATTGTTGTGATGCAGGCCATATTGAAAATATTAACCATGTGCTCATTGAAGGTGATTTTCCTCATAAAGCATGGTCTTTTTTTTTTTTTCACTCAGTTTGGTATTCCTCTTGGCAAATCTTGGAAGCAAAATTCTAGAATTAGGTTTAGGCGTGCTAGCTCTTCTTCTCAAGTGGGTTTTATAGTTGGCATCATTCCCATCATTGTTACTTGGCTCTTATGGAGGAGAAGATGCCTTGCTAGAATGGAAGGTATTCGAGAAACTTCTGAAGTTGTTGTTCATTCTATTTGTGTGTGGCTTGATTCCCTTTGTCATACGGCAAAGAATCCTATGCGTTTGTCTCACCGGGATGGTAAGATATTAGAGGCCTTGCGGATTAAACCGATTGTGCCAAAAGCTCCTCATTGCAAATTGGTTAAGCCGCCATCGGGATGGTACAAATTGAACACGGATGGTAGTAGTCTCGGAAACCTGGGATCTTGTGGCATTGGTGGGGTTATTCAAAATGATTTAGGATGTCTTATCAAGGCTTATGCCTCTCCTATTGGTTTCGGTTCCAACAACAAAGCGGAACTTTTGGCGCTCCTTTAAGGTTTGAGATTTTGCAGTGCTTTACATATTTCTAATATGATAATAGAAATGGATTCAATGGTGGTTCTTTCTTGGTGGATGAGAGGGCGTTGTGGTGTGTGGTATCTAGAGGATCTTTGGGAAGAACTTGTTGGTTTGACTCACACTCTTCATTGCCGGTTTCAACATGTGTTTCGTGAAGGTAATATGGTGGCAGATTGGTTAGTCAAGAAAGGTGCCTCAGGCGCCGACTTGGCTTTTTTCCAGAATTTGTGGTTTTGTTTTCTCTGTCCATACATAAGATTGTCATAGATTTGTTTTCTTGGTTGCAGTCCTGATGGGTTTTCCCATGGTCCATTTCTTGTTATCACGGTATTCTTCCGCCATTAAGTGATGGTTTTGTTAATAAATTTGGGAGGAGATCACTTTTGGACATGTGACTTCCTACTCTTCTAAAAAAAATGTCAAATTTGTATATATAATTTTATATCATATATGAAATAATTTCATATTATAATTTATAAATTATAACATTAAATGTTAATCTTAAATATAAACATTTGTAATTTGTTTAATCATATGTTATTAATATAAATTATAATTATATATAAGATAATGTTATATAATTTATAAAATAAAATTTTAATCTTAAAAATGAAAATTTAATTAATCATATGCTTTAAACATAAAAATATATATTAAATTATATTATATATAGTCTAATATATTATATAGTCTAATATATTATATAGCTATACTAAATCACTATAAGTTTATAACTAATACTAATAGTCTAATATAGACTATAGCTATAATACTATGATATATTAATATATAATATATATGATAAAAGTTATAGCATAATATATGTATAATAGTATAGTTAACTTAATATTTTAGTATTAATATCACTATTATTATAGTATATAGTATTAGTAATAATTTAATATCATTGTATTACTATATTAGTATTGATATAGTCTATAGTTATTTAGTATTAGTATAGTATTACCAATACCAATAGTATTACTATATACTACTAGTTATAATAAATTAAATTCACTATAACAAATACAAATATATAGTTATCACTATAACTAATAGTCTAATGTTAATATATAGCTATACTAATAGTCTAATACTAATACTATTATATATTTATACAAATAGTTATAACCAAATCACTATAACTATATATATTTAGTATCAATGTATTATTATATTCTTTAATGTATAACTATATGTAGTAGTAACACTATAATAGTATAATATATAGTACTAGTATATATTAGTAATAATAGTATTACTATTATTTAATACAATATTATCACTTACAAATTGATATAGTACCATATGGTAGTCTATACCAATAGTATTACTATATACTGACTAATGGTATAATATATCATATATGTATGATGCTATTGACCGAATTGCACCCTCTCCCTCTCCCCATTTTTTTTTCCCTCTGCACCTCGCCTAAACCTCTCCTTTCTCCCTCCCATTTTCTTTTCATTTCTTTCCTTCCAATCCTCAGCTTCCATTTGCCCACGAAGACCCACCTTTTCTTTCCCTCCCTCCCATTTTCTTTCCTTTCCATTTGCAGAGAATCCATCGAAGGCATAAGCAAAACAGAGGAACACCCACTTTTTTACAGCCACGATTTTTGCCCTAGACTGCCGAGATCAATATTCTATCTTCTCTCGACGACTATTGTGCTTCACAACGGTAAATTTAATGTTATGTTTTCCTTCAAATATTGAGTTTTAGTGTTTCCATTTTTCTATTTCGATTGGGATGTGTGGTGATAAGCTCTCTATATCTTTCGATTTGAACTCCTAATATTTTAATGAGAATCATATAAATCAAAGAAATAATTTTTCTAGTTGCGTACTTTTCGTTCTGACTTGTGGGCTGATTGTATTGTGAATTGTGACTTGATTTTAGATGGCATTAGTATGAGTTCAGAATGTTGGTAGCAACTTTCACTTCAGTTTAGATGACTTGAATTGTGACTTGAATTTTGGGAAGTGTTGTGCATTTTTGTGGGTTGATTGTATTGTGAATTGTGACTTGATTTTAGATGGCATTAGTATCAATTCGGAATGTTAATTGTGACTTGATTTTAGATGGCATTAGTATCAATTCAGAATCTTGGCAGCAACTTCACTTCAGTTTAGATGACTTGAATTGTAACTTGATGTTGGGTCTAAAACGATTAATTGGTATGTGATTATTGAGAAGCTCATTTAGTGCATCTAGTGATCCCTGCAACAACAGCACGTATGGAGACATGTCAGAAAATAAGACTTTGTGTCCAGGAACATATTTAGGATCCACATGCTTAGTTTTTTTTTTTTTTTTTTTTATAAACAGATTTTTAATGACAAATTTACATTTCAAACAAAAGGAAAACTGGACCGGACTAGACCAAAAATTGGTAAAACTGGAGGTATCGGTTTAGGAGGGTAACCGGTGCGTAATCGGTTTTAGAAAATACAAAACCGGTATATCTTGGTTCGGTCCCAAAATTTTGTCCAAAACCAAACCGAACCAGACCGGTTACACCCATATCAGTAGGGAAATACAAGAGTGCAAAAAAAGCAGGATTGATCACGCGAAACATATGAAGAAGCCAAAGGGAGTCAGCTTTGCCGTTTCTCATATAAACCTAGGAAAGTTGCCTAAGGTTGCCAAGATCAATTCAAGATCAGAAACTCCTTGTGCAATGGCAGTTGTGAGTCGTCCAGTGGATCTGCTGACTAAGGGTGATGTACGTGGAAGACTGAAGTCGAGCTTCACTTAAGTGCATCTTCTAGCTTAAAGACAAAAGCTTTGAGCTGCAGAGATGATAAGACTTGGCTAGAAACAGTGGCTAGCATGTGGAGACCTAATATCCAAGTGGCAAATTGTTAGGTTGCATGTGGAGACTGGTATGTGACCAGAAAATCGAGAAATAGAGAGTTCGCTCGATGTCACTCAACATGGCGTTCAAGCGAAGCTCAACCCGTGAGTTCACTTAAGTCTCACGCGACAGTGAGCTCGAGCGAGACGCGCATGACATGTCGCTCTAGTGAAGAACATATTTTTTTTTCCAAATTAGGGTTTTCAGTATCGTTTACTATAAATATGTTATATTTTACTTGTTTTGTACGAATTTTAGTATATTTTGAGAGATAACAATTGTCAAATGAGTGCATATTGTGTGAGAGAGCAAAAAGTCCTAGAGAGTGAGTTGAGATTGACTGATTGTAATCTCCTCTGATTAATAAGATTTCTGCAACTTTGTGGACGTAGTCAATTTGCTGAACCACGTATATTATGTGTCGTGTGCTTGATCGTACTTGCTTTTACTTTAATTTTCTATCATTGGTGTGTGTGTTTCGCACAACAGGAAGGGGCAATAGAAAACTCACAGAGAAGACAGAGAGTGTATGTATCGGGCTGGGGAGAAGAAATAAAGGGAAAGGGATCATTAAGGTTTAAATCCTAACGTTTACGGCGATTTAATATCACTGCAAATAGTTCAATATCACAAATTATGTTAGGTGGCAACATAATCTCGCAGTAAAAGCTCAAAATGTGTGTGGATTGACTTATTCTATCAAATTTTTTGCGCCAACATTTTTTCGCCACAAAATAGCTTTTTTTGAAGATTTCTTAATCGCCAGAAAAGAAACGACCAAATTGCACAAAATTGATTTAAACAAATCGCAAGAAAAAAATATTGGTAGCAAAAAGTCAATTATCTGAAAAAACCATCTTATCTAAATATATGAACAGTAAGGGTGTTGGCACAAACATGGGGGTAGTTTCTTGTATAAAGACAACACATGAGTGGGAGATTTTATAATCGCTTAGAAGGGAAGAAAGTCGCATACGAGCCCACTTCATGAACTCCGACCACTACAAAACATTTGGAGGGGAAAAAAAAAAATACAAAATCAGAAATCTACAATTTTAGCATTCTCTATTTTAGTGAATTTGAAGTTCATTACACATGTATCAATGACCATGCAATTTTATCAGATCGCACATGGATGGAGGGTAAAACATTTCACAAACCCTTCACTTTCAGGAATTAACTCAACCCTCTACTTACTGTCTGATTTTATAGTCTCTAGTTTGTTAGCTCGATCAAAGAGCTCCTCAGCTTCTTCAATTGAATGTCCTTCTTTGCCTGGGGAACATGTACAATGTTTATTTTGTATCAGAGCAATGATCCAATGAACTATTTCCTATCCCCCCTAATTCCATGCTAGCATTCCTTTGGTGATCTTACCTCAACCTTGAGAATATTCAGGACCTTGCCATAGAATGTGGTGATATTTGCATCAGCTACTTGAAGCCCTAGCAAATGTAAAGATTCCATCAACCTTGTAAACCCACCTCGCTTATGCTCGCAGAAGAATTTAATCAAGAAGTCTCTTTGGCTTATCTGGTTCACTTCAACTTGCACCTAAGAAAAGGGTTCAAAGTGCAAGGATAAATGGAGCATTTTGTTGCTCAGAAAAACAGAAGGGAGCATCTTGTTACGCTACTCAATTGATCAATGACAATGAAAGTGGCAGCTAAATGCTAGCTCTATGTACCTCTGTTTTCTTCTTTTCTCCAGAGCTGGACAAGCCCTGGTTCCGCTGAGTAGGTGGCAAAGGTGTGGTGGCGCTGCCTTGTATTTGGTCTGACGTTGAGATCTTCAACTCCGATTCATTCTTCCTGCGGTCCTCTTCATTCATTTCCATGAGCTCATCCTGAAGTTGCTTCACTTCCTCCTCCAACTCTTGTATATAACCAATTGCGTCTCCAAGAATAGCAGTTCTATCCATCTAGAGTTTATGAAATGACAGTCATAAAGACAGAGACGTCTAAAATGGGAAAAAGATGCAAAAAGAAACAAATGAAAGAAGGATACCAATTCAGTAACATAGTATTTGAAGGATATTAAGTATCTTAAACCTTGGATATCTTTGGGACTAACGAGCGCAGAGTGAAGAGCCCGTCTTTTATCCTGTTTCTTCTATTTCTCTCTGTGACCAAATTTTTTGAATGGTATTGTTCTCTTTCTTGCTTCTTTATAACTTTTGTTTCATCGTTTTCTACCATATTTCTACCATTTGCAATCGATCCTGTCCGTCGCTTCAATGAACACTGACTGTACTTGGCCTTTTTAGAGCCAGAAGATTTGCCAATTGACTGATTTATAGCACCATGCAGAGATATCTGACAAGAATCTAAATCTAGTGATGGGTATTCATGCGAAGGATTGGAACCACTGGATGATCTATCTACACATGGATAGGAGCTGGAATGGATCACTGGTGGAAGAGCCTGTATCCTGGGATTCAAACTTGGCAAGTGCAGGGGAAGTGGCCAATTTGGTAAGTAATCTTCACGCACAGGATCAAGATGATTGTCACTGAGGTTCGGATTAGCATAGCTCCAGGCACCCATGGCTTCTTGTTCAAAAGAGATGGTACACTGAGCTGTAATTAACTCTATGAACTTTTGATCTTTTGGTATCTAGGAGAAAGAATTATATTTTTAGCAACCAGAGGAGGAGAATATCAAAGTTGCAATGCTGAAACTAAATATAAGAGCACGGCAAATCTTACATGTTCCGTGGCAAAGAGCTCAACAAGCCCACCAACAACTGGGATCAGAACTTGGGTTCCAAATGAATCCTGTTCAAAAAAACCATTTTGTGCAAGTTTTAAGAGGCGTGTTTTCTTGAAGAACTAATTAACACGCTTTAAGTGCTCTAGTATTTTGTCTCAATCCAGTCATGATCTTTTCAGAAATGCAGCTATGACAAAGTATCCGTAGGATGTTGCGTGTCTCATGTCTAGGTCGTCAGTTTTTCGAGCATTTCATCAGCTACTTGATAAGGGACTTCAAACTAACTATTTGATTGAACCTGGAGCCTTGATCCTTGGCTTTTGGTCACTTGGAAGCCGGCATGGGCACAACTCAATATACTTGATCATTATGGAGACATATGAACTAAAACATTGTGAAGATCGGAGGACTTTTCAAAGCTTAATTGGCTTAAAGTTAATGGTTGAGGCCCAATACAATGGACCAAAGTTTCTCTGAAACAGACCATCCCATGCTACGTTGGGAATATGTGATAAACCTGAAGCCCATATCAATAGGCTAATGTTCCGTTTGGTAGCTGAGAAAATGTCAGGTTGAAAAGAGAATAATTTGTGGCATCTACTCACGGGGCTTTCGGAAGCAAAAGCCTGCACTCAAATGGACCGACAGAACTGTTTGAATCATGAGATGGAATATTCTTTCCTTTTCTCTCATCTCTGTTTTTCAGCATCCAAACAGATTGAATGGCTAATTTATCGGAAATTAAATTGAGAGAGAGAGAGAGCGAGAGACCCACATTTGAAGTAGCTGAATTTGAGGAATTAGCATCGGAAAAAATCCACCTCGGTTGGTTTGATATCACAACCTCCCCATGAAACCTGGTTCCAATCCTTCATTAGTGTTTCATGATCTTTTTACTACAAAATGAAAGGTGTAAAATTGGAGAGAGATCAGAGAAAGAAAGCTTGTACCCAGAATACAGTGGCATAGAAGAAGGAAGCTGAGCAAGAGCCTGACAGGCCTTTGTCCTCATGGGGTGCTCAAAATGGACATCCCTGCATAGGGGGCTCGAGTGGTGCTCCTCACCTGGTTCTTCTTTCACATTCTCATCCCCATCAACTCCACCACTACAACAGCAACCTATCCATTCGATGAACCTGAAAAAAGAAAAAAAATGGAGCAATGGCCACTGAACAGAGTAGATCGAAACTAGAAAAACATTGGATTAAAAAAAAAGAAAAAAAACTGGACATTGTGGATGCAGATGAAAAATGGGAAATACCTTGAGGGATCGTCTCCTAATTTCCAAACAACACAGTATTCCCAAGCCCTAGTCTGAGCAAGGGGTCTAAGCCACTCCACGAGTGTCTCCAGACCCTTCAATGCATCCTCCATCCACAGCACCTTCCCTTTGTTGGTACCTCTGTTACAAGTACTGGTGTGACAGACAAAGGCTTTCCATGTCTTCCTTTAAAAACCGTAACCAAAATAGAGACAAAAATGGTACAAAACAAGGCTAACCAACTTTTCCTTTGGAATTGGGAGGGTCTCAACCTATTCAGTGCAAATCTGCGACAGTGGGAATCATAATCCTGCAGAGACAGTGGATTTTGACCCATTACTAGAGTTAGTATACAAAACATGTACCATCGAATTGATCATATGCTTCTTCAGCGAAAGCAACCCATAACTGCATATCTCTAATCAGTATGGCAGCCATCACTCACCTTTTGCCACGCCTCCGTAACTATAACCACTTTCTTTTTTTTTTGTCCCCTTTATTATGCTGAACGCTCATTTTTTTTTAAAAAAATAAGATTCACAGTTTTTTTTTTTTTTTCATATAAATTTTATATTTCTTTATTTTTTTCAAAAGAATTGTGTGAGAATTACTTTTTTATAATTATAAATATCATTTCTCTTTTATTTTCAAGTAATGTTATGTGTAAGCTCCATATGTACAAATCTTGTACAAACCTTTTGTAAAATATGAATCTCATCAAGAAAAAGTGAATTTTTTACAATTTTTCATGTTGGAATCTACCTTTTTATAAAGAATATATGTGAGACTTGTGAATTTTAGCCTTATATATATCATTTATATTTTCCTTTATTATAAACATAATAATAAATTAAACAAAGCTAGTACAAATTTAAATTTTGTGTGCCACTAACGATTATATTTTGACACTATCTCATCGAGGCGCCTTCTTCTCTCTCTTGCTCCTAAAAAACTAAGAGCTCTAGATTTTATTTTTGTCGGAGGAGAGGAGTTATCGACTCCCTCTCTTTCCTCCATTCACCCACCTAGGGGTGGGCAGCGAGGCCCGCCCCCCGCTCTGCACTCCTCCCCTTTTTAATAACAAAAATATTAATTTTTAATATTTATATAAATATATTGTATATAGATAAATATAATTTGTTAAAAACTTGAATTCAATTTCAAGTTAATGGATTGTCTTGACCTCCTAAGCTAACCATTATATAAGAGGCCAAGACAATAGTGATAGTTAAGCAATGTGGGACTTACTGGACCAAGGCAATCCAAAATATAACTCTAATGAATTTATATTTTTTTTAATGTATAAATTTTAATTTATACTTTAAATTATATTATAATTTGGATCTAAAAAATATTTTTAAACTAAAAAACTTTTTAGACAATGGGTTAAACAAGGGGCAGGGCAGGGCAGGGTACGGTTTCAACCCCACCCCCCGGTAGCTGGGCAGGGGGCCCCGCCACACCTCTCAGGGGCAGGGTATGAAACCCCCCACCCGCATGGTGCAGGGCGGGGGGCGAGGAGGGGGTGCCCCAGCCCCGTACCATGCGGGTAGCACCCCTACACCCACCTTGTTTATCAAGGTTTCTTTTACTTAGTTTTATTTTACTTTTTTCAAGGCCGAAAAGATAGATTTACAACTTTTCGACAACTTTTGAGAGACACATGCTGCACAACTATATTCACAGGTCGAAAATCGTTAAGAGAAAAGTGGTGGTTTTGTGAAAATCATCGCGCGTGGTTCTCACCCGCCACCATTTTTTCTCACCAGATCACCGAACTCGCCACCACTAGACTTTTCAGATTTGACCTTTATGGCTGAAAAGAGACAAGTGTGTTGCCTTTACGGGTTGTCACAGATTCCAAAGTCTATCAGAGTTGGTTCGAACTGTAATCTGTCACTTTTCGCATCTATCTTATTGCTTTTCTTTTTTATTTTTTATTGTTAGTTGAAAAAAAAAAGTTCGTCTCTCAGACGTTTGTCTATAGAGGTTGAATCCTCTCTTTCTAGGAAGGGTGAGATTGAGTTTCTGTTTAGGTAAAGAGTGTTGTCTCTTGGCATTTGTTTGTAGGGAGTATCAGCAATAGTGAAGACTAGACGAGTTATAAAAAGAAATAATGTACTGGTAGAGCTTCAAATGTATTATTTTGGTTTATGATGTCATGTTTGATATATGGACATCGTAGAATGTATCCCATCATGAATATAAGTTTTTCTAATAAATAAATGATACAGTTTCCCTTAAAAAAAACTATTATACTTGAAAAATGTTATAGACACAAAGATTTCACAAAAGTATACCCACAAGCTCACATGACTTTATATGATACGTTAGATATACTCTATAATAAAAGTAGTTTTACGATCTAACGTATCACATCAAATTACGTCAATTTGTTGGTTTATTTTTGTGAAATCACTTTGTGGCTAAATCATTTCTCTTATATTTTTAATAAATTCCAGCATTTTGTCATGAACATTGCAAGGTGTTGTTCTTGACCCGTCCATCCATTCTCTAGAGGGCAAATTGTTGAACATTTTATGGCTGGAAACTATTATAATAAGAAGGAAAATGCTACTTAGTCTACTCAATATTATCGCTCAAAGTTACTACTCGGTTATTTTAATTTTTTTATTTAATAATTGAGGAAGTAACTATTATTAAAGTTGTGATTTTTTTTCTTAATAATTAAGGATGTTAAAAAATTTAAAAAACAAATGAAGAAAAGAAATCTCAAATACACTAGGAGTACACCTAGCGGTACATACTGGGCGACTCCTGACATTGTCCTAATGAGAATGATCACTGAACAGTTTTTATCCTCTCTTAGGAATAGTTACATTTTAACAAAAGATATGATTTTTTATACAATGATTATTGATAGTTATATAGAAATTGACTGAAATGTCTATAAAGTATGCTCAAACTTAAGGAGACTCCTTTTGTTTCGCACGTGAAGAGAACAATTGCTTTTATTTATGGTGATTATGTCACATGAATAAATTTAAGAGCTAAATTTCATCCTTTTGGTAGGTATGAAGAACATGATCTTCGACAAATTGCCATTGCCATAAGTGAAAACCCAGCACAGTCACGTAAATAGAGAATGACCCAAGTGCAAAAAGAATGTGTAGAAGGTAAAGTAAGATTGAAGTTGTTGTTGTCTGATTTGTAAGAACATACTTAAGAGGAAGAATGAGTCATCTCCGACCCACGGTGATCGTTCGGGTCTCGATCGGTGTGGTTTGGGACACACGATGGCGATCTGGAGTTTAGGTGTGATGTTCATACGTACATCTATTGCAGTAAATAAAAGTTAAATACAACAAGTATAAATAGAGAGCAAAACATCCAGATTTACTTGGTTCGGCACAGAGCCTACATCTACGGATCGTTCGAAGTGCAAATTCACTATAAATAGAAGTATTTTACAGTTTCTTATAGCCTCTCATGGCTCACTGTACAAATGATAAAGTTGAAATTTCATGTTTGGAAGTTGAAGAAGCTCTCTCTCTCTCTCTCTCTCGTCGCCCCTGGAGTCCCGTTGAAATTTCTTATAGTCTCTTTCACGTTAACCTCCTAGGCCAACCTTTACATAAGAGGTCAAGGCAATACAATAATCATACTTAAATAATATGGGGTCATCCCGCCCGCTAGGCCTTCTCCATACAGGGCGGGGTAGCGGGATATGAGGCCCTGCTGCCCACCCCTAGATGAGACCCCCCTCAAACTGAGCTTCAAATGTCATACTGGGCTTGGGGTATTTTTACCCCTTCTAGAAGTAGAATTGGAATTCTACATACATGCTCCCTACTGCGTTTTCACACGATCAAAATAATATCATATTAGAGAAGAGAATGCCCATAGAATAGAGAAAACTCAAAGTTCAGCTAAAAATATGTGAAATTGACAACTTTTACGAGTAAAAATGTTTAACACCTAAAACGTTTTTGAGATGGTGTCCATTCCGTTGTACTGTCCTTCCTTAGGATTTGATAATGACAAACAGTACGGTTCCCGAATCCTAACTCCTATGTGGATACGTGCACTACAATTTGCTGATTTTAACAACAGTTGAGTTGGGCGTGGATTGTTTTTGTTGGGGAAAAGCACCCAAAGAGCATATTTCTTCTTCGGCTTCTTTCTCACGTCTCCATGGACGTTATATCAGTAACCTTGAGAGCGTTTTTAAATCACTATACATAGTGAATTTCTCCTCAAAAATCTGAATGTAGGTTGAAGGTTGCGTTTAGATATTAAAGTATTATAAAATATTATGTGAATAATAGTAAAAAAGTAACGATAAAATATTAAATAGTAGTAAAAAATAATAATAAATGATAAAAAATAATAAAAAATAATAATAAAGTATTCTCAATATTGTGGTTAGAACAACAACAACAAAACATCACTATGAGTAGCTTAAGGCTCTGTTTAGTTTGCAAACTATCTCATTATATCTCATCTCAATATCTAAACACCATTTAAATATAAACATTTTTTAATTTTAAATTTTTAAGTTTTCAATTTTTTCATCTAATCCATACATACTCATTATACTTTTAATTTTCAAACAAAACATAAAAAATAAGTTAATTTTTTCCAATCTCAAAATAAACATAAATATTAAAAAATTATATTTTAATAATTTTTTTATTTAATTTTTTTTCTTCTCATTTTCCAAAATCTTATAAAACATCTTAATTTAAATTATTTTACTATTATTTATAAATTATTTTACTATTATTCATATATTTCTGATCTATGTAACTAAACCAAACATAAATCCGATAACTATATTTCTTGTTCTAAGCTCATAACTATACTCTTGCGTAACTTGTTTTCTTTAAAGCTCAAGCTTGGTTAGAAAATAAAAATGATGAAAAAAACATAAAGCGACCCAACAAATATTGATATACGTTTAGATGTTGAATTGAATTGAATTGAATTGAGATAATAAAATATTATTAAAATATTATTTTTTAATATTAATATTATTTTAAAATTTTAAAAAAATTAAATTATTTATTATATTTTATATTAAAATTTAAAAAATTTATAATAATAAATTAAAATAAATTGAGATGAGTTTATTGTCAAATAAAATCTTGATAATTCAGATTAGCTGTGACTGCGCGTGGTGTACAACTTTACAGGAAAGGAATGTCAGGAGAGGGAATATTTGCAGGATCTGGGTGTATCTACTCTGTTCGGCCAAAAAGGGTACAATTCTGTTTTGTTTCTAAAGGGTTGCAGTTATAGTGAGGGCGTAGCGTGTAAGAGAACTATTATGAAAAAAAAAAAGAAAATGATATTTGTATTGTGAAAATATTGTATAATTTCTTCAAGAAAAATAATTAAATATAAGATTTAGATAAAAAAAAAAATTAATTTTTTAATAATAAACTTTACTCTTTTTTAAAATAATTACCCTTTCACACTCCACAACTATATCTAATATTACTCCTAAATTTTTTTTTCATTACACTTTAACGGAGATGTGAGTAGTTTAATTTTAAGTATATTAAATAAAAATTATATTTTACACTCTCAAATTCTTTAGATTTTTATATTTTGCACTCAAAATTATCAAAACTAACACTTTTGCACCCTACATTAAAATCCAAGTATCAAGATTGTGCCAAATCATCTCCATGTTAACCAATACAATTGGATAAAATTGCAAATAACATTGAAAACTTTCCTATTTGAATGTCTTTACACCACACATTATTCTCGTGACATGATTTAATTTAAAAAATAAATTTTAAAATTTAAATATTATAAATTAAATTATACTACCTTACCTGGATAGTGTGTAGTGTAGTTAAGAGTTCTACCCATCCGAAATGGGTAACTAGCCACCCTCTCTACCCCCGCCCCCACCCCCCTCTTGCCCACCGTTCAGCCTACAACCCAATCAAAATTCAAGCCCATGATGAAACCTTTCAGAATAGCAAATCCACATAAGGGCAGCAGGGGAAATCATTGAGAGAAAGCAAACGAGTCGTAGTATTTCTCTGAAATCCATGATCGTGAATATCATATCCTTAAGACAGTCAAATCGGCCATGAATATCAAACATACAATCGTGGCCGTACGTGGGTCTTAGCATAGAGAATGAGATGAAGAAGAAGAGTGGTAGTAGTAGGAGGAAGAGGAGGAGGAGGAGGTTGCATGGAGAAGGAGATGAAGAGGGGAAAGAGGTAAAAAAAAAAGGAATTTTTTTTTTTTTTTTTTTTTTATATATAGCTGAGCGGGCGGATAACAAACGGACGGGTTAAAAGCCTTCCCACCTCCCACTCGTTTTAAGTCAAATTCTAATGGCATCTGCCCACTTGTTACCCATGTGGATTAGGTGAGTGGGCGGGATTACAGGGGCTCCTGGCCCAGCCTTAGGTTCAATTTCAAGTACTTTTTTTTATAGGAGTGTTAGTTCAATGTCTAAAAACTGCTTATAGTTTTGATGTTACGAAGTAAGTGTGTAAACGTTAATGCGGTGTGTATATTCAATTTTCTCAGCAAAACCAGGTTGACTGCCCGGTTATGCTGTCCTTCGAATCCTAATGCCATATAGCAAATAGCCTGGCCGTTCACTACATTCATGGAAACTGAAGAACCACAAGAAACTGAACATTCCGGGACCCCAACAGATTTTAAATATAAATCTGGAATTTTCAGCTAATATAACTTCATGTCACAACACCATATGTATGTGTACTCAAATACATTCAAGCTGCGGGGATGGAAACTTAGAGATACAGGAGGACTGGAGGGATACAGAAAGGAGAAAACCAAAAGGATATAATGGACATGCCATCAAGGTAGATAAACTAGTATATGGAAGCTGTTCCTCTGGCCTGCACCATGCATTATCTTGCACCGGCTCTGGGTTCTCTTCCAAGAGCAGCAGGCTTCATTTCGCCTCTCATGTGGTCACGACCATTTTGGGTTGGCTTGTGTCCTCTGCTTCCTCCATTTCCAGCTGTTTTTGAAGCTGGGATTCTCTTATCAAACCCGAACTCAATGTCAATGTCCACAGCTTCCTTGGGTCGAGAGTGGTGTTGGTTTCGCTTAGGCTTTTGATCAGTTTGGTAGCGCCGGTTGCAGAGCCTGCCAAGAAAGCAAGCAATGGCCGATACAGCAATGACTACGGCCAGGACAATAAAAACTATCCCAAATGATCCATCTGAATGGTGCGAAGATGGCTGCCCTGCCTCGGTGTTGGGGTAAACCAGAACGGGCTGCTGCTGCTGCGGTTGCAAAGACATCTTCAGGCTTGGCTGAAAGAAGAGAAAGGGTACTGAGGTTTTGTTTTAGTAAAATTCTGCAGCTCTAGTCCTTTGAGTGCAGACAAAGGGAGTTGTTTATTTACTACTGAAACAGGCAATGGGATTCCGTGTGGAGGGGTTATGCTGTGTATAATTGGGTTCAAATATATGGAGGTTTTCAATTCAATAAAGTGGGGAGTTGCTTTAATAAAAGAGACAACTAAAGATATTCCTTGTGTTCTTTAAGTGAGGAAGACTGGGCAGTGTTGTTGCTTTGTATGGTGATGAAAGTAAGATTTTGGCTCCCTTTGAACAGCATGGTCCCATGAAAGAGCAGCAATTATTTACTTGGTGCTAGCTCCCCTTTAATCATTGGAAAAGGACGCTCTCTGCAGTTCAATTCATTCATGCAGAAGATAATATTGTTCATTAATTTTCGTTTATTTTATGAGATTTTTGTTCTGAGTGCTCAGGTTTAGCACTTTGTGCATTTGTTTTTAGTCGTTACTCCCTGTAATGGGTTTGATTGAGCTGCTAAAAATTACGTCTACTCCTTGATGGAATGATAAGCAACATAATGACTAAGAACTGTAGCCCAGCTATACATCATTGTGGTGATTACAAATGGAAAACGTCAACAAAATTTCCGTCCACTAAAGCTGTGCTCCTCTCAGAATCTACTGGAAAAATTGGAAGGATGATGGGATTTTAAATCCCAATTCATCTGAGATTTTAGATCCATAATATTTATAACTGGATAGTACTAAATATTCAATAAATATTTTGAATTTTTTTTATTTATTTTTGAGTCGAGAGCGGTGTCGAATCCAAGACCTCTATTTTGGAGATTTAGATGTTATGCCAACAGACTATATACCTTGCATTTTGAATCTTATTTTGAATCTATTTATCAAGAACTTGAAAGAAATCTCTATCACAAATGAAGGCATGTTAATAAGGCTTCTTCCCCGTCACGATCTTAAATAGAGTGGTCAATGATCTTCAAGATTGCTTGTTTTTATCAAAACTCAAAACATTCTAAATATGCTAACCATGCGGATGATACAACAGATAAACAAATAAAAAACATCCTGAAAAAAAAAAAAAATGTTCTCTGCAAATTTGTGTTCTCTCTGTAGTTGCATTGGACAAACTCGAGGAATGACTGCCAAGGTACTTCAAACCAAATTCTGTCTGTCTACACTGCATTTTCTTGAGCTCTCACATATGCATTTAAAATTACAAAGTTCGTTTCAACGAACAATAATATAAGTTGGTTTATGCTAAAATAAAAATTAATTAATTAATATAAGTTGGTTCCATTTTTTTTTCCGTGTATTTTATTTTTTTTATAATTAAGAAATAATTATTAATAAAATTGTGTATTTTTTTAATATTCAGAGATATTTATAAAATATTATAAAAAATGTAAAATGCACCCTCTTCATTTGCACGTAGTTCATTTAGATAAAAAAAATGATAGAGTTATTATATTCTTACTATTTATTTATTATTTTTTTGTATTTAATTTTTTTAATTTTTAATTTTACTTAATAGTTAAAAAAATTACTATTAATAAACTTATATATTTTTTTAATTTTTTTAATAATTAAATATATTAAAAAATATTTAAAATAAAATAATAAATAATAAAAACATTATAAATAATAAATAAATAGTAGATCAATAATAACTCTATGACTATCCTGCAAAAGAGAACCCCATTCGGTTCATTGTTCGAGAACTTTGTCGCGGATATCCTCAAAAGACGATTCTAAATTGGGATCTGCGTAATAAATTGCTCACCATTTCCCAGGCACAAGCTCATTGATTGAAGTTGTTGTATCGTATATATCACTAACTTTTTCTTTTGTGTGGTTTGCACAAACTCCAAGAGAAAAAAGATTTCAGTAATCAATCCCTGAATTAATCCTGTTATCTTTTTGCTTGAAGGGTTTCTATTTTCTCAATCTGAGTCCTGCTACAGGCAGCCACAAGATCGTATTTGTGCGCGGGTGTCACTGATGTGACATTTTATCGCGTCAATAATTATATATTAATAAAAAAAATTGCAAAAACAGGATAGAATAAACAGGAGAATTGAAACGAAGATAGAGAAACCGATTTTTGAAAAAGACAAGTGGGAGAACTGAAACGAAGATAGAGAAGCCGATTTTCAAAAAGGACAAGTGGGAGAACTGAAACGAAGATAGAGAAGTCGATTTACGAAGAGAACAAGCGGGAGAAACTGAGAAAAAAAAGTAGAGAAGTCGAGATTTCACCGTCAGGCCTCCTCGCGGTTCAGGCCTCTTTTGATTTTTTTGAGTAAGTGTTTGTAAGGAAGAACCCCTTCTTTTGATTTTTTTTCGTCTTGCTTAGCTGTTAGTGAAATCTCTTTTATTATTAGTATGTAAACGTAAGATACTAACAATGGAAATTAAAAATCTTTTTTCGTCTTGCTTAGTAAACGTAAAATACTAAAACTGTCGGTAGTTCACATTTCTTCTGTGAGTTTTCTTTTTTTGAAGTCATGAAGTGTGGGCACTAGGTGTTTTATGAGTGATATAACACCCGAGTGTATTCTTGTGGTATATTTTGTTTGTATATATATGGGACTTTCCAGCATCTAATTAGACGTGACATAGGAAAAGAACCAAAATTTATGAACTGGCAAGTGAAAACTCTGTCCTGTATTTTAGCATTGTTTTTCAAAAACTGGAATTTTTTTTTTATAAAGTTAGTGTGCTTTGTGTGGGTTTGATTTAAATATCATAAATATTTTTGTTGTTCAGTGTCAATTATGGTATAAAATTGCTGCCTTTCTTTTACATAAAGTTGTCCATGTTTTGGGCTCTTGATGTAGGTATGGTGCTTGAATTAAAGGGTATTCTTAAATGGTAAATTCAGTTGTATACGAGAAATAAAACCGATATGGAGAAATCTTATGTCTGAGCAAATGATACAAACAATCACCAAACATTAATGTGGAAATCCATGGTATCATTTGTCATACAAAAAATCCATAGTATCTAAGCTTAGCTGGTTTTTAAAAAATGCCCAACTTGATTGTAATATTTTTTCCTCAAAAAATGTCGAGTGAAAAAATGTTGAGTTCCCAACTTGATTGTGTATATATGTTGCTGCAGATTTGTATAAAGATTTATTGTAAAAAGTTGCATTCAGTGTTGTTGCAGTATTTATGTAAAAAGTAAGACCCACTTGGTTTCATTGTTGAGGTAAATGGAGAAAGAAAAAGAAGATGCATCCCGCATAATAGCTCCTATCACCAATCCATCAACGCAAGTATTGTAAACCTCTTTCAACAGTTGGCGTGTGTTTATTTTATGTGTAGTCATTATCCACTTGGGTTGATTAACATTATGTTGCTATATGTTAGGACATATCAAGACCACTGCATCCAAATTACATGCCAAGTTACTACGGTCCAGTGCCTCATGCGTGGTTACCTCCTTTTGTGCATCCTCCAAGTGCCAGCCCATATCCATGGAGCAACCAGGTGATCGTTGGATGGTAAAGTAGTTCGTGGGCTTTATGTTATGAACTTGAATATTTGGTCTAATTATTTATTTTTAATTATTTTTGGGAGAACTGTAGCAAGATCCATGAAGCTCTACTGTCGCTGCCACGTCAAGTGCCAAGATACCAATGATGGGGACCTCCTCCAACTGCCTACCCATATCCATGGAGCAACCGGGTGATAATGTCTTGGAATATTTATTGCAGTTAGTGTGCTTTAATTTTCTGAACTTGAATATTTCGTCTAATTATTTATCTTTAATTTTTTTATGGAAAACTGCAGCAACACCCATGGAACACTACCTCAACTGCCACGTCAAGTACTGCTGCCTTGTATTGTTCCGCCATACCAATGATGGGACCTGCTCCAACTGCCTACCCATATCCATGGAACAACCAGATAATTATTTTTTAAAGTATTTATTGTAGTTAATGTTAAACTTGAATATTGGTCTAACTATTTATGTTTATATTTTTTTTTTTTTTTTGGAAAACTATAGCAACTCCCATGGATCTCTACTTCCGCTCCCATGTCTAGTTCCGCAAGTAGTATCAGCTCTAGTGTAGTTGTCGGTTCTAGTGTACAAACCAGTGCTAGTGTCGCTGCTAGCTTTTGTTCGGCTTTACTAACATTTATTCCTCCAATTTCTACCAACCCATATCTATGTGGCAGTGAGGTGATGTCTTGGATTCTCCACATGCATTGTCTTTTACATTATCCATAACATATTTTTACATATAATAATTTTTTTTCTTATTTTACAGGAAAATAAAGTGCTGCAAAGTAACTTTGTTGAAAAAATTAGTGAGGCCCTATTAGACTCAATAGAAGTTGAAGCGCAATCTACTGCCTCTTTAGGTAATATGGTTGATATCAAGGAGGCTGACACTGATGGGGGTGATATCACTGAGGAGCCAAAGCCAGGGATGCGCTTTGAGTCGAAGGATGAGTTAATGAATTACTATAAACATTACAGAAAGTAATGTGGTTTTCCAGTAATGACACAAAGGAGTAAAAGAGAGAAAGATGAGAATGTGAAATATGTCACTGTGGGATGTGCTCAAGGTGGCAAGGCACGAAATAGGGCATCAAACGTCTCCAAGCCTCGGCTAACAAGCAAAACAGACGGTAAGGCAATGATGAATGTCATGTTAAATGATGGAAAGTTGTGTGTCATATCCGTATTTAACACACAATCATGTGCTCAGTCTAAAAAAATCCAGGTTTTTCAGATGCAACAGAGAAGTTAATGAGTCTGTTAAGAGAGTGTTGGATACAAATGATGAGGCTGGCATACGGATTAATAAGAGTTTCCATGCTCTTGTCACTGAGGCGGGTGGGTTTGAGAATGTACCATTTGGAGAAAAAGATTGTCGTAACTACATTGACAAGGCACGACACATGCGCCTTGGTAAAGGTGGTGCTCAAGCGTTGTTTGAGTATTTTAGAAGGATGCAATACAAGAATGATGGCTTTTTCAGCCTCATGGAATTGGATGATGATGATAGACTGAAAAGTGTGTTTTGAGCGGACGCCCGTAATAGAGGGGCCTACAACTACTTTGGAGATGTGGTAACATTCGATACCACATACTTGACAAATAAGTATGGAATGCCATTTGCACCTTTTGTGGGTGTAAACCATCATGGACAGTCAATCCTGTTGAGTACAGGCCTTATTTCAAGTGAGGATATAGAATCGTTTGTTTGGTTATTTAAACCTTGGCTTGATTGCATGGATGGAAAAATGCCTAATACTATTATTACAGATCAAGACCGTGCAATGAAAAATGCCATCACCATTGTCTTTCCCAACACACGGCATAGATATTGCTTGTGGCACATATTGCGAAAGGTCCCTGAGAAACTTGGTTCCCATGGTCAATACAAATGTGACCTGAAAAGTAAGTTGATATCTTGTGTATATGACTCTCTTACAATTGAGGAGTTTGAGAATTCTTGGAAAAGCCTCAATGATACTTTCAACTTGCATGAAATTGCATGGTTGCAAATTTTATATGCAGAAAGAGAATTTTGGGTGTCGGTATATTTAAAGAACTCGTTTTGGGCTGGAATGAGTACAACTCAATGCAGTGAAAGCATAAATGCTTTCTTCGATGGCTACGTGCATGCCAGAACAAACCTTAAAGAATTTTTTGATTAGTTCGACAATGCTCTCAAGAAAAAAGTTGAGAACGAAAACCAAGCTGACTTCAATTCGTTTAACTTCACCATTCCTTACGTATCACACTTGGCTCTTGAGAAGAAGTTTCAAGATTTATACACAAATTCAAAATTTAAGGAGGTTCAACAAGAGATAATGGGAATGATATATTGTCATTGTTGTTTCGAGAAAATGGAGGGAGTAATCGCAATTTAGTCGGTCGATAATCAAGTAAAGGCTGGAGATTTCATCAATGAGGTTACATATACTCTTTACTTTAATGAGGCTGAGTGTGAGGCGAAGTGTGTTTGTGGGTTGTTTGAGATGCGAGGGATGTTGACAAGATTTTCAATTAGGGATGTTGACAAACCCACGCATGCAACTATTGTGAAAGGATTCCACAAGTACACAAGAATATCACCAGAAGGAATGATCTCTGTCACAAATATGAATAATGCAGTTCATCAACTTAAGAAAGATGAGAAGGAGGCAATTTGGAATAAAAATTAGTTACTGATATAGGTGGCATAAAAAAATAAGTTGGTAATAAACGCACTATAGATCACTAGGTCTATTTGGAAAGGAATAAGTAGGGGAAGGGACTTGGACTGTTCCAACAGTCAATTTCCCAACCTGTAATGCTTCCAAATTTCTTTAATTTTCCTCTATACACTTGAGATAATTAAAAGATATAATAATGAGAGGTAAATTTAGTGGCCTAAACAGTGTGCCATGTTAAGCAAACCATGAATAGCATGAAAGACTTACTAACTATCTTCATTAGTTCAGTGCGCAGTTTAAGAACAAGAGAAAACTCTGCATTATTTGCAACATTTGGACTAATTTAAGAACATAAAAAAACTAATGAAGATAGTTAGTATAATGATTTTATTAATCTCAGTGTTTTAAATATCGTACCGTACCGGCCGGTACAGTCGAAATTTTTCGTTTCGGCCGTCCGGCCCGTACAGGTACTATACCTGTTCCGTACCGGCCAAAATACCGGCCATACCGGCCGGTACCGGTAGAACCGGCCTCAATTTCGGCCTGTACCGGCCTATATTTCAGCCTGTGTGTTTTTTTTTCCTTTTTTCAAACTACAAGCTTATTTCTTAACCCCCAATTCAGACTAGACTATTTATAATTTATATATATATGTATTTGTATATAATTTATTTATATATAGACTATTATTTTAGAATATAATTTATATATATATATAATTTATTTATAGATCGACTATCCCAAAACGTTATCCCGAAACGCTATCCTGAAACGGTACCGGTACTGAAATATTTCGTTCCAGTGCCTTGACCTGTACGGCGTCCGGTACAGTATTCAAAATATTGATTAATCTACCTCAATCGCGTACTCAATTCAATCCAACTTCAAGTATAATGCTCCTTCTCCATATATTTACAATAACAACCCAACGGCTTCACCATTCAACCCAATCACATTTTACACTTCACACAATAGCTATGTAATCTTGGTTTAGAATCAAGATAAGGCCCATGAGTCACTTGGAAATTGGAAGTCTCAATAATAAGTTCATTTCAAGAGAGGCTAAGCTTCTTGGTGAGGTTTTATGGTGTCAAAGCATGAGAATTGTGGTCTAATGCTTGTCCACCACATTTCCTGCATTAAAAGTAAAGTAGAATCATGAATGAAGGCTATTCAAATGAAGAAAAATAGGAAAAATCTAAGGGAACACAGGTAAAACCAAAACTAAGTTTAGCTAGTATTTACACTTCAGACAGTTATATACAAATGGCTAGATGAAAACTGATTTTGACAAGTTTATTATGTATGTCTCGATTTTTCAATACTCTAGCATGTCACAAAATGATAGATATAACTAAATTGAATTTACATACGAAAGGGAAAGAACAGGGGCTGATTAGAGGCTAGAAATTTGAATGCTAAGCTTGAAAGCAAACTTTTTCTTTACAAGTTGAACAACTAACAACTTGTGCATTTTCATGTTTTCAAATCTTCCCAATTAAGATGTCACAAATAAATGTAGTACCAGTGAGTAGCTCCCTATAGCTAACATCCAAATTATTGGCCTTGATCCCCTCTCTAAAATAATTAACATTAAAAATTCATTGAACATGTCCCACCAAAATAAGCTAGTTATATCACAGAAATGTTAACTAAAGTGTTAGCCATTGCTAATCGAAAAATCTGAATCATTCAAGGGTCAATGACTTCTACATATAACCAGCCTTAATCAATAAAAATCAGAAATAGCTTCTTTTTGGAAAGTTAGAAAATAACTACAAAAACATAAGTCCCGTGGGAAGTACCTTTACTCGATTAAGGGGACTTAGATATGGTAACCATCAAATGATATTGAAAACTAGGTAACATAAGTATCCTCTGCATAAGAACATAAACATATACAACTTATGACACAAAAGAAAGATATGAAAATCAATTCAACTAAGATGAGAAGCTCAAATAACAAAAATCTTGGCAGCATATAAATTTCTGACACTAGCAACTACAACTAACAAAAAGACAACACTAGATTGTTAAAATTGTTAAAATATGATAAAAGACTTAGCCAATGACATAATTTAGTAACAAAAATAATGAAATATATGCTTCCTACGAGACTAATGTGAAGATTGCCTCCCTATAGGTAAAGCATAGATCCACCTCTCAATTATGAAACCAAGACAACCAATAGAGAGAATTATTATCGGAAAACTATAAAAACACATACAATGATTTAGGGCTAAGAGCGAAACAACAATTAGAACTAAAAATAATTCGCTAGTTATGCATTATGAACAAATATGACATAAAGCAAAACGAAATCATAAGGAGAAACGAATAAGTATAACTAGCTTATTTTGGTGACATTTAATGGTTATATACACGTATATAGGGTTAGGAAAGTAACCTAGGATGGCGCCGCTTGGTGGATAGCTGGAGTGCGAATCTTCCTCGGCGTCGCACAGGTGCGTTAGGGTTAGGTTTAGGTTTGGGAGAGAGATCGGGCAGGGGAGCGATTCCTGAAAGGAGAAACGAAGAATAAGAAAGGGGAAGAAAAATCGAGAAACGAAGAGGAGCAACGATGAGTACGGGGAGAAATGAAGAAGGATTCGAAATCACCTTGGAGAGAGCAGAGAGTTCTTGGGAGGGAGCCGGATCGAAGAAGAAGAAATGAAAAACGCTGTGTTTTGGTTCACGCAAGAGGCCATATAAGTGGAAACAAAACGCACCGTTTTATTTACTTCAAAACTATGCGTTTTGTTTCCACGTAAGATGTTATCTACGGGGAGGCCTGAATTGTGCCTGCGTTTAGACTTTTCCTTTCTCAATTTGGTCCTCAAGTATGTATATGTTTTTTTTTTATTCCAATTTAGTCCCAACCTCAAATTTCCATGAGACAATCTGTCAGAAATCTGATACGGAATTCCGGGTTGTTACCATCATTACTGATAAACTAAAGACTGGCTAGGTACAATATAATAGATTTTAGATAAGGAAAATGTTAGTTTATCCTTTTATTTTATATATTTATTTTGATTTTTTATGTATTTAATTTTTGTTTTAATTTTTTTATTTAATGATTAAAAAAATAATTTTTAATATATTGATGTATTTTTTATTTTAAAAAAATATTTAAATATATTAAAAAAATAAAAAAAAAAATAAGAAAAAAATGTCGAAATGACCTAACGGTCAAATGGAGTGGTGTAACTCAGGCGGTAGAATAACACCACTCTTTAAAAAATTAAATGACTTTAAAATCTTAAAAATATAAAACTAAAATATTAAATTATGAAAAAAAAAATGTCGACCACCTCCCATGTGCAGAACCCAAGCGGCGAGCTTGTCAGTGCTATATATAAATATAATCAAATGTAAAGTATTTAAAGTTGTTTTATAAAATTAAATTTATAAATTGAGTGATTTATATAATATATTATATTATAAAATTATTTATATATTATATAAAATCACATCAATTTATATAAATTTATTTTTATAAAATATTATTGTAATTATAGCAATTTTATATATAAAATAATGCACCCTAAGTTCTCTCCAGATTGTGCTTCAGTTGTAAATCCAGGCGTATTGCCTTTATTTTTTAGAGAAAATTTTGAATTTGCTTTAATTTTAAGAAATGGTTTTGTGTGTTAAAAATATTACAACCACATTCTTCTATTTTATTTATGTTAGATTTTCTTTCTAACGGAATTCAAATGAAAAAAAAAAACCATAAACTTAATCCCTAATGATAAAACTGAAAACTTAAGAGTGAAAAAATAAACTTGGTGTGTATGATTATCAAATTCATTTCAATTCATTTTAATTTATTATTATAATTTTTTAAAATTTTAATATAAAATATAATAAAAAATTTAATTATTTTAAATTTTAAAATAATAATATTAAAAAATATTATTTTATTATCTTAATTCAATTCAATTCAAAGTTCAGACGCAATGAGAATCTTTGGATACGTTGCTTTCACTCTCTGTCTCCTAACTCGCGAGAGTGACAGTTGAAGTAGTGAATCGGTACTTGGGAAGTGAAACGGTTCCATATATGAGTGTTGAAAATTGAGGCCACTGACGACGGCGACTACCATGGGGTCAACCTGAACCTAGTAAGAGAAGGCTTAGGATTGTTGAGAAGACGAGATAAGAGTATTGGTATTAGCTTTATTAAAAATTTAATTAAATATAAAATTTGATAAATTTTATTAAAATAAGATTATATTAAATTAGTCAAAGATATAAATATCAAACTTTGAGCTACAGTAAATGAATAGATTTTGTTCAAACTTGAAGGGTTACTATTCACTCATCAAATCTATTTTTTATTCACTTTTAATCTCTAAAAATCTTTTTTATTCAAATTTAATCTCTAACCGTCTTGTAATAATAATGTAAAAATCAAATTAAATTATTAATTAACATATAATTAATGTAATTGTAAAATATAAAAAAAAATAAAAATATTTTTATTAAAAAAATAATATTATATTATTATTTTGATGAATTCAATAGCTAATTCAATGTGGAGTTATGGATAAGAAAGTTTTGAATTTATAGAAATCATATACTTTTCATCAAATGTTAGAGATAACTTTGATGAAGCCAATGCCAAGATACAAGTGAGTCGAGATAAAAATTTCGTTTGGAATCTAAATTCATCTCAACTTATTTTAATTTATTATTATAATATTTTTAAATTTAACATAAAATATAATAAATAATTTAATTTTTTTAAATCTTAAAATAATAATAATATTAAAAAATAATATTTTAATAATATCTTATCATCTCAACTTAACTCAACTCAACTCAATTCAACATCCAAATTCAAATGTAATCCATTTATGAGGTTGAAGTACACGGACCCTTAGCTGCGCTACTTCATGGGCTGGAACATGGGCCTCAGTTATCTTTTATTATAGTTTGACATCGTGAATAATTGTTGTAAGGACTTCGGTCCATTAGTTTTATGGTCTACTGAACCCTTTTGGATTAATGGATCCTTTATATTTACTTGTTATGTTTCTTAGATGCACACCAAAGTAACTCTTATTTGGGCCCAATTCTCTGTTACGAGAATCGTGGATATATTTCTTCAGAAGAGACTTGTAATTTTTATGTAGAAAAATACCATTCAGTTACTTTTATTTTCTTTCCATTTGAAAATCTTGATTTGAAATAGCAAAACTGCGGATCTAAAATTGCAGTCGCAACTATTATGAAAGACTACCACCAAGTATGTAATGTCACTACTATTTTACATGTATTTTTGGTCGACCGAGAGTCTCACAAGGATCTAGCAGCAATTACTCTGGTGAGAAAACTTTTAGATTTGGATGTATCTGATCGTAAGACGTACAGCATACTGACAGATTGCCAATACAACCTGGATAACTGGCGCTATCATTGCGTATAATATGCTTTTAGCATGAGATGTACGAAACCCTTTAAACTCTAATGTAATTTGAAAGATAACCTTCGTCCAAAAGATTCATGTATAATCTTGTAACCCCTTTGCAGGAAGAAACTGCGCCATTTGATTGGCTATAAAGAAAAGGGTGTGGTTAGAAAGGAAGTTAAGGTATCGGATACAAAAATCATCTCATCTCAATTTATTTTATTTTATTATTATATTTTTTTAAATTTTCATACAAAATATAATAAATAATTTAAGTTTTTCAATTTTTAAACTAATAATAATATTAAAAAATAATATACTAATAATATTTTATTCAACTCATTTAAAACCATTTCATATCATCTCGTTATTCAAAGTTTTGGTCATCGATGTTCAAAGGAACTGTGAACGTGTAATAGAAAACTGAGACTTGGGGCCAAGTGTAGGTTTGTTCTTGTTGATGTTATCTTTTCTGGAAAGGTATACTTGGCCAGGTTATTGCATTCTCTGAGGTGCTCTGCTGCAGATGCGGTCTCGTGCAGTGAATGGGTTTGAATTAAAAAAAAGATAATATTTTATTACAGAATTGTGCAAAAGTTTGTGTAATAATTATCTCTATATCATGGTGAATTGGTGTGCAGTGGTTTTGCTTTAGGTTGGCTATTTGCAGGGTTTCCAGTTGTTGATATTGTCTTTATTTGGTCTATTTGATCGGTTCATTGCTGGGCTGTTTCCACATGTCCTGATGTGAGGAGGTATGATTCCATCTGCTGGGTGTGGTTTGCTATTAGAATGTATTTGTTGGATGTTGTCGGGTGTAATCCAAGGCTGCCCAGTTGAGCATATCAGATGTCTATCTATCTTTTCCGTTTCTTGTAGGTGAAGGCTTGGTCTTTTTGTAAGGTCTGACCCTTTAGATTTCCATTTCTATACATAAAAGGAGTTTTGCCTGCTCTAGAATGATACCACCCTGTTGGTTGGGATTTTAGAAAATAATTTTAGAAAACGAGACAATAATTATTCAACTTTTTAAAACTTTTTTCTTTCCTTCCAGGATATAAAAAATTCCATAGTTAAAATTTGAAATCTACTTTATCAATCTAAAAAAAAGTTTTGCGGCGGAATTCATTTAATTAAAAATACAAGTCCTTTTACAAAATTGATTTCATACATTACATAAAATGTCTAGACTTCTGTCACCTCTTTCTTTGGCCATATCTGTCCTGACGCTTCGCCTCATTTTGGTCCCAAGAGGGCATTACCTTATAGCAAAAGATACCGTCTTTATTAAATAATAAAAGTTACAATATGAGGAGATACAGAATCCCACAAAGCCTAAGATTATACATAAACAACTAGGGAAGTGATCTTGTTCACTTGTTGCTTTCTCTCTCTGCCCCCTCAATTTTGTCGTTCATATATTTTTCCTACAATATTTTTCTCCCTATGTTACACCTATAACAGAAGTTTCCACTCTTTGACATGCTGAGAGACTCAGAGAGCATGCAGGGAACCAAGAGTGGCTTTGTCTAGCTTCTGGTATCTAAGCCCAAAAGGAGAAACCAACAACATATTCTAAGATGCATAGCCACTACCGTCTATACTTTCATTTTCTTCTAAGCTGCAAACTCTCAGACGCATAGATACTACATTCTATACTTTCATTTTCACTCGATTTCCAGTTTGGCGGGCTACCAATCTTATCTCCTGCAAGGGAAGCAGACTGAATTAACTGATGGAACATCAAGTCATCAAAACCATGTTTTCCATAGCTCATGAAGGCACCCAATGCTCCAAGAAATCCTTCATGCCGCAAAAACATTGCTTTAGCCTCTCCTTTAGACCTGAAAAGAGAGAAAGCACTGACCTTTTTTAATTGAAAGCCTCTGGGAAATATAGAAATAATTGAAACAGAACAACAATTAAGGCATCGAACGTCATAAAGTTCCTGAGGAACCGTCACCCAAATATGAACTCAACCATTATCTTTATCATTGATACAACTATTATTTTGTTTTCCCGGGTTTTGGGGGGGGGGGGGGGGTGGCGAATGGTTTCAGTTGAAAACATGGAAGAATGATGCGTGCCAAGTATGACCAAGAACACAAAGTGTCATGATTACCAGAAGTGAACTGCAACGGATATTGTGTCCATGGTATAAGCATGACCCCGAATAAAAAAACCTCCAAAAAATATCCTCTTGAGTCCAAATCGGAGAGCATTCAAGTAAGAGATCTGACAGTAAAACAGTGAAACATAAGAAACATTACGACAGTCACTAGATGTTTTACAGAATGAAAATAGCTTTTGAAAGGAATTAAATAAGACTACATAAAATGCAAAACAGAATTTCTAAGACAGAAAATAAGTTATGAATGTCTTTCGGACCCCAAAAAAAAAAAAAAAAAAAAAAAAAAAAACAAGGATGACATATTTCATTTTCGGGGATGCCTGGCTAACGGGGAAAAAGTGTTAATAAGTTTTTTGCACCTCTAGGTATTGCAAAGGATACCAGAACCTAAACTAGACCTTTCTAGTAGGTCATAAATGAAACAGGTAAAATATGTAAAAGGGTTGGGAAGGCCAAGGGTTTTTTTAATTATGAGAAGTATAGATAAGGGAAGGCTTCTCCCAACCATTAAAGGAAAGGCTCGACAAAGACGCATGATACCATCCTATGATTTTCTGTACACTTCAATGTCATTAAGTATGAGTCCTTTTTCAATATTATTAAAAGGACTCATCGACAGCAGGGTTGAACCTGTGCACGTGAAGCCCAACAGATTATTATCAATAGTTATAGAGTAGTCTACGCACAACCCGAATGCAAGGGTTTGAACCTTGCCAGTAAGAAAAGACGCTATAGAAAAGTTCGAAATAAAACACTAGAGGATTACTGTAAGAAGGAAGTTGGATATGGAAGAACAGAAGCATCATAAAATATATTCTGGTATGTCCCAATGTACCCAGAAAGTATCAACAATGACAGCTGCTATCTAGCTTTTGTCACATATTATGTGATAGGCCACAATGTACTATTGTGCAGTATGTAAAAGAAATCAAAGTTGACAAGCAAAGAAAAAATAAATATGGAGAAACTAATAAATATAATTTTTTTTATAGGTATCATAAATATAATAAGCAAGAAATAAATGCCAAAATAAGGAATGAAATACCCATAACGACAATATTAATCAATGAGATGATTACAAGGTTTGAAAAGGAATTACAAATCATAAATTGCTCTACCTCACTAGACAGAGTATTAATTTAAATAGCTCATTTGACTGGATTGTTCATTACTGCGTAGGTTACTTTGAGAGTTCAGCTTTTCACTCCAAGAACTAGATTAATATCCGTTTCTATAGTAAATCTTGGTTTGTTTGGTATTTTAGTTGGCTACCAAGCTTCTTCAACAGAAGGAACAATACCAACTGGCCAGGAGTGATGACCAATTACTGCCTAGGATTTAAACAGCTTAATAAAATAAAATAAGTCAAGGGTTGATCCCAATGGATCTCCAAACTCTGAATACAACAAAATGGTAAGTCTTAAACTTCATTTTTCCCACAAAGACAAACACAGTTGCTACTTCACCATGTATATCCAATTTGTGGAAAGCCAGAAACCTGTCCAACTTCAACTGACCTGTCCAATGTTATTCGAAATCATTCTTAAGAGGGACCGGGAGATATCTTCGGGCCTGTAATCTGCAAGCTCTTTATTATCAGAAATTGCCTTGCCAAAGCTAGAAGCAATAGTTGTTGATGAAAGGCCAACCTGTTAACATTAAAAGGGGGAGGGGGATAGAGATACAGTGAAGTTTGCAATCATCAGAGGGAAAATTAACATGGAACTATGGAAGAAAAGGAACAATGAGCATCTTCTGTCAAAATTACGACCAATTCACATGAAAACTTCAACTCAAGGTACGCGAACACAAAAACCAGCAAGCTCTCGACACCTAAATTAAAGCAAAGACCAGTCTATCAAGAATATTCACCTTTGAATAGTCCATTCCTCCATAGATGTCCCCGACAAGCATGTCTATCACTCTATTATTTCCCTTATGACTTAATTCCAGCAACTCATCAAAACTGGAAAAAAAAAAAAAAGAATCTCTGGTCCGTGAGTTATAAAATATATTTTTGTTATTACAAGAAATCCCAAAGACCATCTAAACATGCCTCTTAAAACCCAGACCCATGTAACTCGCCCACATCACATGGATCAGGTAAGTCATTGACTTCTCACCAATGGGACGTGACCGTTAAAAATTGTTTACACCCAAGGTTCGAACCTTAGACTTGGGGGGAGCATATCCCCAAGACTAAGGTTATTACACTTGAGCCAACCCCTAGGGGTTCATGAGTTAGAAAATACATGTAAGAAGATCATCATACCATAATAAGTAGAGACATCAATTACCTCTTACAATTCGTTAAGAGCCTTCCCAAACCCCAAAAAGTTCCACCGCCAACATTTGTTCCGCTCACTCGCTCAAACTTCCCCTCTCCATCCACCTATATAAATAAAAAACAGAAATTAAAAAGGAATATGGATACAAATGTTTACAATCAAACAACAGTTCAAAAACATTTTTTGAGGATATAATACTAATACAGCAACTGGAGTGAAGAATATGACAAAAATACCTTGAGCATGCTGACACCAGACCCAATATTAACTAGGAGGTAGGGGTACAAATCATTATGGTCAATCTGCACAAATTCCTTCTGTCCATGCATATATGTAAATGCTTCTTGATGGACTGCCTACACAAACGAATATATGTGCCAGTTGAAACTATCAGCACGATATGTTGCTAAGGCAAACAAGGAAACAGATGCAATGAATTACTTGGTTTACGAAATGAAAAGAGACAGTTTTTGTATCAATCATGGTTGTATACTCGTCACAAAGGTATTTGACACTATAAAACTAGTTCTTAACTCTCTCACCTTCCACCAAACAGATACTAGTTCGATTGATGCAAATGTGTGTGGGGGTGTGTATTCAAGGACTTGCCAAAACATGGTGTGTATTTAAGGAGAATCAGAACAACGGTAATCAAGATTAAGGGAGGGCAAAAGGCTGAGGTCCAATGAGTGCTTCACTTTTAAAAGAAAGATAATAAGCTGTTTCTACCAAATTTTGTTGTGGTATAAGGGTCCCACCTTAAGTAAAAAGTTAGCTCCCGCAACAAGACAGTCCATTTCATCCTCCTTGTCAAGACAAATGCCAAGCTTTTCTATGAAGAGATCTGCATACTTGTATGAACCACCGCCTGTGGCCTTCTCACAGATGGTAAGTAGTTATTACGTTTGCATATTTCAGAAGTATATGCCATAAAATGACAAAACCAAGTTTCTCATTGCATTCTCTACAAATCCACCAACATTTTTTTCTTCTGCACAGGAAGTACATGTGCTATTTTGCTTTACCTTAATTATGGTCGTGTCAGTTGGAGGAGCTTCAAGGTGCCGGCACCCTAACAAGAGTGACAATAAGTATCAGAAACATGGGAGGACTAAAAGTGCATCTGAAATCAACTTAAAGGAAAAATGACCTTAAATTTTAGTATCTGCATTTATATTGGAATGATTGGGAAAATATCTTGCATAAAATGAATGCCTACTTAGGCCTATGTTTATTTCAATGTTTTCAGAGAACATCTATCGTTTCCCATGGTTTGGTAGGGAAAACAAAAGGCTCCAAAAATATTTTGGGGCGTTTGGTTGATATGTAAGTTAATACAGACTAATTACCCCCCAAAATCATTGTGCTACCCTTTTTTTCTGAGACCATCACAAAACTATTGAACCTTCAATTCCAGTAGAGACAGAGATAAGTCAAGATGGGATCTGAGTTTACTCGAATTAGTGAAGAATGAATCGGGTCTACGGGCAGTGGGAGTTGATGCCTGATGGAGCATTTGAAATCAAACAAGTGGGAGAGTGTGATGAAGGGGGAGGAAGAATTCGAGTCAAAGTCAGATTCCATGGCAAGAGTGTGGTTGTTGCAGCAGGACATGGGGTTGTGTAGGCACATCAATGGCGGTTGGCAAGGGGTTGCGTTGGTGGAGCAGTCTTGTCAACGAGTGGAGGTGGTAGGGCTGTTCTAGAATGGTAGAATAATCTAGTCATAAGATTTGGACACGAGGAGACGGCATTCGACAAATGACTTATGCCTCTTTAGAGGGTTAAGTCATTCTAACGCCCGGAGACCCTTTTTGTGCTGACCAACCTAACATTTTCTGTTGGCTTCGATTTTCTACCCTTGTCAAACGCATAAAAAGATGAGAACATTTTCCTGGAAAATATTTTTAGCCAAAACAAACACAGCCTTAAAGCAATTTATTTCAATGAAAATCAGAATATTATAACAGGCTAAACGTCAAGCAAAACTTATGATGAAAATGGAGGTGCTACCTACATCTTGTAGGACTTATATAAAAACTGAATTGACAGCAGCCTGTGGCTGTTAAAGCGCATTGAATCCACGTTGAAGAGTGTAGGATTTGGTTTTATAAAGGAGCTTCTTACCTATCAAAGATTAAGTTCTAGTTCGATGCCAACAACTTTTATATGCAAAGCTAGAGCAACACCAGAGACATGTATATCACAACATGACCAGTTTAGATAGATGAAAGAAATTTCCAAAGAGATTTTCCTGAAGTTTACACTATAACCATTGACACACAATGGATTTGAGACTTCCTTCAGGTTTAGTGTAAATTGTAACACGTAAGTTGCCTCAGTTAAAATTATGATTGCGAGATTCTGATAGCCATTCAATGATGTATTAGGATGATTCGATCAGCTTTGTCGGGCAATGAACAAGCTTGAGCTCAATCAAACATATCCAGAACAAGCTTGAAAGAAATATTTTAAACTAGACCATACTCAAACTCAGGTCAAGCAGGATATTTAGCCCCACTGATATTAAGCCTTCCCATGATTGGTTCAGTCAGGCTCATTTTTAGTGTGCATTATCACAATGCTCTTCTTTCAACATGATTCCAAATGTAACGCGCGTTTGATCACTTATCTAAATCAGGCAAGTGCACACATACCCCAAGATGAAGCTGCTTGGTTTGTATAAACTCTAAGCAATCATTGATCTTGCTAGTTTCAAAGTTCGCAAAGTGGAACCTCCCTTTACCCAGACTCTCCTTTCCCGACCTCTCCGCCTTATCAACAACATCAACGTCATCATTTGTTGAGAAATACACCAATTTAATGAGAGATCCTGCCCAACATACACCAAATGTTATTGTGAAGACAGAACATTTTGACGAACATATAAATTGCAGTGACAAATTGATTTTCACAATTCACAACTGGAATAGAGATAATCAAAAGGCAGTCACACTACTAAAAAGCAGGTTCGCAAATGCGGGGACGACGACTAAATTCAGAGCCAAGAGTAGATCAAATACATGCATACATACCGGGTATGTAGGCAAAGTGTGAAAATTCCTCAACTACGAAAACAATCACTCGGAAGAACAACGAATTCATGGGAATTAGCAGAAATTCAGACACCCAAAAAAACATAAAGAAAGGGGAAAAAAGAAAGAAAGAAAATCACCTCCGATATCCAGAGCCAAGTGAGATATATGACCGTCGAGCAGGTTTGGGTCCGATTTTCCTGTAATTCCAACCTCTCGATGATCCATTTTTCTCGCTCTCTCCGTCCGTTGCTATCGACTCCGTAAAGAATTTCCAAGCGACTAATGAATATTGAGGAGAGCTCTGTACCTAAACCCTCCTCGCTTTCTCCGCAACCAAAGGCATGAACCTAGCATTATATAAACGTTTTCGGCGTCGAAAACTTAGTTGAAGATACAAACATCATAATTAACCTGGGGGGTCCAGTCCTATCCAAACTCCAAAGTCCAAAGTCGCATTGGCGTGGGGCTGGCTGCTTGCTTGCGAGTTCGTTCCGGCTGACACAATTCGCGAGGCAGTAGTTGGGGTGACGGGAATCAGAGAGTTCCAACTACCGACCACCACTTATTTAAAATCACTGACACCTAACTGTTTCAAGTCAAATTGTAGGCTTGTAGCTGCCGAAGCTTTAACGGTGCATATTAATAGTTTAGGTACAACTTCAAATAGGCAAGCTTGATATAGGTCTTTTATAAAAAGTGTCATTAATAAAGAATAATTTTTTTTTAATAAAATTTACTTTATTACAAGAGTTTTTATGAACTTTGCCTATTTAAAATTTATACAAATTATTTTTGAGAAACATTATTTTGCTCACTTATTGTGACAACTTTATTTGACCATTTGGCAAAAGTTTTTTTTTAAGTGTATTGATATATTTTTTTATTTTTTTAAAAATATTTAAATATATTAAAAAAATGTGTAAAAAAAAAAAAAAAAATTACACTGAGCGGTAAGCCCAGCGGTCAACATGGAGCGGCATAATAGCCGCACCCATTATTTTATAAGAGCATTAACATTGATTTGATTTTAACATAAAGGAAATAATATATAGAGTGAAGTAGTCACGCGCAAGTCTTTTATAGAAAAATGCAAAAATTTTATTTTTCTTGATGTAGCTTGCCTACATTTTTACAAAAGATTTGTATATTCGGAATTTGTACCAAACATTATTATTTTTTTTTAAAGGAAATATCTTCTCACATTTCATTAAATTAAAGATTAGATACATGGAGGAGCCTCCTCCATTGTTACAATGAAATCAGAATTTTTTACTAACAAGTGTGCTATGATATTATCATTTCTCCTAACACGAGAAATCTCACATTTAGCATAACGTCATAATAAAACTCTAGCCTCACTCACAAATATGCTTGCACTGGACCAAGCCTATGCAGTGACCTTAAGATCATTTGTAACCTGCATTGAGTCCCCTTTGATGACCACCTGTCAAAGACCAAATTTAACTGCCTGCAATGCACCATAAGACTCAGCTAATAATGGATCAAGAAACAATTGTTTATTAAGCCTCAAATTGGCAACAATCAGACCCTCGCAGTCCCTAACACATGCCAATGCCAATCAAACCTTTGAGCTTGTCAATAGCCCCATCCCAGTTGATTTTGTACCAGTTGGAAGAAGGTGGTGACCAAACCTCTGCTGATGAGCACACTGGTATGACTCTGTTGCCAATTCTCAGCTCTTCCTTGCTAAGCAGTTCTAAGATCATGTGCTTGGCCTCCTTAACCAAAGAATTATGATGATTAAATTCTTTGTTAAATACAAAGCAATTTCTTCTCCACCAAATCCTTTTAGCTACTACCATAAACTCTTTTAAATACCAAACATTATTATTTAGCCGAATTTGAGTTAAAAAGAGCATCCTAATATCAATCAAAATGAATAACGTTGGCTAACTTATTCTTTTTATTAAATTTTTGTTATTTTTTCATCCCACGTTGAAGATGGCATTGGATAAAAAAAAAAAAAAAAGAGAGAGAGAGAGAAAATTACATTTAAAAATGTTTTGCCTAAAGCTATATTTCTTTACATATTAATTTGTTGGACAACTGTAACATAAATCCATCTTGATTGATTATGGCTAAGCCAATGTAGAATATTTTTTAGACATCTTAGCCAATTTTTACATTGCATTGGGATTTGGCTAAGTTAATGCTAGTGCTTTAGTTGTATTGAGTTGTTGACATCTTCTATAGTTTTTTTATCTAAATTATCTTTTCAAGAAAAATTCTATTTGTAGTCCTCACTTAGAGATTGTATGTATAGATCCTTCATTAAATGAGAAAAAATATCATTTTATGAGGGATATTTTTGTGATTTTAAAAAATTTTAAAAATAAAATTACTTAGGCTTGCATTGCAGTCCCCATTTAGAGACTGTACGTAGCATTACTCTTTTTTCAATTTATGAGAGATAGACTTGATAGTGTGGGATTTCATTTCATTAATTGCTGAATGTGAATACTTTAAACCCTGACATAAAATATAGTGGTTTTACATACCATGTTTTATCTCTTTACCAATTACAAAAAGTATTTAGTTTGGGAAATTGTAGGAAATATTTATCGTATAAAATCTCGAAGATTATTTGTAACATAGAAAATTTGAGATGAATAATATTGACCTCTCAAATAACTAGTTTTACATATTGCGATTTTCGAATTTTTTTTATTATTTCTCTTTAATTTTACAACATGGGAGAGATTAAAAAGAACTAATGAACTTTGATTTTACACTTGTAAGATTACTAATGATCATTTAAACTATATGATAGAATCATATTCACGACAGAGTAATGCCTAAAACTTGCCAATGGTCTATCCAATCTTGAATTAGGCTTTGGTTGTCGACGACTTCATCTACTCATCATTTTCACACACCACATACCATATATATATTTTTTTATTTTTCTCTCTTACTAAATGTATGGTGTATGGATGATGAGTAGATGAATTTAATTAGTTTAGGAAGAATTAAAAAAATTAAAAAAATGTGATGTATGGAATGTGAGAGTGATGAGTAACAAAACCCAACAACTCATTCACAACTTATAACCACTTTAAATATAATAATATTCTTATTATATTTAAACACATCAAATCAAAAGTAAAAGTCAAAATTAAATTTAAAATAATATTATTTTATTACATAGTTGTATACAAATTGCTAGTTAGTAGTAACTTTATCATTTTCCATTACTAATTATAGAAATGGTCCAATTAATTGGACATCAAACTTGCATTGTCCTTAATTGAAGTTGAGTACATGCTATTTATGGAAGAATAAAGATATATACAAACTTTAATTGTCCTAGTCTCATGCAGATCTTCTATAAAAAAGTAGACTTCATCATAGAAAGTGTGAAAAAATTCATTTTCTCTTGGTGTGATCCATTTTTATATAAAATACTTGCGTAAAATTTGTGCATTTGGAGCTTGTTCCTAGTATTACTCATCGATACAATCTTGCAAAGAAGTGGTGTGGGTTAAGGTTATATGGATGAGATTGGTTTCCATTCAAATGGATTTATTTTGTGACTATTTGGGTACAATTTGCTTGGCTGAGACTCCGGCATATCAAATAAGAACACAGGACATTGTGATTCAATATTACTACGTGCTTGAAGTTCTTGAGTTGAGAGTTGAAATCAATGAGAGTTTAACTAACGTGTTAACTAAGGGATGTTTGGAAACATATCTTATCACATCTCATCCTATCTCATTTCATCTCCTTTCCAAACATCATTCAAATTCGAACACTTTCAAACTAATTGGAGGGACTCGCTTAGCCCTTGATAAGAAGCGGGTCTAATATAGAGGCCCAACCCAATGAATGGTGAGGATCAAGTCATTGAAGTCATAAGGACTCATATGACTCCATCTTGTAACCACCAAATGAGTTGGAATAGCTAATTGACCCAGGAAGTTGGGATGAATCCAACATTCCTAGGATGAGCTTCAAACCAAAAGAACATGAAGATAAGATCTAATGGGATGATCATCATTAGTATCTTTCAACTACTACCAATGCTACACCTATATATATAAGAAGCAGGCAACAGTTCAGGTAACAATTGGTCTTGATCACTATCTTGGTGATAACTTATTCTGCATATCACTGACTTAGGCATCGGAGGTGCATCAGGTACACCGGGCCACCATCTTTGTTGGTTAAGGGCAGAGGGTTTCGATTGGCAATGGAACATGTTCTTAACAATGGCACCATTTGTGGGATTTTGAAGGTATCATTCAGTTTCTCATCGGACACCATCGTGATTTCCATATGCCAACCACTGCACGCTCTCAAACGACGACTGCTGACATGGAGGCTCGACTAACGGAAACCGAGGAGAAATTACGAAAGGTTATGGAAACCATGGAGGACTTACGACGGGAGAATGAAGAGCTGAAACGCCGTAACGTTGAACTCAATAAAGCTACACTACCAAGCCATAACGAGCAGAGAGAAAGAGAAGCACTGAGTAATGGAGGGACAAACGACGAAGAATTAGAGAAGTAAAAACTGCACGACGAATTGCATAGCCTCATCGACAAACACGAAGAGATAACAAGATGAGAGGCTCTTTCTCAGTCGAACAATTGTTGAACCACACTAACATACCTTCTAGTGCAGAAGTGATGGCCATACCACTTCTACCAAAATTCAAGGTACCACAAATCGAGATGTACAATGGATCCCGAGACCCCGTCAACCACTAGGAAAACTTTAAAACACACATGACTCTCCATGGTTTTCATGGAAAGATAGCTTGCAAGGCTTTCCATTAACGGTAAAGGGTGTGGTGAAAGGTTGGTTTGGAACACTACGACTTGGGTCAATTGACAGTTTTGAGGAATTGGCCAAGCAATTCCTAATGTAGTTCACGGAGAGCAGAAGGCGTCAGCGACCTGTGGCATACCTCTTGACCATCAAGCAAAAAAAGGAGGAGAGCCTAAAAATGAATCTCACATGATTCAACAAGGAAAGTTTGACTATAAATGACCAAGATGAAAAGATCACATTGGCGGCCCTACTAAGAAGCGTATGGCCCAGGAGTCCATTCATGGCCAAATTGGCGAGGAAGACCCCATCAACTTTGAGAGAATCCATGGACAGAGCTGACGATTTCATCAAAGCTGAGCACACCCTACAAGCCCTCATTGAGCCAAGAAAAGGATAGATGGAGTCGGATGACAAGAACAGGGTTGGAGATAGGAAGACTGGCCCAAACCACCAAGAAAGAAGGCGCGATAGACCTACGCCCCCACACGACCAAGGTACCCGACTCATCCATAACAACTTGAACGTAGATGAGAAAGAGAGTTCTTTGAAAAGGGAACCAATCTGGACCAGGACAGGACAACGCTTTTGCAAGTATCATCAGACAAACATCCACTGGACAAAAGATTACACCACAATGAAAATGAAGGTCGCTGAATTGGTAGGCACAAGAGAGCTCGAACGGATTGTCACCGAATGTGAAAAGTAAAAGCGGCAGCTAGAGCAAGAACACAATCCTCAGCAAAGCAACAGTCCAGAAAGGCGGCGACCAACAAGAGAAGATGGGCATGACCCCCCTCGCAGAAGTAACATTCGTGATGACACGCCTCTAGGAGAGATTTGTACCATAGCTAGCAGGTTTGCTGGAGGTGGCGCTTCTTACTCTAGCAGAAGAGCATAGCCCATAGGGCGAGAAATAAGGAGATCTATGTGATGAACATGCCACCCAAGCATCCACAACTCACTCACACAATGACAATCTCCTTTGGGAGGAAGATTTCGAGGGAGTTTTATACCCGCACGACGACGCATTAGTGGTGACTCTCCTAGTCACCAACTACACCACCAGGTGAATTCTAATTGATAACGAAATCTCCACAGACATCTTATTCTGGGAGGCTTTTGTCAAAATGGGCATAGACGTTGACAAGCTATGACCCTCGCTCACCCCTCTAAATGGATTCTCCGGTGATACGAACCATCCAGTAGGAGCCATAAACCTGTCTGTCACAACGGGAAAAGGGGCATGCACAACCACCACGATGACTGACTTCTTGATAGTTAAGGCCCCATCATCTTACAACGTCATATTAGGGTGGCCAACCCTAAATAGCCTCAAGGCTATTACATCCACGCACCACCTCAAGATGAAGTTTCCAACAGAGGCAGGAGTAGGAGAAATATGAGGCGAACAAGCCCTAGCCTGAGAATGCTACATACATGATTTGAAGTCAGAGGGATCTGATGTTCGCACCCCCAATTCTTCTTGATTGGGGTGTGGAGGCACGGGATGAACAAAGCATACAACAGGCAGAAGTAAAGGAGCCATTAGAGTTAGTAACGTTATATCCAGGGCAAACAGGCACAATAACTTGAGTGCGGACACGCCTCCCCCCAAACATTCGAGGAGCCTTGAAGCAGCTACTAATTGAGCACAGGGATGTGTTTGCATAGAGTCACGAAAACATGCTTGGAATCGACAACACAGTCATCGAGCACAAATTGTGTGTCGACCCCTCGTGTAAGAAAGTAAAAAGGAGATCATATAGCATGGAGAAGTACGCAGACATAGTTGAAGAAGTAGATTGCCTCCTCGCCGCAGGCTTCATCAGAGAAGCCTACTACCTCAAATGGTTGTCCAATGTCGTCTTGGTTAAGAAAGCTAGTGGGAAGTGGAGAATGTGTGTGGACTTCACGAACTTGAACAAAGCCTACCCGAAAGACATTTTCTCATTACCATGAGTCGATGTTATTGTTGAATCCATGGCAGGGCACCGCGTGCTAAGCTTTATGGACGCCTAATTAGGGTACAACCAGATTCGCATGAACCTAGCAGACAAAGAGAAGACGTCATTCATCACAGATAAGGGGCTCTACTGCTACCAGGTCATGCCTTTTGGTTTAGAGAATGCTGGAGCAACATATCAAAGATTGGTAAACCGAATGTTCAAGAAGCAGATCAGGCAATCCATGGAGGTATATGTCAATGACTTGCTAGTAAAGAGAAAAGAGCACGCCCAGCACCTGATAGACCTAAGGGAATCTTTCACAGTACTCCACCAGTATCGAATGAAATTGAATTCGGAGAAATGTGTATTCGAAGTGGACTCAGGAAAGCTTTTAGGTTTCATCGTGTAGGAGAGACGGATTGAAGCCAACATTGGAAAGATAGACACCATCATAAACATGAAATCGCCACAAAAAATAAGCGAGACTCAACGACAGGTGGGAAGGGTAGCACCTTTGAACAGATTTGTGTCAACATCCATGAATAAATGTCTTCCCTTCTTCAGGGTCCTATGTAAGGTGCACCCATGAAACGAGGAATGTGACCACTCGATCCAAGAGTTAAAGCAAGCTCTATCCAACCCGCCATTGTTAAAGCAGCCTGAGCCAAGAGACATCATGCACTTGTATTTAGCAGTGTCACCCCACACCATATCCGCGACCCTGGTCAAAGAAGAAGGAGGAGTCCAAACGCCAGTATATTATACCAGTCGCGCATTACAAGGCGCGGAGGCTCGATATCCACGAATGGAGATGCTAGCTTCACCTTAGTGGTAGTCGCTAGAAGATTGCGATCGTATTTCCAAGCCCATCCCATTAAAGTACTCATGGAGCACCCCCTTATAAGGATATTGCAGAAACCTAATAGTTCAAGCAGACTGGTCAATTGGTCGATCGAGCTCAATGAGTTCGATATCGACTACATGCCAAGAGGCACGATAAAGGGGAAGGTTTTGGCATATTTCATTGCTGAATTTAGCGGTTTCCCCTTGGAGGTGGCAGTTACCCCTGTTGGGAAACCATGACATATCTTTGTCGTCAACTCTTCTTGTCATGCCGAAAGGGGAATAGGGGTCCATATAATAGATGAAGGAGGGCGAGAATACCATTACATGGCAAAACTCCTGTTCAAAATGACCAATAACGAAGCTGAATATGAAGCATTGATAGCAAGACTTTCACTTGCGAGGGCACTGGGGGCTACCGAGGTTGAAATAAAGGTTGATTCTCAAGTAGTCGTCAATCAAGTAGTGGGAACATACGCCTCTAGAGGCAAAAAGCTGAAGAAGTATATGAACCAAGTTTAGGGGAGTCGCAACAAATTCTTGTACTTGAATATTATGCAGATGCCCAGAGAAAACAATGTTGTAGCAGACAAACTGGCAAGAGCAGCCTCAGGAATGGACAAGTCCATCCTTCCATGGGAAGTGGAGAAGAAAGTGATTGAGATTCTATCAGTCTAAGGAGAAGTTAATGGAGTGGAGATAAGAGAGCCCGATTGGACCAAGGAGATAAAGAAGTACTTGGATACAAGTGAACTTCCAGTCAACAAAGGAGAGATAAGGAAAATGAGAGATAAGGAAAATCAGAAGGAGGGTGGTGCGGTTTACTAAGGTGGACGGTATACTTTACAAACAAGACTTTACCACCCCATTACAAAGATGCATCTCGCCCCAGGAAGCCCAATATGCCCTTGCAGAAATACACAAATTAGTGTGCAGGAGTCACTCCAGACGGAAGGCCTTAGCCAGAAAGGTTATAAGAGAGAGATACTATTGGCCTAATGCCCTCAGGGACGCCAAGGAGTTTGTTATAAAGTGCATCAAGTGCCAGGTGTTTGCTCCAGTGCGACATTGCCCCCAAAAGAGTTAACCTCCATTACCACCCCATGGTCATTCGCCTAATGAGGAATCGACCTTGTGGGGCCCTTCCCACTAGGGAGGGAAGGAGTGAAGTTCATAATCGTTGCCGTAGATTATTTCACAAAGTAGGAGGAGGCGGAGCCCTTGGCAACTATCACCGAGAGAGGCGTCACTAGACTTCTATGGAAAAAGGTCATCTGCCGATTTGGAATTCCCCTAAGCATCATCTTGGACAACGAGAAGCAGTTTGTCTCGGAGCACTATTAGGAGTGGTGCACAAAGCTAAGGATCCAGGTCAAGTACTCATCCCCGAGACACCCTCAAGCAAATGGATAGACAGAGGCCACGAACAAAGCCCTGCTAGGGATATTGAAGAAAAAACTCACAAACAAAAAAAGAGAATGGGTAGAAGAACTTCCTAGGGTACTGTAAGCTTACAGAACCATGCAGTTGGTTCTTTTGAACAAGCTAATGGACGGGATGCTATTTCAAGAAAAGGGTCAGGCCCAAAACCTTCAAGACAGGCGACCTAGTACTGAGAGAAACTGGGGTGACGACAAAAGATGAGGGAAAGCTTGGCCCCGTTTGGGAAGGGCCCTACATTGTAATCACCAACTAGCAGCCAGGATCATCTCGCCTGAAGGATGACCAAGGGAACGAACTATATCATCCCTGGAATGCGGAGCATCTGAAGAGATTTTAGACTTGATTATGTATTTTTGCTAAAGAATAATGAATAAAGGTGATTCTTTTCTCCTCAAAGGTGTGTTCAGAAGAACCAAGCAGCACAGAGGCCAAACGACCTCCCGACCCTCCAAACACTAAATGCGAAATCCAAAAACTCGCGGTGAATCATAGGGTGTGGAGGCCAGACCTTGCGGCCCTCCAAACACCTAACGCGAGCCCAAAGACTCGTGGTGAACCATAAAGCACTAAGGCCAAACCCCACAACCCTCCAAACACCAAATATGAGTCCCAAAACTCATGGTAAACCATGGACCCAGAGGTAAGATGACCCTGCAACCCCCCAATTACCAAATACGAAGTCCAAAGACTCGCGGTGAACCATAGGGCGCGGAGGCTAGAGCACACGACCCTCCAAACAATAAATGCGAGTCCAAAGACTTTGGTGAACCATGGGGCACTGAGGCCAGATCCCGCGAACCCCCAAACATCAAATGTGAGTCCAAAAACTCATGGTGAACCATAGGGATCGGAGGACAGACCCCGCAACCCCCAAACACCAAATGCGAGTCCAAAAACTTGTGGCGAACCATAAGGCTCAGAGGCCAGACCCCACGACCCCCCAAACACTAAATGCGAGTCCAAAGACTCACAATGAACCATGGGACGCGAAGCTCAGACGACCCCGCAAACACCAAGTGTGAGTCCAAAGACTTGCGGTGAACCATAGGGCGCGGATGCCAAACCCCTCAACCCTCTAAACACCAAATGTGAAGCCTAAAGACTTACGATGAACCATAAGGCACGAAGGCCGGACAACCCCCCGACCCTCCAAACACAAGAGGCGAAAGCAAATACTCGCAGTCACCAACACAACCAAACTTATTGGATTGATGAGATCACAAAACAGAAATTTTTCAACACTCTCAAGACAAGCACCAAATAGCCAAACAGTGGCAAAAACAACAAAAGTCCATGGACGAGTCCATGTAATACAAAAATCTACAAAAGCATCCATACATTATTTAATTTTTAAGATAACAATACAAAAGATAACAGATACAAACATTTTTAAGAGGGTGGGGGAACAACTGATCTGATCCAGCATCCTTAGATGGGGTATCTGGAAAGGTGTCTAGCATGGTGTCATGCCCCAGTGCGTCGATGAACAAGTAGAAACAGGTTTAGGCTTGAACGCCTGAAGACTTAGTTTCCTGAGGTCAGCACCAACCTCGAAGCTGTAACCGAAAGCACGGTAGTGGACAGACCTCACCACCGTGAGCTGAGGGGACAGACAAATGAGCTCCTCCTGTGAAGAGGCCAGAGCCGATGTCAAATCCAACACTCGTTGGTCCCACTTCTTGACCTTCGTGTTGAGATGCAATAAGTTGTCATTCAGTTTCTTCCAATTATCTTTTGTCCATTCCCGGTCTTTCTTCATCGCAACATGCCTCTAGGAGAGCTCCTCCAAAGCCCTTTGTGCTTCAGAAAGCTCAAGGCCAACACGCCGTTGACCATCTTTAGTAGTCACAACGGCTTTAGAAAACTCAAAGCAGCGCTGTTTAGCAGTCGTCAATTCCCTTTTAGTCGAAGCCAAGTCCTCCCGAAGACTAGGCAACTGGGTCTGAGCAGAATCCCTCTTTGCCTTCAACAATGTCAGCTCGAAACCATTTTAGGCCTGAGCAGAATCCCTCATTTTGAAGGTTAAACACCTACTCACAAAGAATGTCTATGTTGCCCTCAGCAAATAGGCATAACCGTCGACTTGCTCGAGGCCGACCTCCAGCTCGGCCCTCTCAGCATTCCATTTTTCAAATTCCTTCTTCGCTCATAAGGGGAACATGCGCCTTGACTAAACCTCTTATTCCAAATTAACCCGATCAGCAACAATCTAGGAGACTAAGTCATCCACACCCTATAGTAAGCGAACATTCAACATTTAACGAAAAGGAAAAAAAAAAAGAAAAAATGGAGAAAATAGAAGAATAAGTCGTACCAAAGAAAGAAAACCTCTCAACTGACCCACCATGTCCGCGACAGGTTCACTTTTGATGGGGCGAGAGGGCCCTGTGGGCCTATCCTCTTGAGCCCTTGGTGCTAAATTGTGACGGGACCCAAGAGGGTAAAGACCTGGAGCGGTGAAGCCAGCAAAGCTCCCACCCTTAAGAGCATGCCCAACTTTCTCGACGGGAGAACGGGCTTCACAATGATAGAATCAGTTGGAAAGGACTCCTCCTCGCCTCTTCACCCGCAAGGAAACACCCTCCTCACAATGGGAAGATTCCCCCATCACCCTTGAAGGAAGGTTCGAAATTAGAAGGGATGAAAACTTGCTCCTCGTTTGCTTCAAACTCAATGGGCAAAGTCTCACCACCAAAGATGGTAGTTGGAAGAAAGCTCAGAGTTGTTTCCCCCCCACCATGATCCTTCTGGGGGTCGGGGGCAGCTAGATCACCTTGGTCTTGATTCTGACCTTGATCCTCGTCGATCGTTGGTGAGGTAACTTCCAAGGGTGTCAAGGCGGAAAGGCCTAATGAGAAGGCCATGCAAATGTCTATTTCCTCCACTCCTCCGCCATCTACCAAATTTGTTGGAGAGATTGTGGGAAACTCGAAGGAAGGCGAGTTGGCTAAGCCAAACTTCTGAGAAGGGAGGTTGAAGTCAAAAGCGGTGGCTAGGTCACTAAACGCCTAACCCATCAAATCGTCATGATTGTCAAGGCCAGGGGAGATCCCATGGGTCGGTGATTGTACGATGGCGGAAGGGGAAGTCGGTGAAGAATGGTCGCCTGCACAAACAGAAGCCTTGGCACTCACCATGGCGTCACCTTAGCCCTGGCTCAAGGGCAGCTCCAGCACTTTGTTGCCTTGGCCCTAAGTTGGAGGCAACTAGGGCGCTCCAATATCCCTGCGACAAGGGGAATCCTCCTCTTGTTGTCGGCAATCTGCGTCGAGCGAGAACGTTTGTTGATCTTTTTAGGTGGAGAAGGGGTAGGTCTCTTCTTAAGAGGAGCCACCGCCTTCGTCAGAAACAGTCGACCACTCACACCCGAGCGGTTGGGCATCGCCAAAAAGCCGTCAATGTTGGTGGGGGGTTAAAGGACCTCGGTTCAGATGGAGTCTTCGTTCTCCTCGACCCAGGCAAGGACCATGTTGACATGAGCTTGTTCTCGGTCCGACAAAGAGACTGCCATGACTTTTTCATAAGGAACTCTATGCCAGATGGCACGGACAGGGAATCCACCCTTCGAGGCCTCAAGGTCAAGGAACTCCCAGCCGTCGCTGAAAACAAAAAGGAACTTCTTTTGCCATTGTTTAGCATTGGAATGGCGGGATTCGAAAATCGCATAAGGCATTTAGAGCGCGTACGAAAACTGCAAATATTGCCCGTGGAGCCTCTAATCGAGTAAACTGCAAGAAACTCTTGGGCAGTCAAATCTAGGTACTCCTCCCTTGCGGGCTCCAAAACCATCTACCACACGATACGGCTGCACAAGAGAACCCTCCAAGAATGCCTGAGGCATGATCTGATGATGGAACGAAAATGAGAGGTTTGCTAAGTAAAAGGGACACGTGTCACAAAAAGGTCACTGATGTTTGAAATCTCTGAGGCTTGGGAAAATGAATCGCCAAGCAAAGTGTTTACTCGACTCCCGCCTAAAAAGGGCATCAGTTAGGAGCCCACTAGACTCCCACCCACGTTATAGTTCACATTTGAGGTAGGTCAACTGACAAGCGAGGTAGCATCGTCAACAATTTAATTCCCTTGCGCCCACGCAAGGCAAATTAGCAGGATAATTGGAGGGACTCGCTTTGCCCTTTACAAGGAGTGGGCCCAATACGGAGGCCGGACCCAACGAATGGTGAGTATCAAGTCGTTGAAGTCTTAAGGACTCATACGACTCCATCTTATAACCACCAAATGAGTTGGAATGGATAATTGACCTAGGAAGTTGGGATGAATCCAACATTCTCGGGATGAGCATCAAATCAAAAGAACATGAAGATAAGATCCAATGGGATGATCATCATTAGTATCTTTCAATAACCACCTACGCCTATAGACAAGAAGCAAGCAACATGTTCAGGAAACAACTAGTCCTAATCACTATCTTGGTGATAACTTATTCTGCATATCATTGACTTAGCCATCGGAGGTACATCAGGCAAACTGGGTCACCATCTTTGTTGGTTGCAGGCATAGGGTTTCGATTGGCAGTGGAACACATTCTTAACCAATGTTTTGAATACCGTACCGGACGCCGTACCGGTCAAGGCACTGAAACGAAATATTTCGGTACCAGTACCGTTTCGATAGCGTTTCGGGATAGTCGATATATAAATAAATTATATATATAAATATATATATATATAAATTTTATTCCAAAATAATAGTCTATATATAAATAAATTATATATAAATATATATATTATAAATAGTCTAGTCTGAATTGTGGATCAAAAAATAAGCTTGTAGTTTGAAAAAACGGAAAAAAAAAAAAAAAAAAAAAAAACACAGGTCGAAATATAGGCCGGTTCAAGCCGAAATTGAGGCCGGTACCGGCCGGTATTTGGGCCGGTACGAAACGGGTATAGTACCTGTACCGGCCGGACGGCTGGTACGGTACAAAATCCAAAACACTGTTCTTAACACCAATGTTACTTCTTTTTTAAACTAATCAAACTTTCACAAATTTTCAAATAAAAAGTAAAAAATAATTCAACTTTTTCAAATCTCAAAATGAAGATAATATTAAAAAATTATATTTTAACAATATTTTAACTTTATAATATTTTTTATTTAACTTTTTCTCTCTCATTTCTCAAAGCACAATAAATACTTAACTCAAACCATATTATTACTATTCACAAACCATCTTACTACTATTTGTAAAATTTTTATCACAACTCATTCTCCAAACATCCCACTCGGTTGGCAGTTGCACCAAAAAAAAAGTTAAGAGTGGAGTTTGACTTTTTATCAAAGTGATGACTTTCTATCAAAGTGAAAGTTCCAATTTTAGTGCGTAAAACATAGGTAGATAGGCCGCTACCAATAGTTATATTGGAAGCATTCCCATATGTATCAACCTTACTGCCCCATTTTTACATCCAACATCTGTCCTTAATCATGCATCCTTCTCTTGCCGTCTTGCCATAAAAAAATGTGGATGTTGTTTGCATGAAATATAAAATCACAATTTTGAATTGAAAATATTTTAGCTACAAAGATATTACACAAAAATAATCATATAAATTAATATACCTTGATGCGGTTCATCAAATTGTAAAGTTACTTTTATTATAAAATAAATCTAACGAATTTTATTAAACCATGTCTATTTGTAATACAATTTTTATATAATTCTTCTGTAGCTGAATGAGTTCTGTTTTGAATTTCTTAATTTTTCTCAATGGAAGGTAATAGCTGAGAATATGCTATATAATAAAGGTCATAGACCATTAATGTAGCCCATGGGGGGCTGTATTTTTTTTTTTTTTTTTTTTTTTTTGAACAATCAAATCCATGGTGGGCTGTGTTTATTTCTATGTACGTGTTTGTATTCTCTTCTCTAAATGGTAGGTAGGGTATAGAGAGGCTTCTACAATGCTTTTCCACATCATTTTTTAAGGGATTTGATTCAAGAAATTGGAGGTTCTTTTAATGTATTTAGGTGGATAAAGGCATTGTAAGAGTATGCGAGATTGCAAGCTTTCGAGAAATTAGGTTGTATGCTCAATTTCTTCCTTAACGAATTGGTTACAAATGCAGGCTTTATTATTGGACCCCTTAAATATTGTCTCTCTCTTTTGTGGTTGAGTTATTTTTCCCTTTCTACACAACTAACAGCTTTTTTATGAATTAAAAATAGGAGTGAGCAATTAGAGGTGGCTTCCCTACTTGGGAGTCCATATGTGATTAATACTAATAATCTAAAACAAATCCATATTCGAGTTCGAACTCATATCCTATACATGTCAAATCGAATGGGAGTAACCTAAAGAGTATTGAACAACCAGACAATCATTCTAATTTTTTGTTGATTAGTTGATCAATCACTAGCCATGAGAAATTCTCCATGGAAGTTTTACACCGCATACATTCATCTAATCATATGTGATTTGTTATTTTTATCAATCTTTTTCTTAATGCTTAAATATATGTATTTAAATAGAATGACAAAAATAACAAATCGCATGTTGGTTAGGTGGAGGTGTGTGGTGTAAGGTTTCTTTATAACATTTCTCCACTAGCCATAGATCTCTACCGAAAAAGTTTATACAAATTTTGCCTACTTATTTTTTATTTGTTTTATAATAATGTTTCTATCCATGTTATTTCTCCTGTGTAGCTACCATAATTATTCAATAGTTCTCAAGAATGAATTGCAGATTTTTTACAAAATAGTTTGAGCTGTAATGCTTGTTGGAATAAGTTGAGGATATCGCACATCTGTACTCTGAAACTACCTAATAATTATTCATTTCACACATTGCTTAGGAGATGTCAATGGAGAGAGCATTTAAGCAAGATTCATTTCTTCTTCCTTATTATGACTTATAAAGAAAATAAATAAAATTGGAAGTATTGCAAAACTCTTAGAGTCAGAGGTTGGTGAGGCCTGAAATGGTTGACTTCACTGTGTTCTTAGCAAACTTAAGCTGACTTGAGAAATTTTCTTGATATGGTAATAATTAAAGGCCAACTGACCAAATTGAGCAGTTCATGAAAATCAAACATCTTGCGCAAGTGCTCAGTTTGAAAAGAGAACTAGCATACTTGACCAGAGACCAACACACAACTTTCATCACTATTTTGGAGTTCTGGTCACGGCGCTCATTGCAAATTACAATATTGTCTGAAAAAAAATATATTCATTATTTATTTTCTCATTATTCTTTCAGCATCTTATGATATTGTATTAAATAATATATTTACAAGTGAAATATAATAAATAATCTCCAATCATTTAATATCACATCATGATATTATAGAAGAATGATGAAAATTGAAATGATGAGTGGTATTACTCATCTGAAAAAAAATATATTCATCATAGTAAAACAAAAAACTAAAACAATATATTCATCATATTCTTAGCAAAAAACTAAAACAATATATAATTGCATGTCATAGTATTAATGTACCCCAACAACCATTTTGGACAGTGAGATAAGATGATTTTATATGAATTGAATAAAATATTATTAGAATATTATTTTTTAATATTATTATTATTTTGAAATTTAAAAAAAATAAATTTTTTATTATATTTTGTATTAAAATTTAAAAAAATTGTAATAATTAAATAAAATAAAATGATTTGAGAGTGTTTCTATATCCAAACGGGTCTAAAACAATAGTCAAAAAGATTCAATCAGTCAGAATTGTACCAACTTTAGTTGTCACTAGTCCTAAATGGGCATCATATATATGTTAGACTTTCTTATTTTAATTGAACTGGGTATCAAAAAGTCTCAATACCCACAGTGTCAAGACAATACTTTTTAATAAAATAAAAGATAATAAAAAATTGCAGAAAGATTTAATACAAATTTCATAATTGATGACTTTATTTCGTTTGAAAAATGGTAAGAGTTCAATTAGCATAATTATGTTATTTTTACTTTTTATTGTGCAATGCATTAAACTTGCAATTAACAATACCCTTAGAATTATATATTGAGGATGAGTTCTATCTTCTTCCATTTGGAGAAAATGGAAGATAGAACTCTGATATATCATTTAGCCATGATACTTATCATCCAAGCTCTTGTATACTGCTGTGGAAGGTTTGCTGGGATTATTTCCCTGAGCCAAAAACACTTTGCTTATTTTACAGTGTTAAAACTCTTTTTGAGGGCACACTGGGCCATTGAATATATCCAATTAATTAAAAAAAAGAATAAAAACAAGAAGCTCCCATTTGGAACTTTGAGAATGCTTTTGTTCGCATATTCAATTCCACTTGTTTCCAAGATTAGATTAAGATGCAAGTAATACTATCTACTTCACATCTATGTTCTGCATTTATTTGTACCACTAATTGAAGGGATTTTCAGTATCATTTGTTGGGAAAAAGATCTACTCAAGTTGTTATCTGAACTTAAAGAGCCAAGCAGGAGAGAGGGGGAGAGAGAGAGAGATATAGAGAGAGACATCTAGTAAACTCTACAGCATTTATTGCGAAATATTTATAGAGACATCAATAAAATGATGTGTCTATCTCTCTCCCACTTGAAGCCCTCAAGTTCAGACAACAACTTACGGAGACCTTATTATAATATATATATATATTATATTATACATATATAATTGCAAGAACATTACTACGTCCCTATACATTGCAATAAATTTATATAATGCACATTTAATCCAACCCTAAATAAATAAACAAAAAAAAAAGAAAAAAAAAAGAACGCCATATATTCATAGAGACCTCATTGCATCGCTGTTTGCTATTTCCTTTTTCTTTTCTTTTCTTTTCTTTTCTTTTTCCCCTTTTTCTCCATCCACGATGACACGCTTGTTTGCTGCTTCAAAAGCTCCCTACCATTCTTGAGATCGTTGCCACCGATCTGCAATTTTATAAGAAGAAGCAGGGTCAGAAAATCCACATAGGACCAAAGAAATGGTGAAAATATGGTACAAGAGGGAAACTGAAGGGAATTTTGAAAAACCTAAATATACTCATGCCGCAGATTCAGGAGGATATACAGATACAACTTGGAGGATGGTGATACAATAATAAGATGTCCAATAGCCTTGAATTTGTTCTTATACCAATCAACATGACAATCATGGTTTCATCCAAAAAAAAAAAACATAAATCACAACACAGGAAACACAAATGGCTATCATAATGCTCCATAGAGCCACTGAGGACAGTTGCCAACCTAATTTCTCTCCATGCATGTCTTTCAGGATCTAAACAGAGTACTGGCTGAAGAGCTGTTTAATCCAACCAGTCAATTTCATACCCTAACAAAAATTAGTAATAAAAAAACGTGACAATTCATTTGGTTATCAGTTCAACACAGCTGATACTTGTACTTTCAGCAAAATATGCAAATTAAATCCAACTCAGAAAATTCTCCAGAAAATCAGGTTCATTTCCAGTTAACCTGTTTCAAAGAATGTGCAGAAACTGCAAACAAAAATATGGTAGAAATCACCTGGCTATTTACAAAGGTGTCTATACAATCCAATTTCTAGCTCAGATCAGCGCCAGTATTGAGCCCACCGATGAATAGTCTCAACCATTTGAGGAAACAGTGCGCTAACACTCTCATTGATAAGATCCTGGAAAAAGTGTATGCACGCTTCATCATCCAAGTCTAAGCGGAACTTCTCCTGAAGCTGTATGGCATAGATAGAGTTCTGGTTAAAACAAGAAACACAAACAACTATGTACTAGAACGAAATACAGACAGCACATCTCACCTTAAGAATGCCTTTTTCAGGATCAGAGGCTATGTCAGGAATATTGGAACCCGCCATTAGATGAAAGAGATTTAAAATAAGGTTACTAGATTTCCTGAGGATATTGTAGGCCTCACAACAATATGACTTGAACCTTGTATAATATTGACTGCAGGAAGAAAAAAAAAATGAACCACTTAATTTCTTGTATACTGCTTTTGCAGCACCAGACTGGGCCTCTGATGTCACAAATTCACATGGAACTTCATCTAGCAAAAGGAAACAAAGGCACCAAAGAGTTTCAACTATTTACCTTTCAGCTCCACCCATAGCCTCAACCATTTCTTTGCAGAGCTTCATTGGTGGTGGAAACGGCTTTGGATCTCGCCCAAGAATGAATCCAAAATCCACATGGAAAAGACGCCCATCATCTCTAAGGAGAAGGTTGTCAAGGTGCCTAAGGACAAAAGACACTGAATTAACAAATGAACTTCGAATTTTTATATTCAGAACTGTTCCAAGAAGTGGAAAAATCAACATGTTATCCTGGTGAAATATCCACGTCATTCCACAGAACAGACAACCAATAACATAGTCCATGCATAAAGGAGCTAATGGCATTATATTCTAAATCTGCAACGGAAAACCTAAAGTCCAAATGGAATTCAAATGTTGCTGCATAAAACATGTCCAATGACCTTGTATATTCTTTTCTTTATTTTTCTTTTTTTTTTTATCAGTAATCAAAATATTTTATTCATAAAAGTAGGCAAAACCCAAGTATACAGGGAGTATACATGAGAAATACCTAGAGTTTACAAACGATGGCAAAAAGTCATGGACACTTAGTCCATTACAAACAATAGCCCCCACCCATGAAAACAATGTTTTAAAGAAAGAGACTTTCAGCTCCTCCATTGTCTTCTTGCAGTTTTCGAAGCTTCTATCATTTTGTTCCCGCCATATACACCCAACAAATGCAAATAGGGACGATTTTCCAGATTACTGCAACTTGTGAATTCCCTCGTCCCTCGGAGACCTCTCCAACCAGCTAGAAAATCCACCAATCTAAAAGGCATGACACACGATATGCCAAGTCCTGTAAAAAAAATAGTCCCACAAGGTCTTTGCCACCTCGCAGTGTAGAAATAGATGGTCTACTGATTCACCCTCTTTCTTAAACATGTAACACCAGTCCAACAACATTAACCGACGTTTCCTTAAATTATCTATGGTGAGAATTTTGCCCAATGCTGCTGTCCAAACGAAAAAAGGCGGCTTTGGAAGGAGCTTTCGTCTACCAAATGCTCTTCCATGGAAACGAATGTATGCCTGGACTCGCTAAACTATGTGAGTGATCTAACAATGAATTTACCTTTCGTGGAAGGGCTTCAAATCCTCCGATCCACGGTACCCTTAGTCATAATTACAAAATACAGTGCTGCAAAGAACTCTGTGATCTCCTCCAACTCCTAGTCTTGAGCTGCCCTAGTGAAATTAACATTCCATTGAGGGGAGCCACTAGACAAAGCAAGTGGTCCGCTATCGCTACATCCTTCACTCGTGCAAGCCCAAATACAACAGGGAAAGTGTCTTGAAGACTTCTTTCACCACACCAGGTGTCATACCAAAATGGGACACGAGAGCCATCACCCACTACAATATGTGTATGTCTCCAAAAGAACTCCCAACTTTTCCTTATGTATTTCCTTAGACCCACCCCATATGGGCCACATACCCCATTCGTATATTCTCTATAATTAATATTAACTGCATCAGTACTGCTGATAATTAAGGCTTTGTTTAGTTCCTAAATCCATCTCAACTAATCTCAACTCATCATTATAACTTTTTCGGATTCCAATACAAAATATAATAAACAATTCAACTTTTTCAAATCCCAAAATAATAAATAATAATATTCTAACAATATTTTATCATCTCAACTCAACTCAGTTCAACCTTCAAACACAGCCTAAGTGTTGCAACAATACAACAAGAGTTGAGACAAAAATAGTTCTATGTTTCTAATGGATGTAGAATTTTTCACCCTATCCTTTTCCCTCTTTATAAGAGAGAAGGAAAATGGGGAGGGGGATGTAATATGGGGAAAAAGTAAAATCCCTGAAGTTTATACCTAAATCAACTACCAAGATTTGAACACAACCCTTAAAGGCTCACCTGTCTCCAATGCCCAGAATATAAGTGATAACGGAGTAGCCAGCACAGCTTTTTATAAATGTTTCGAGGCAGGTGGCTGTAATGCCAAAAGGCCCATGCTCATCTGGATGAAATTTCTGGAGGTAGCTTATAATGCTACGATGCTCTGAGAGAATCTGGATGTAGAAGGAATGCATAATATGAACCCAATGAATAGAACTTTCTATCATACAAAGGTATTCAGGCAATCTATAACCTCCAGATCCAATTGCAAAACATTAAACAAGGGTGTATCTAAAAAAGGACCTGTTTAGTGTAACTGCTAATCAACTAGTGCCATGATTGTGATTAAGGTTCTAAAGTTACAACGCCTTTCCAAAGATAACCAATAGAAGATAGATATGAAGTAATAATATTATTAGTTTATAAAACATAGCCACTTTCATAATCTTCAAGTACATATAGGACTGATCTTGTCATAACACTAAGGCAGAAGTGCGGCCGCTCCATCTTCCAAATGAATCTCAGCACTAATATGTTTTTTTATGTATAACCAACACTAATAAGTTATTCAAGATTGCATTCAAGATTCCTCCATAAAAATAGATATTCTAAAGCATTTGTCTGTTTATGTTTGTTAAACAAAAACCAAGATATGCATTAAATATTATCCAACATATACCTGTATGTATAGGTATGTATGTATATAATTAAATCATATATTCTAATAGTTTTTAATCAGAGGTTGAAGAATATCAGGGTTGATCATCATGTATCAGGACTTGCAGCATGTAAATCTAGTCGTCTAAATGCCCTGGATCCTGCCTCTAAATAGTGAACATGGTTACAAAATTAGTAGAAGTTTGCATGTTTAGCAGCTATGAAGCGAATTTTAAACAAATAATGGTGTCGATTCTCTGTTAAGTGTCAGCAGGTTTTGTATGAAATTGCATCACTTGCCCAGATAAAGTAACAATAAATAATTAAATGGAACCAAAAATATATAACAAAAATTCTCATGTCTTTCTGGAAGCTGTCTTGCATAGATAGCTAATTTTTTTGCACTTATCAAAAAGGAACGATGAGCATTAACTGAACCATGCAGTGCACTTCCCATATCAATGAAGCATCTCCAAAGGCAATAATACCTGCGCTAAAGAACGTGATGGTATGAATTCCATCATGCCTTCATCTTGCCCAGTTGCTAGCACATTATATGGCGTTAATTGCAGATCAAGGTTTTCCAATTTAAGCAACCGATCCATGAGTGATACCATTTGAACAACCTATAGGAACCAAATATCCATATAACCCAAGTCAATGGATGGCTGCTCATAGTTCATTTTCCTTTTCTAGCTTCCAAAACTTTCTTAATCTTTTCAATTTTCTTGTTTAGGTGTATCTCCTGATATTCCCCATGTACTTCGATATTGTTTTTTTAATAAAATTTTATCTTATCTAGTAAGAGAGAGAGAGAGAGAATATGTTTAATAGCTACCAATTGGTCTTGCCGAAGATCATCTCCCTTTTTAAATATGATTTTGCAACTTCCGCCATTCGCCGTTCGGAAAGTCAGGCGCAAGGGATGCAATGCACTTTTGAATATTGATGACTCAGATGGCACAATACCAGTAATGAGGACATTTGGAGCCAGTGGTGATCGTATTGGCTGCAAAAAGCAATAGGCTAACATATTTAGGTGCCGTTTTATTTAGTGCCGTTTGGATAGTGAGTTGAAATGACATAAGTTGAGAAGAAAGTTGAAAATTGAATAGAATATTGTTAGAATATTATTTTTTAATGTTATTATTGTTTTGGGAATTGAAAAAGTTGAATTGTTTATTATATTTTGTGTGGAAATTTAGGAAAATTGTAATGATGAGATGAGATGAGATGAGATAAAACACTTTCACTATCCAAACGGGGCCTTAATGTTAGAACCGATAAAAGTTTTGGAGCAGGGAATAATTGACTAGATAAAACAGAAACATGCTAACTAAGACTAATGTTGCCAAAGAACAAAGGTGACCCCAAGGCCCCAAGACCTGCATTGCCCGAGGCGTGAGGCACCAAAAAGGAGCTTACCTGAATGAAGGCTCCCAGTTCTGAGCAAATTAGTATACATATAATGAATTAAAACCATGCAAAATATACTGCCTGGAATATTACATATGTGAAAAAAACCACACTTGAATATTATTATCAAGTGACCCTGTGACTACTGGATAAAGCTGGTTTCTAAAATATGTGATCTGCTTTTGTTCTTCATTGTTTTTGCATTTAGGCCATTTTCTGACTTGATATGACACAGCAAACAACCCACTTTCATTGATTTCTGGTTATGCCCGACAAAATTATATCCCCTGACTCAAGTTTAAAATCCATCTCACTATGTTCCGTCCATCTTTGAAGTATTGGAACTTTAAGGAGGCACATGCTCAAGTGCCTAGAACTCATGCAAGTAACTAAGCGCTAAAAGCAATCCTCACTAAATGTGCTTCTCTTCAAGGCTTAAGTGGCACCTTGGTTCACCTCAATACCCTTGACAAAACTAATTAAGCTTCAATAGGTTTAACAGATGACTTGAAGAACAGGTAAAGGATACTTCAATCAAAGATATACCTCTTCAAAATAGGTAAGTTCACTAAGAAGACCAGAAAGCAGCTGTCTAAGCTTTTCAATCTTCTTCTGTGTATTACCACGTACATTTCTTACATCTCTCATAATCGAACACAATTGGGCAGTCAATTCTGTCTGGCGCACCAAACTTTGCCACAATTTAAATCCGTCTTCACCTCCATTTGCACTGCCTGCCAACTGCTATAAAGTGGATAAAATTATACACTGCAAACAAAAACTTACTTAAACAATCTCAACAAGTAAACCATCACTTCATACCATCAAGCTTGATGTGACAGAAATGCATAGGGTAATAATACAACTGATCAAAACAGGAAAAAAAAAAAAGAACGAAAGAAATTCATCGGGTAACACCACTTTAATAGCTCAGCTACATGTGATAGGGAAAATGTTCCATGCAGAACAATCATAAATGACAATGAACACTCTTAAACAAATATTTTCAACTTCAATCTTTTTCTTTTTTTTATCAATAAAGTATAATTTTATTAACAAGAAAAGTAGGTATAGTCCAAGTAAACAGGACATATACAAGATATTTGCACGTTCCAAAATGTTATAATTTAAGTTCTGAATGCAGATAGAAAGATTTAAAAGAACTATATCATCTTGAGACAGAGTAATGAACTACTGATGTGATAACTCAAACCTTCATCATATTCTCTTCCAGAATCTCATAGGTACTGTAGAAACGTTTAGCATACGTAGGATCATAAAGTTCCACGGCAACATACCAGCGAAGAAAGCTAGCAAACTCGCTATTGCGCAATGCTGTCAAAAGTTCATGGGGGTACTGTCAGGTACTACAAACAATTTAACAGCAATGTGTAGCACTTAAACATGCATTCACACACCCACGCTCCCATATGCAAAATATACAAAGGGCACATACCATGTTGCACAAGGAAATGAGAGAGGCGAGATTTATCAGAACGCTCAAATCGAAGAGCCTGAACAAGTTGAAGTAAATAACACTGGAGTTCTTCATCATCAGCCCTTTCAAGAACGCTAACGGCATATGCACGTACCTGTGAAGAGGGATTACAATTAGAAAAAACATGAGTGCAATTGGAAAATGCATCGCTAAAATGGAATGAAGACCTCATCTTGATCTTTGTTTCAGCTGTTATATGGATGTCAAGCAAGTACATTCAAATGAGCTTTCACAATAGTCTTCTTAGTTCAACATGCGCCAATTATAAGGCACAGATTTTTGCTTTCAAGTTATAACCCACAACAACTGGTCTTAAGGTGGAATATCAAAGAAAATATGTTAGTACATTAAAAAACTGTGATCGGTTTAGTATTCAATACTAGACTGTCAGCAACATGGGAAACAGGGTAACATCAATCAAAACTAAGCCATTTAAACTATGAGATGAAGTGGTCAAATGAAAGTAAAAACTAAATGTACATGCATGCAAGTGTTCATAGCCATTCATAGAGAGAGTTGGAGAGCTGTATACTTTTTTCAACAACTAATTGACAAATTTATTAAGCAAAGATCGCATCTTTCACAGGCACCTACCTCTTCACTTTCAAAAACAGGAGAAAGAAGCTCCAGTGCATCACAAACATCAATCATTTCCCACCTTCCCATCAATTCCAATGCCTGTTTTGCTTCCTGCAGAGACATCAGCATCAGCATGAGAATCTTGTAAAGCTTCATCTAACAGCTGAGTACCCAGTGCATAATTTTAGTTTGAATTTGTATCCAGTGATATTCTGTGGCACCTGTTTTCAACCCATGTGATCCCCAAGATAACATATTTGAAACATTTCCCCATGGGGGCATTCATGAGGGCTATAGATATTTCAAGTTTGAAAATATGTCGCTGAAAGTTGAAGGCTTTGTGGAAAAAGTAAGGCCGTGGTGGTCCTCGTGTCTCTTAGAGGGCTCACCAGGCTTTATTTTGGCCGGGAAACTCAAAGCATTGAAGAGGGATTTGAAGATGTGGAATGCAGATTTCTTTGGACATGTTGATAGTAAAAAACGATCCCTTTTTTAGGATTTACAGGTTTTGGATGGTACGGAGATGAGCGCTCCTCTTTCTGAGGAATCTTGCAAGAAATTAGCTATCACTTCAGAGATTGAAAATGGTGCTTTTAATGGAAGAAATCTCGTGGAGCCAGAAATCGCGAGCTCTTTGGTTGAAAGAAGGGGATAGATGCACTAAATTCTTCCATCAGGTGGCTAATTCTCATCGTAGGAATAATGTGATTGAGATGCTTTAGGTCGACGGACAGGTTTGCTCAAATCATGATGCTATTAAGAGTCATATTGTCTACTTCTATGCAGATCTTCTTACAGAAAATTCCCTTGGAGACCCAAACTAAATGGCTTGCCCCTTCGAGACTATCAATCAATCAAGCTCTATTTGGTTGGAGAGACATTTTCAGGCGGATGAGGTTTTTCAGGTGATTCGTGGGATGGCTAAGGATAAAGCCCTGAGTCCGTATGGGTTCTCTATGGCTTTCTACTGTGATTGTTGGGATGTGATTGGCGAGGATATTATGAAGGTTTTTCACGAACTTTAGTCATTTGGAAAATTCGAAAAAAAGTCTTAATGCAAATTTTATTGCCCTTATCCCTAAGAGAATTGGGGCAGTGGCAGTGAAGGATTTTTGACCCAATAGTCTTGTTAATGGGGGTGTACAAGATACTCTCAAAGGTCCTTGCCAACCATATGAGTGTCGTTATGCATAGCATTATATCAAAACCCTAAAATACTTTTGTGAAGGGAAGAAAAATTTTGGATTCGGTTCTTATTACTAATGGGATAGTAGAATCAACCCAGGAATACCTGGGATCCTTTGCAAACTAGATATAGATAGGGCATACGATCATCTTAACTGGGATTTTTTGTGTTATTTACTTGGGAGATGTGGCTTTGGGGAAAGATGGATTTTGTGGATTAGGCATTGTATATTCCTACTGTTCATTTTTCAGTTTTGGTGAATAATGCGCCGGAGGGATTTTTTGACAGCTCTAGGGGACTAAGACAAGGGGGCCCCCTCTCCCCTTTGCTGTTTGTCATCGTTATGGATGCACTCAGTCATATGTTGGGAGCAGCTGTTAGTGGAAGTTTTCTCTCTGGTTTTTCAGTTGGAGGTGTTAATATTTCTCACATTCTCTTTGCTGATGATACTTTACTTTTTTGTGAGCCAGATTGTGGTCGGTCATATTCAATATTTGGGGGCTCTATTACTTTGTTTTGAAATTGTTTCGAAATTGTTTCGGGCCTGAAGGTGAATCTTTCGAAGTCTGAAATGGTTCCTATGGGTTTTGTGAATAATGTTCAGGGATTGGCAAACATTTTGGGCTGTAAGGTTTCTTTGCTTCCATTGAAATACCTTTGTCTCCCATTTGGGGGCTGCTTTTAAGGCGAAATCTATTTGGGAGGGTGTGTTAGAAAAAATTGATAGAAGGTTGACAGGTTGGAAAAGAATTTATTTATCAAAGGGTGGTAGAGTAAATATTATCAAAAGTACTTTATCTAACCTCCCTACATACTTTCTTTCGTTATTTCCGTTACCTGCAAGTGTGGCCTCTCGTATTGAGAAATCCTTTTGTAATTTTCTTTGGGGAGGTACTGCGGAGAAGCCAAATTTCATCTTATTGGTTGGGATAAAGTTTGTTCTCTGACACCTTGTGGTGGCTTGGGGGTGCATAATTTGAGGATCATCAATAAAGCACTTTTGGGGAAATGGTTGTGGAGATGTCACCAGGAAGGAGAAGGTTTATGGAGAGTAGTTATAGATTCAAAACACAGGAGTATTAGGAGGGTTGGTGTTCTAATGAAGTCAGGGGGGCATATGGAGTGGGGTTGTGGAGAAATATTCGTTCCGGTTGGGAGAGGTCCTCCAACTTTTTCAGATTTGCAGTTGCAAGAGGCCATGATGTTATTTTTCCCACTCTTTACCAGATTTTGAGTGACAAAGAGGCCCATGGTGGCTGACTTTGGTGTGTTCCAATGGTTCTTTCCATTGGAATGTCTGGTTTTTTAGACCGGCTCATGATTGGGAACAGAGTGAATGAAAAACGTGATGCTCCCATACTACGGTCCCCATACTGCTGCTTAGGATGAAGGAGAACAAGAGTACTACAAGAGAGAGAAAAAAAAGGCTTGGAAGTCTATTTGGAAAAGAAAGGTTTTGTCAAGTCAAGACTCTATTTGGAAAAGAAAGGTTTTGTCAAGTCAAGACTCAAAATCATACTTCGTTCCCTTAGAAGTCTATTTGGAAAAGTAAGGTACCGCCTAAAATTGCTTTCTTTGGCTGGACAGCATCTCTTGGGAAAATTTTGACATTGGATAATTTGCGAAAGAAGGGTCTCGTAGTAATGGATTGGTGTTATATGTGTAAGAAGAAAGGGGAGCTAGTGGATCGTCTCTTACTTCACTATGAGGTGGCAATAACGTTAATATATAATAGAACGGGAATTGCTTGGGTAATGCCCATGTTGGCAAAGATGTAAGGCCATTTCACATATTGAGGATGTATGGAGGATGATTCCTCTTTGTATCATGTGATGTTTATGGATAGAAAGGAATGGTCGAAATTTTGAAGATAAGGAGAATTCTCCAGATGAGCTAAGAAGTTTCTTCTTCCATACTTTATTTCTTTGGACATCCTCTTGTGTACTTAATGGAGCTTGTTTCAATGACTTTCTCGTATCACTTTCTATCTCCTTATTATGTAACTAGGTGCATGTTGTTTGTATATCTCCTATGTACTTGAGTTATGCCTATTTATTACTATCGCTAAAATGTTATTTTACTTACCAAAATAGAAAAAAAAGGTTTACCTGAACATCACTCCATTCAACACATCGGAGAAACTTTGTGAGAGCCCTTTTCTCAGACATCAATGAGAAACGGAATTTCCATAGTAGCTGCCTCTCATCTCCACTCAAGGTCCTTGTTGGTGGGTATTTCAATATTCTTTGTATTGACCTTCAACAAACAAGTATGAAAAATGATATACCCTCAACCTCTTTAAAAATAAATCAAACAAAATGATATTGCAAGATATAGCTAAAAGTAAGAAATTCAATAACTCAAAAGATATTCTAGGAAAACAGGAAATGAATACATTGAAAAATCCAAATGTAGCTCCAGCAAGATCCAAAATCATATGGATTTCACTGAATGCAATGTGCCTAATTACACACATACCCCAGAAATATCCTAAGCCATTGATTTTTTAGAATTCTATCTTATCTCACGTGAGTTTTTAAATGCAATGTATAACATTTTAATCACATTTTTTCCTTCTAATTTGAAAACTTGAGAGAAGCAACTTTTATTTTTCAGAATTATAAATTTAGAGAAATGGGACAACGGGGAATGGGTATTACCGAGCATCTCCAAACCGATCAAAAAAAGAATTATATATTTAGAGAAACATTTAAGTTAGCATGACTTCTGGTCATGTGCAGGTGGATTCAAGATCTATTCATTCATGACTATAGTACTCTACTATATAAATTCAGATTCAAAATAGACAGTTTGAAGGTCTAAGGCAGCTTGTGGAGTTGGAACCCCAATTTCAAACAAGAAAGATTTGTCCAGACACTTTTTCAAGAATAGAAATTGCCAGGCTAATTACAAACTAGCAGACCTGGACATTGCTTACAAAATTGGTCCTGATAAGAAATTAATCAGAATGTGTAGAAAAAGGGAAGCGTAATATCAAAGCAATGATAACTTTATTAAGTACTTCAACATGCATGATTTTTTGGTTATAGAAGAACTTAGATTTATCAAAGTTCACTTTTAACCAGGAAACCGCTTCAAAACAAAGTAATAATGCCCTCAGTGTTTGAATTTGGTTTTGTTCTGCCTCATAGAAAATCAGTGTATCATCTACAAACAATAAGTGAGATAGGTTAATGGTGCCCCTATTAGGATTACCCACCGAGAATCCCTCGATAGCCACTATTCACCAAGGCTAGAATCATTTTACCAAGTGCCTCCATGACAAGAACAAATAGGAGTGGAGACAAAGGATCTCCTTGTCTTAGACCTCAAGAGCTATTAAAGAAACCATGTGGGCAGCCGTTCACCAATACGGAAAACCTCACAATTGGAATTCACCATCTAATCCACGAGCACCATTTCTCTCCAAAACCGCACCTCCCAAGCACATAGAGTAAGAACTCCCAGTTCACATGATCATACGCCTTCTCCAAATCTAACTTGCAAAGGATTCCCAGCTAGCCAGATTTTAGCCTACTGTCTAGGCATTCATTAGCAATGAGAACTAAATCTAGAACTTGCCTGTCTTTAACAATAGCATTTGGGGTTTTGTAATGATCCTCCCCAAAACCTCTTCTAAGCGATTAGCAAGCACCTTACAAATAATCTTATAAATCTCATTCACAAGGCTAATGGGCTGATAATCCTTCACCTCCGAGGCCCCAATCTTCTTAGGAATGAGTGCAATAAATGTGGCGTTAAGGCTTTTCTCAAATTTTCGGACTAAAAAGAATTCTTGGAACACTTTCATTAAATCCGCCCTCACCACATCCCAACAAGATTAAAAAATCCCATGGAAAAGCCATCGGGGCCAGGTGCTTTATCTTTAACCGTTCTCCTTACCACACTATGGACCTCTAGTTCCTCAAAAGGCTGCTCCAGCCACGAAACCTGCTGTGGATCAATGGACTCAAAGGCTGGTCCATCGAGTTTTGGCCACCATCCCACCTGTTCAGAATGTAAGTGTTCAAAAAATCCCACAATATGCTCCCTAATTACAGGAGCCTCCATACAGTCCACTCCGTCTACTTTCAGAATCTCAATGGTGTTAGTTCTTCTATGGGAGTTGGCCACTCTGTGAAGGAACTTTGTGCTGCTGTACCCTTTTTTCAACTATAAAGCTCTTGATTTTTTACGCAAGAGATCTCCTCTAGTAACACAACCCTTTTTAATTCGGCCTTTAGCTTAACCTTCTGAGATGCTTCCTCCATAGAAAGAGCCCTCCCCTCCTGAGTCCTCTCTACCTCCTGAAGCTCCTCTAGCATTGACTTTTTACGGTCTCCTACATCACCAAATGATTGAGTGTTCCATAACTTTAAATCATTTTTTAAAGTTTTCAATTTACCCGCAAAAATGAACTAGGGGTGTCATCAATCTGATAAGAATCCCACCATTGCCTAACCCTTTCCACAAAACGTTCAGTGTTAAGCCACATGTTTTCGAACTTAAAATACCGACACCCTCCCTGAATACCTCCACAATCTAGTAATAGTGGGAAATAATCCGAGCATAGATGAGGCAGCCTCTTTTGATAAAGCTCTGGATAGTGGGTTTCCCACTCTGCTGATACTAAAAATCTATCCAATTTGGACCACGTATAGGCACCACCCATGAGAGAAATATCCATCAATCCCAAGTCAAAAATACACTCTGAAATTTTTGTCATTGCTGGTCATAATCTGTTGTCTCCAAATCATTCACTAAGAAACCTTGTGCCATTAAAGTCACCACCTATGCACCATGATAAGTTCTACCAACTATGAATTCCAGCAAGTTCTTCCCATAACATTCTTTTGCTGCAGTCTAAATTCAGTCCATAAATACCAGCAAAAGCCCATAGATAATTATCATCAACATTCTTAAAGGAACATGTCACAGTATACTCACCAATAAATTCCTCCAGTTTCTCCACAACCCTTCTATCCCACATCATCAAAACACCTCCTGAGGCCCCGTTAGAAGCAAGATAAACCCAATCCACATAAATACAGATCCATAAACTCCTAACCACTCTCCTGGAAATAAATTTCAGTTTGGTTTTCTGTAAGCACTATGTCCGCCTTCAACTCACGAAGCATGTTTTTCACCAGAAGGCGTTTATTTGCCTCATTGAGCCCACAGACATTCCAAGATACAATCTTGGGCTTCATAAAAATGGAGCTGATCCCCACCCCTTAGCTCTATCTCTACTAGAACTTGAACTGCCCTCATAGTTTAGAGACCATGTTAGCCTCTTTAGCTCCCGTTGTTTTTTAGAATCTGACTTCTTCAACCGACTATGTCCAACTTCAATGGCTGTTAGTAAAGCCATGAATTGTTCTTCAAAACCCTCGCACTCGATTCCAACACAGTGTTGGATCTCCTTTACTTTATACAACACCCAGTCAGAGACACTAGTCTAGTCTGGCAACAGGTATTTTAGAGGTATCGGATCCCCACCCCCCCCAAACCCCATGTCCATCTCATCTCTAGATGTCCATTGTGGCTTCATCTGCACATCAACATCTTCCACAGGACAAACAAATCTTTCATCCCCCTCAAAGGGGTCATTTGCGATAACTACATCCCAGAACACCCCAAATCTTCCCCCCCCCCATACGTTTCGTCTCTGAAGATAGGACTCGGGCTACTTCCAAAGGTTGTTATGCAGTCATCGACACTGTTGCAGGCAGAATCTCAAGAGGAGGCTCAGCCCCTTTGTCCATCGGCATTGTCTATCCAAGATTAGCCTGAGAATCTACCCAAAGCTCTGCTACAGAGACGTTATCTCTAGCTACAATAGCTCCGGCGACTTCAGTGTCTTCCAGCGACCTTATCGCTGTCGTGTCCACCTGCTGGCTGGCTGTCGGCAACTTCTCGGCCGGGATCGAGGGCTTCTTAGACGTCTCCCCCTACTACCTCCAGCCAGTGGATAGGCTAGCATCACCTCTAGCTCTCCACACGGACTGGGCTTCACGGGCTTGCTGGAGTTTGCCTTTGCCCTTGAAAGGCCCCACAGGCTTTGGCCCATTACCCTTAGCCAATGTACTGAGCAGTTGCCCCACGGGCTCTGTCCTCCCTTCTGGACCAAACCTACACCCCTGCCAGTTGACCCTCTCATAGACCTACCAGGCCCAGGCCCAGGCCCAGGCCCAGGCCCAGGCCCACCTCAGCTCCCTCCTCAAAGCACCATACTAGTAAACCAACTTGCTCCTGCAATGCCATCAACTGGTCTTGCATTCTATGTAACGTACTGTGCACGCCATTTTTTGAGAAGCCAACACAAGACCTAGCACCACCTTCTTCCCTCTACAATAGTACCGTGTTTGTAGCTCCACTAATGTTCTGTTCCCTAGGCTACACCGGCACCTTCGTCTGCACCAGTGCCTCCCTATATGATGGAGACTGCATACTAGGCCTCACCTCCGGCAGCCTCTGTGAGCATCCTCCTCCTCTGTACATCACACTTTGTTCCTTCAAGGAGATCTCTCCCAACACAGCAGCCATTCTCCTCCATCCCCTCCCCTCCACATCTTCCAGAATGAAGATGAAGTTACGTCTTCCACCTCCACCATACTCCACCAATGCCATAAATCTTCCTCCGGCATTTGAGCACCTCTGTGCTATAAAAATTCTGTCACCCTCCCTTGTCATCGCATACAACTCCTTCATCCCGCTCCTCAAGCTTCCCCCCAAGGTCTTGATAAACCATTTCACCACAACTTTCCCAAGTCTTGACCCCTTCATTACTTGCCAACTCCTTTCTAAAATGAGCACCGAGCCTCCCTCCTTCATCATGAAGGTTTTGATTCAATAACTAATCTTATCGGACCCCCCATGATCAGCAACTTATACACTATACGTTCTAATCAACCTCAGAACGCCCCACAAACCTCATCGAAAGATGAATTTACGGAGAGAAAATATAGATTTTTGTACGGAGAAAAGATACAGAGTTTTGTACGAAGAGAAAATATTTTTGCAGCAAAAAAAATATGCACGTTTGTTAACACTCTTTTTCTTCGAGCCACAGCTATAGATTGTCATGGCCTCGATTTCCATGATTTTCTTGTTTTTATTACCTCTCTCTAATTAGGTGTGACCTTTTGCATACCATCTTGTGTAATTGGGCTATGCCTATTCATATCAATATATTTGTTTACTTATCAAAAAAAAAAAAAGTACTTCAACATATATAAAAATTTAAGTTCAACATTTCTATAAGGGTCAAAAAGCTTGAGCAAAACCAGTTTTAACTTACTAATAGTAAGTCAAAAATTTGCAAGTTCTAAAATAGTAACATGGCAATCATTAGGTTAAAAATGATTGGCCAAGGCAAGGCCAATTATCAAAGTAGTCCACTCAAATTTGCAAGAGTAAATATTAACGAAGATATTCACAATTCTCCTTGCTCACCGTTTAGGTTTACTACAACAGAAATATTAGCAGAAAAAAAAAATCTGCAACACAAATTCATCATTTGCTTCATAGCTGCTAGATCAACAACAATCAAATCAATTGAAATTGCAGCAGACAAAGCATTTTTCCATTATGATCCAAATGAGAAAACATAGAATGGCCATGGAGGACATTGTGAAAAGGAGAAGCAAAAATAAACAATAAATTTCAGATTAATCAAAGAACAGATTCAACTGAATCTTGAAGCACAAATTTCAAGCTTACTTTCTCTCATTAGAGCTTGGTTTAAGATCCCTGTCAATAATACCACGAGCTAAACTCCTAGCAAGCTTTAGTTGCTTGTGCTCAGAAGGATTTATCTTTCCGACTTCCGGGTCCCAGACATTGACAATTTCATTCGTTGAAGTTATAGGAGATGGTAATAAGAAATTTGCTCCTGATTCCTACATTTCCAATAAATTAAAATCACTACATATCAAAAGTAAAAGCCAAATGATAATTGCTACCATGTATAAATTTTGCCTTCATATTGCCTCTAAAATCAGACATAAATGCTATTATATACATGCCAACAAAGTACTGCAGTCAAAACCTGTGTATTTATGTTAAAAAAGGATTGAGTTCAAAAGTGCCTACAAGTTTATAATGCCTACTTTTTTTATATAAGTAAAAGAGTTTATAATGCCTACTTAGGTGCTCATGGAATTGAAAAGGGGGCAATACTTAGGGAAATTACCAGGATCTTCTCCAGCTTCTTGTTTGTATTAGAAAATAATCTCTTCAACTGTCATAGCTAACTGCCTAACACTAATACTATAATCTAAATGATAAAGAAAAGAAAGAATCTAGAACATATTTTTTTTTTTTTTATAAGTGAACATATTAAAGGGAAATAAAATTGTAGAGATTCTATCAGAAAAATACAAGCGCCTGATAAAAGTAAATTTATGAAATATAAAAAAAGCTGTGATCAGTCCATGTTAGTTTAGTCAAAAGATGGTAACTACTATCAGGCAGTAGAAATTTATAAATGTGCATAACAGCACTACCTGAAAGACAACTTGATGTTCAAAGCTAGAAAAATCAACAACCACGTACACGTGAGAACCTCCATTTTTCAGGCTTTCACAATCCTTTATTCTGTCCATAGCTTTAAATGTGAGGCGATCGAGCCAATCAACAGGTTGAATCTGTCCCCTCTCATACTTATTCACAAGCTTTTCCAAGCGCTCCAGCTCCCCACGCTCATGCTGTGGGACCTGTAGAAAGATAACCCAAAGGATAGAGAAAAGGATCAAACCGTTTCATAGAACTACAAATGCAAAGAGCTAGAATCTCGTATCCTTAATTGTTAATGACGTATTTAGAAAACCTTTCCAGGAGTAGTTGTAGGAAATGACCCATCTGCTTCCTTTCCTGGCCAAAGCCTAAGCTTTTGCCTCCCTGTTTTGAGTTGCATTTTGCTATTAAATAGAAGAATTGTGGCTCCACCAATCAATCCTTCATCTTTTCCACATGAAACATCCCAAACCTACATATTCAGTAAGGTTGAGGAAAAATGCTCAGCTTCTAGGAATGTATAAAAAAATTAAACCTAAAAACACTTTTCACCTATAGCTACCAGGTGTAAAAAAATTTCCCTCCTAAACTAGGGCCAGGAGTTTAAAAAAAAAAAAAATTTATTATAAGTTGAAAAAAAAAAAAAAAAAAAAAAAAACTAATCAACAAGCCATTTGGAATTGCTCAACCAAAATCAACTCCGAGTTCGTTTACCCAATGAGCCATTTGTAAACACAAAATTATAATCGATTATTAAACAATACAACTCGTATAAAAAATAGAAATAGATTAGACTCCTATTAGCTCATATAAACTTGTATACTTCACATTTTTCATTTTTCACAATATAATTTTTAAATTTACAATTATATCTTAAGCTTTTGAAAAGATAATTAAATGAAAATCATGTTTTTGATACAATAAATGCCATTTAACACCTATGGATATAATCATCGATATATAAATATATAAACTAACAAAAGTTTTAGAAAACCCAAAGTTGGTTCATCAAAATTATAAAAGATGATATTAATAACGTAGTTCATCAAAATTTAAGTAACTCATAAATAAGCTCAGGCTCATTTGAAAAACAAATGAAAGAAAAACTCTGAGATAAGGTTAAGCTCACTAGTGTTCAAATAAAATTAAACAAACAAAGCTTGACTATCTGCTAACTCAAACTCAACTCGTTTACACCTATACCGCCTTATAACAACTCATTCCTAGTTAGCATTCCTAACCTCATAAGGGAGGCGGTGTTACAACACTAAACTACCAACACTGATACAATGCACCTTCAAACTACTAGGAGCTGAAAAATTGCACCGTTTTCCAAATCTTCCCATTAAGATGACAAAAAATAAGTAATGTGGCATAATCTTAGCTGTAGGATCCTAACAAACAGTGCTATTTAACATTCAATTGTAGTTATGGGTGCAACATGTCGGTTTTGATAGTTAGAGGTGCAAAGTATAAAATACCTTATAGTTTAGGAGTGGATATTTTTTTAGTGTTGGACAAGTCTTAGGGGTAATGTTCATATCGCTGCTGTGTGGAAATTCATAACAAACATGCAAAGCAGTCATCAAGTGGTAGCAGTATGGAAGATGATTCCGTTGTGTATTATGTGGTGTATTTGGACGGAAAGGAATGCACGTTGCTTTGAAGATAAGGAACGCTCAATGACCGAGTTGAAGAATTTTTTTCTCCACACTCTAATGTGTTGGTTTTCCACTATTGTATTACATGGGGATAATGTTCAGGAATTCTTGTCTTTATTTTACCGTCTTTAGTTAGGAGTTCTTATGTATACTTCATGTGTACAAGGACTATGTCTATTTCATTCATATATATAATCTCTTTCTTTTACTGATCAAAAAAAAAAAAGTTTGTAGATGGAGAGAAATAATAGGTGCTTTGAAGACGGAGCGTTTCTTAGATGAGTTGAAGAGATTCTTTTTTGCCATGCTATTTTCTAGGGTTTCTGTCATTGTTTGTAATGAGGACAGCTTTCATAATTTGCTTGTATCCATCTCTAGTACTTAGTGGTTATTAGGTGTATTATGTGTATACATCTTGTGTACTTGGGCTATGTCTTTTACTCTCAATTTACTTATAAAAAAAATGTATCACCAAGCCGTATAAGCGTTGACCACCAATAGCTAACATATTTTCACACTACTAATTTCTCAACAATGTAACAAACCATTCCACGGAAGGCAGAATTGAACAACTAAACTGAACAATGCCTTGGCCTAAATTATTTAGTATGGCAACATGAGTCTGAAACGAATATTTTGGTAGGCCCTGGACTTTATAGCTTGTAGGTACCAAATACATAAGCAGATGGTTGCCAACTTACCGTTATAGCAAGCTGTGAGTGAACAGTTAAATCTCGATATTTAGTGCTCAATGTGATCAGATCATTCCAACAATATGGTGGTCCAGTTGATTCCAGCCTGGCACAAATAATAAAACCTAATTAGTATAAGACAGTGATACAGTTAGCATGTGTTGTATGTGCACGCACGCATGTGTAGAGATAGAGAGCTGCAATAAAAATCAGTTGATAGAAGAGTGAATAGCATGATCTCGAATGTGAAAGGAAAAATAAGCAAACAATTAGCCAAATATTATATCCTTCAAGAGCAAAGTTTTAGCCCTGTGAGATCTTGCAACCTACCAATTTTATAACTAAAACTGAGAAAACAAAAGTTAAAAAAACAACAGTTTAAATAATACAGAAATTTCAACTAAGCACGCATGGGCGTTGCTCTTGTTTATGTCACATATACTTGGGCTTATGCCTATTCTTTTGATCAATAAAATCTTGTTTTCCGATCAAAAAACAATAATACAGAAAATCCGACTTTCAGAGAGTGCAGCAAAATACACTTTCTGGGGCAAAAGAGTAAGAACGAAGAAAGAAAATTAAAACATTCAATATAAACATCCTTATGCCTGTTTGTGCCAGTGCATTTCTGTGTTCCTGAAAGTCGAATGCAAGACCATAATTCAAAGAAAACCTTGTTCTCGTGGGGAGGCCAAATGGAGTACCATCAATGTATAATGCGCATTCAACATATAGCTCTGCTCTTCTCTCCTCTGTTGGGGCATCAATTTCTGCAGGAGAATTGAGTATGATGTGGCTTAAAATCTATAAAAATTTTACTTTATTTCTTTCATATCACTGATTTATAGCAGTTTAGCCCTGATTGTCACCCCAACCCCTTTGGGCAGCGTTCCTTTACCTAGGGAAAGGGGTGTTACAGATTTATAGCATTTTGACACTGATTTATAGCATTTTCAACTGATCTTTGACTGAGGCTATGAATAATAAGAGGTCGGTATCACTCTTTCGTTGTGCATACGATTGCACAACTCAAACCACAAGGGTAAAACAAAAAAAAAATGCAAGTTGGTATCAATTATAAAAAGGTATAACACCTGGCTATTGAATTTGCCAGATATCACGTTTAGCAATTTTTTGACTGATTTTTTTGCCAACCCACTTTCACATCTCACGCCACTAATTGGAAAGTGCATAAAAGGCTAAAATTTCAATAAGCCCACTAATTTGAGAATCCCGCGCACTGAACATTCCAGAAGTCCCTCTAATATTTTCAGGATCTTGTTTTGTAACCAAGCATACGGTACTGGAAGCTTCAACGAATTTAATGGGTAAAAGGAAACGGAAGGGTAATGATATAATTAAAAAGGAAGAAAAAGGCACCTGAATTAGGAGACTTGGTAGGGAGCAAATTACCCTCCAACCTCTCGATGCGAAAGGTTACTGGAAGATTGATGTCGCAGGACAAGAAGAACCGGAACTCGGTCCCGCTCATACCTTCTTCTTCTAGCCTCTACGGATCACAGCCTTGGAATTCTTACGATATGGTTAGGGTTTGCGTGGAATGTGAGTAATAGAATCTCCGCAATTTCAAATACACCCAACAACAGCTATGACCCGTACACAACGTCTGAGCTCCAATACTTATATTCTCGTTTCAAACGCAATTAATTTAATAAATAGATGAGGAGTTATATTCAAGTTTTATGTACGGATGCTTGTAAAAAAAATTAGAAAAGTCAACGGCCAGATACTAAACCCGTTTGGATTTGATTTGTTTTTAAAAATAGGATAAAATGAAATGGATTAAGATTAAAGTTAAAAAATTAAATAAAATATTATTAAAATATATTTTTTAATATTATTTTTTTTTATAATTTGAAATTTTTGAATTGTTTATTTTATTTTATCTAGAAATTTGAAAAAATTATAATAATGAAATTAAAGATTTTCAAAGTTTTGGATTTTAATCTCATTTTATTGTTATAATTTTTTTAAATTTTTACACAAAATATAATAAATAATTTTAACTTTTTCAAAACTTAAAATAATAATAATATTAAAAAATAATATTCTAACAATATTTTATTCAATTTTTATCTTGACTTATTTTATTTCAACTCGCTATCAAAATCTCATCTAATTCTCTCAAGATTCCGTCCAACTGATGTGGCAATAGCCACGGCTCCTTTAATATTAAAAAAAAATGTGGCCTGCTAAAATTAAAAAAAAAAAAGATTTATGTTAAATAAAAAAAATGAAGAAGAGCATATATCTCAAATCCAAAGAAACCATAAGTGTCTCCTCCATCCCTCCCTCCAGTCCACCCTCTCCCAAATCAAACCCTAAGACCATCATCGACTTCCCAAGGCCATCACCACTAAGCCATTGTTGTCACTGTCACCTCCATCCCTTGGATTCGTGCTCTAACCTCATTATTGAGCCACCATCACTCCATCCCAAGCCCCTCACCATTGAGCCACCATCACCTCCATCCCAAGGCCCGAAACCCAAGCCGCTCACCATTGAGCCACCATTGCCGCCATCCCTCCCGCCCACCCTCTCCCTAAGACCATTTGTCATTTCAAATCTATTCGACTGCCTAAGGCCCGATGCACATTTCTTTCACCATTGACCCACCGTCATCTCTCGCCTCCATCCCTGTTTTCTATCTCATTTGATTACCTTAGGACCTATACTTCCATCTCTAGCGTCCTCTCCCAAACTTGAAATCTAAAAGCTATGTCGCCTCCCTTCTGTTGGACAGGCCAACCCCCTCACCGCTGAGCCTATCATTGCCGCTGGTTGTTACCATAGGGCAAACCTCCATCTACGTCGTGGTCTGGGTTCCTTCACCTAAAAATCGAGGTTGTTACTCTGTATCTATCATGTAATCTCTTCTCTATTTTAATTTTTCTTAAATGAATGGTCCCTCGAATTACTTTATGAATTTCTGTTTGCTAAGATATGTCTCATGCTCAATGTGATAGCTAAATTGAGCCTAGAAGATCCAACTGAAATGGCCTTAGGATTATAGTAATCTATAAAATTATAGAATTTATATAAAGTGAATAAAAAAAACAGTTTAGTTTTCAAAAATTGGACTAAAATTTAGGAAAGTATTCAACTTGTGCCATTGGCAATTTCGCAATTTGGCATTTAGGAAATTATAAAATGTATTTAAAGAGGAGAAAAACATTCTAGTTTTCTAAAATTGGATTAAAATTTAGGAAAGTATTCAACTTGTGCCATTGGCAATTTGGCATTTAGGAAATTATAGAATGTATTCTAAGCGGAGAAAAACAATTTAATTTAGAAAAGCCGGGTGTCATAGTATTCTATTTAATATATTTTAGATAACAATTTACAAAAATAATTAAGATTGGTTCTTACAATCATAACACAATATAGGCAAAGTGGAGGAAGGGCCATTGTCAAGACAGAGTGGAGAAAGGGCCATAACACGATTCTTTTTAGCACTTAATTTTTATGGGCCTTTGTCATTAATGTCAATAAAACTTTTATGGGCCTCTCTCATAAACTAGACTATATTGATCAGGTGTAACAGACTTTAGCTCGAAAGCCATGCATGAAATGACTGAAAATAGCAAATAAATTTAGAATAATAGTGGAAGGGACAGAAACTTAGAAGTATATATGTGATTGATTATTAAATGAATACTCTATTAATCTTGAAAACACTCCATTAAATTTTTAGCTTACATATGTATATGGTTTGGGGCCACCCCATTTAGTCATAGCTAGCTTGATCACAAAGTCTATTTCGGTGCTGGATTTACAGTGTAACATGGTTATTAAATTACCTTCACGCTTTTTGGTTATGCAAGATAATATTTGAAATTTTTTTCTGCCTAAAGCCTAGTGCTGATTTTTCGATTGCCAAAACCTTGATGTATGTTATTTATTGGAACTCTTGTTTACTAAGAAGTGATTGGCAATCTTGGTTTGCTAATATGTAGTGTTCGATTTTACAGGCTGGACATTCTTGTAGATTTTGTTGTTATTAGTATGATCAGAAAATACCACCATATGGCGAAAAGAAAATCAACCAATTTAAAACTGAATTTCAAAATATACAACTAGCAATAAATATCGAAACAACTCGACATCGACTAGAAATAGAGGCTGAGAGGTGCAAGAGAAACTGGAGAGTGTCAGTTTAGTTATAGTAATTTAAATGTCGTCGGCACTTGTTTAGGATTTTATTTTGGAAAATTCTAAGAAGACAATGTGAGCAAGTTGTTTGTAGGACTCTTCACATCCAAAGGAATACAATCCTCATTGGCCAAACTAAAAAAATGATCCTTTAAAGCTAGACTCAAACATTTATGCACAATTAAGGACAATGGGGGATGATCCTTTAGTTCTTGAAAGTTTTGAACATGCACACAACTGACATGGTAGGCATGTCAACATTCAAGGAAAAAAAAACAAAGAATTAAGAACAATGAAGAAATGGAAAAAAAAAAAATCTATTCAGATACCAACTACCCATGTCGAAAATTAAAGCCACTAAACGAGGCACAATTGGAGCTCAATGACTATAATTTATTTTCATCCCCACCATTGTCAACATGCAAGTTGGTTCATACGTTCATTTTTAGTCTGTGTAATCTCCTAAGAGATGATCATATTTTGAAAAGAACGTATAAATTAATGGGTCCTTTAAAAGATAGAGTCATGCATGGAAGATGCATCCATTTTTAAAAATATCAAGATGATGGACTTTATACATTTAAAGTTGGTAGGAGGTGTAAAGCATGAAAGTGTTGTGTCTCAAATACCTGATTTGATGAGGACAAGAAATACATTACACTGTATTAAAATTCATTATCTCTATACACAACTGAAACAAAATATGCTAATTATTATACTCATCTTATGTGCAAATATTACACATAAGATATCATGACAAAAAAATATATCAAACTTGATCAATAAAGCATTGAAATATTCAAAAACAACAACGATTGGAATTTACAATAGTTACATGTTCATGGAGACAAATACACTAAAAGTAGTCATCTCCACAAAAAAATATGTCATCTCCACAAATGATAGTTCACCAAAAAATAGTCATCTCTACCAATGAAATAGTCGTCTCCACCAATTATATTTCACCCATAGTCATCTCCACCAATAAGACTACCAAATAATAGTCATCTCTACCAAAAATTAATCATCTCCACCATAATTGCATCATTTAGAAATAATAGCTCAGATCATCATCCTGGTTCGTGAGATGCAATTCTCTCCTATGTACCTAAATGAACAAAAAGTCACTACTATCATCTAAAAAAAATTAGTTTATTGTTGTCCATATTTTATGTCGACACTAGAGGAGCAATCGGTCCAATATGAAGAGCCTCCATAATATATACTTGATCAAGTGTATACTATGGGGGCATAAAAAAATGTTAAAAGTGACAACACACTAAAAATATATTTACCATAATGTACTTCACCAATTATACATCACCCATAAATAGCCATCTCCACCAATAATACTCCGCCAAAAAATAGTGATCTCTACCAAAACGTATTCATCTCCACCAAAACTCATCATTTAGAAATAATGTCTCAGATCATCATCTTGGTTCGAGAAATGCGATCCTCCTATTTGTGCCTAAATGAACAAAAAGTCAATACTATCATCTCAAAAAAAAAATAGCATATTGTTGCCCATATTTCACGTCGACGCTACCTACAATGGAGGAGCAGTCAATCTAATATGAAGAGTCTCCGTAGTACTTGATCAGGTGTGTACTGTGGGGGGCATAAAAAAATGTTAAATGTGGCAACACATTAAAAATATGTTATACAATAATGTACTTCACCAATTATACTTCACCCATAAATAGACATCTCCACCAATAATACTCCACCAAAAAATAATCATCTCTACCAAAATGTATTCATCTCCACAAAAAATTAATCATCTCCACTGAAATTGTATCATTTAGAAATAATATCTCAAACCATCATCCTAGACCAAGAGATGCAATCCCTTTTGCTCCTAAATGAACAAAAAATCACTACTATCATCTTAAAAAAATAGCATATTGTAGCCCATATTTCACATCAACACTATCTGCATTGGAGGAGCAATCGGTCCAATGTGAAGAACCTCCGTAGTGTATACTTGATCAGGTGTGTGCTATGGGGGATAAAAAAAATGTTAAAAGTGGAAACGCACTAAAAATTTGTTACCTGTGAGGAAAGAGCACTCCATCCAATACCAAAATAATCCATAGTGTATACTTGGTTATGTGTGTATTGTGAGGAGCATAAAAAATATTTTAAAAGAACCAACACACTAAAAATATGTTATACCATAATGTAGTTTGAATTACCTATGAGGGAGGAACAGTCCATCCATCACCAAAATAATCCGTAGCAGTCAAAGGAGTTGAAAAAAAGGCATGTGCATGTGTCCAAACTTGACTTTGTTGATCCTATAGCCATATAATCCGAGCAATGATCAATATTATTTTTGCTAATATGTGTTTATAAACATACAAAATATAACAACAAGAAACAATAAAAAAGTATGTGGGTTTGAGGAGCCTCTGTGTGCCACTCATGTTGCATTCATTTGGTAAGTGACTACTCCGCTATGCATTGGAAGAAATATAATAATTTATCGTTATAAAAAAAATAAAAGATTTTGTTAGTCAAATGTAGTATACAACATTATTAAAAATGAACCTCAACTTCACTGCGTTGCAATCTCTTTCTCATTCTCAATTTCTTAAGACTCTTCTCAACAGGGTGCACTTTTCTCCTAAGCGGTGGTCTTCTCTTACTCCAAACTACTAACGAACTAAGAACTCTACCTGTCGTGCCATCCATGAAAGTAATTGGATCAATTGTGTTGCTAGTATCATGATCAGCAATCCCAGAGTACTCTACCTTCAACCGCTCTAACTGGCTAATCAATATCACACAGCTGCTCTCAGCCTTTGAAGCATTGGAACACAATTTATAGAAGCAGTTTTGGATCCTATCATACCTCCAGGCATCGTGGTTGCTATTTGTGTCATAACTACTTTTGACAAAAGTATATTTTCACTTTACATCCTTCCTCCACCGATCCAAGATATATTTTAATAGTATTGTATGCTTTCTTAGCTGAGTCAAGATACGAAAAGTGTGCCTGCATAATATGCTCATAAACTCAAACAACTTGCAAGTGCATTTAACATCAAGGGAATCTTCATTAACTTTGATAGTGTAGTTTGCATGTTTTAATAAGTTATTATGCACTTAAACCTCATTGTCTACGAATATATATCTACCAACCTCACATCCCAATAACGAGATAAAAAAATATAGAATTTTTTACAATTCCTCTTGTATTTCTTTGAATTTAGCAATTGTGTATGTAGTTTGAAACCGCTTCTCAGGAGAATAGCGACCGATGAGAAAAATCTCAATGTCAAATGAATTAAATTTAGCAATTGTTTCATTCTCTACCTTCCTCCTAAAGGTTGAATCATACTGATTAACAAATTATTTCAGAGTTGTCTAGAGTTAACATAGTTATCAAAAAATGCATTCATGCTTTCACTTCGTTGTGTAGTTGACATTTCTACTTAAAATGTACCTCTAACATAGGTCAACACTAAAAAATGCCAGTCACTATGTAATGATCCCAATCATGTATTCTCATGCAGATCATAGGTAACAAACAAATTGCACCAACGTTCTTTGAATTCATGCTCACTTAAATAATCATGCACGCACTTCTATAGAGTACTTTTGATTTCCTCATATCGAAAATGTGATCCAAACTTCTCAGGAAGCTTTTTCATTATATGTCACAAGTAAAAGCGATGCCTAAACGTTGGATACATCCTCCAAATTCCAATTTCTATTGCCTTGTCTTAGTCTGTGATGATTTCATTTGACGGTTGTTCATTCATATACTTCAACCATGACTCAAACAAGCACTCAAATGTATGTGCGTCCTCATTGGATATCAATCCGCACCCAAATAAGATTGACTGACCATGGTAGTTCACACCCACAAACAATGCAAAAGGCATCTTATATGCATTAGTCAAATATGTTGTGTCAAATATAATCGCATCTCCGAATGACTCATACGCATTTCTACTTTGTGCGTTTGCTCGAAACACATTCTTTAACCGCAACTCATGGTCCACGTCTATTTGATAGTAAAAATCTGGATTTTTTTTTTTATATATATCTTGAAAATAGTTACATAAAGATTCAGCACCTCCAACCCTGAGGCAAAGTTGTCATACTTTATCGATGTAGTTTCGACACTTTTTCTCCCCTAGTGGTACATTCTCGCAACCCCTCGCCTCAACAGCCACAACCTCAAATTTTTGGACATTCGATTTCTACCTCATCATTTATTTCGAGCCTCTTAGCGACATGAGTATCAACATTGTTAAAGCATATGAAATGTCTTGTATTACCCGAACTATAAACATGTGTGTGATTCAAGTTTACTTTAGACAAGATATATCCACTTTGATCATTCAGTGTCACATTAATCCTAGCCATATACCATATCTTCTCTGATTGTCTTGACTTGTAAACATTGGAAGCCTTACTCTTTGATTTTCCTTGTCGCGCTCATAACAAGATAAACCATTCGACATTCCCATCGCCTCCATATTTAGAATTCTTTTTACACATCTCAAACCCCTTCTTCTTACCATATTTTATACAGTAAGACCAAATTTCTTCTACAGATAAAAATATCATTATAACTTTAGGTTCTTCAATGGTTTTATTACACTCATTATCTGCATGTACCACCTCATCACCCTTATAATCTGTATGTCCTACCTCATCACTCTCATAATTTGCACGACCTGCCTAATCATACTCATTTTTTATATGTCCCATGTCAGAATCCATTGCAAGTCCAATCTTTAAATTATCTAAGAAGATGCAACTAGATTCAAATAAAGATTAAAAAAAACTTTTGAATTTTTGTAGTGTTATCCTAATGTCAACAATAAAACTCATTAGGTTTGGAATGTCAACAATAAAACTAGTAGTATATTATCAATAAAGCTAGAACCAAATTATCAATAAAGACTCAAGGCAATCTGATAAGGTTTAGAATGTCAACAATAAAACTAAAACCAAATTAATAAATATAAGAATAGTTGAAATATCTAATGTATTGAGGAGCATTATTAAACCATGCAATCCTACAAAAAATCAATTTAACTAAATCCCAAAATAACTTTAACTAGTAGTATATTATCCAGACTTTTCCGATTTAAATTTCAATGCAAATCTGATGTTGACTTCAACTTCTGCAAATCTGTTAACATTCAGCTCCCAAGTCGTCTATGATAATAATGGTGCATTAGCTTTAGTGACACAATAATGACCTAAACCAGAACTCAAATATAAGAACTTGAAGCATGTCCAATATAATAATACAATGTTAACATCAAAAATTTTTATAGCAATAAAACCATACCAACTTAACTAAAATTGTTATTTTTTTTTTTTTTACGCCAAATTAAATATATTTTCTATACATTCAAACTAAATATAGTCCACTAAAAACTCTAGGAAATAGCTAAAATCTCATGACCAATTCTATGCACATGGAGCAAATGGCTTTATGCATATTGATAATGCAAAGAACAAAGGAAACGAAAAAAATGGGTACCTCACTACCCACATGGAAGTCAAAATTTCTCTCTGTTGTGAAATAAAAGGATAGAATTTCAGAATCTGGCTGCTTTTGCCCCCTTTCTTCCACTTGAAAATTTTAAATACAAAAGAAAATTGATAGTTGTCTTAAAAGGAATAAAGTGAGGTTTCACACTCATCAAAATCATAGATAGAAAGTTTGGAATTTTTTAACTTCAAAAGTAAGTTGGGGAGACCAGTATAAGTCAAGTAAGAGATGAATGGTCCCTGTTTAGGAAACAGAACAATCCAAATGACTGATCTTAGTGGTTCCTATTTCCCAAACAAATCTCACTCATTCCATTTAATATTCTACCGACAAAAATTTGGTCCCTCAATGGATACTAATTTTCCAGAATCTTCAATCCAAAAACCTAATAGAAGAAAACAAAAAATATGGACCCACTACCCCAACCAATGTTAAATGTTTTGAAGACATTCGAGTTTGTGCTGCTTTCCTATGTTTGAAAAAAAAAAACCAGTCTGAGTCCCAAGGGAAAATATTTATAATACTTAGTTGTTATGTGCTTATCCCTTATTTACTTTTCCCCAAAAAAGTTACCTTCTAGTTTTTCTATTCTTTCTAACGCAACTTTTCATTTATTTTAATTGTAGCATTTTTAGAATAAGGTATCGTTTGGATTCGAAGATGAGTTGAGATGGGTTGTGAATAGTAGTGAGATGAGTTGTGAATAGTAGTGAGATTTGTGAGTTAAAATTAATGAATAATAATGAAAAGTAGTGAGATGAGTTGAGATGACTTGCGAATACAAATTGGGCCCAAGTGTTTATCAGTTTGTGTTTATCGAACATTTTTTTTATAGGTAAAAGTAAGTTTGTGGAATATAAGCAAATGAAACTTTAAATTTTCTTAGTATTTTTTGTTCACCAAGTTGACAGACCTTGAAACTCTAAATAATATGGAAATAAAACTAATTCTAAACTTCGTATAGAATGAGCATGTCATCTTTTTCAATTTTTGGAACACATAAGATTTTCTTTCTTTTTCTTAGTTAGGTGCACCTCATTTTTCAAATATAAACCAGTGAAATAATAATTAACTAGTACATGATAACTTTTATCTTACTTGTAATTTTTTTTAGTTGATAACTTCCGTGTATAAAGATAACTGCAACAGTTGAAGATGAGTGTGATTATGTATATCTTAGGAGTTTTCTCTCATTAATATGTTATTTTTCCAGTTTCATTGCCTCTAGGATTAGCTACAAAGAGAATTGATTCTATTTGCATTATACTCTAAAGTGCATGAAGAAGAAGGTCAAATGGCCTTAAGTTGTATCTAGTTGTATTACCAAAGTTGGAAAAATTTAATATTTCATGATTTTCCTTGCGCTTAATGTATGCAATTTGTTCTATGTTGTGTTTCGGTCCCTGCATCAAGCTATAGACACAAAGAAGATGAATTAGTATTTCATATTTCTACTATTAGGCTTGAGGTTAAAGGATTTTAAAACAAGTGTGAAATAGGGATCCATAGGCATACTCTATCGTAAATTTAGTAGAAAATGGATAACTGGATTACAATTACTAAGTCAAACTTGACAAATACTTGTCAAACTTTATCCACTAAGGATGTTGTTTTTCTTTGTTGGTTGGCTTTCCTGTTGTGTTGTGATATGTCTACGTATAACATCTTGAAATCTTATTTAAAAATTTTAGCCCCAATTGCTCAATAACATAACTTGTTTTGTGCTTACTAAAAAAATTGAAATCAGCAGCTACTTTATTTGGTTTTGTTAATTACTAAGAACATGTTATGATCTTATTTGCAGCCCCTTGTGGTGGAAAATTAATCTACTAAGCATGTTGTTTTTCTTTGTTAAATGACTTTCTTGTTGTACTGTGATATATTCCTTGCTAATTGGATTTATTGGTTGGCTATCCTTTTGTATCTCATTCGGTTGTGATAAGAGCAAAGTTCAGTAGGAATAAAGGGAATTGAAACATACTTCATGGTAAGATAACCCAGATGGTCAATGAATAGTGGCAACTGATTGTTGTAACCATTGAGGACAGTGCTACTTCCTATATGCCACAATTCTTTTCTCGAGGCGGTTTGCAAAATGTTGTTGTTATTGCTTTTGAGTTTCTAACATGTCTATATATTATTCATTGTTTAAAATTTATTAGAAATGGACTCACAAAGGCATGGATATATGTTCTTCACGAACCTTCTCAATAAGGATTCTAACACCGACCACACTTACTTGAGTCAAACTCAACATAGTCCAGTGATGGTGGAAGACTCTCCACTCCCACCCAAAGTAGAGGTTCTTTCAAAAAAAAAAGAATAAAGGGTGCAAGATTCACCCAAGAAGAAGACAAACTATTTGTCTCGGTATGGTAAAATTTAGCGTAGATGCGATCCAAGAGACTGATAAAAAATACACCCAACTTTGAGAGAAAATTAGTTTATACTTTAATCAATATAAACAAAGTATAATAGACCGAACCATTGGATCCTTAATACATGGATGGTCAGCCTAACAAAACAAGGTATATCCATCAACTACTTTCAAGCTCTTTTACATACTATTTTGTTTAATTATTAGCCCCACTTTGTTAATTATTGTTTTTTTTTTTTTTTTTTTTTTTTTGTGTTTTGCAAGTTTGATAAAGCGGAGATTATATACCAATAAGTGGAGAAAAGTCAATTTCCATTCAAGCATTATTGACACCTGTTGAAGGACCAACCAAAATAGATTCAGTTTTGCTCAAAAGATGGTCCAAAGTAAAGATCCACGATGTTGTCGACCCCAACTCGTACCTCTGTTGCTTTAGATTCAATAAATGATGCCGAGGAGGAACATGTTGTTGACAATAATATTATTGAATTGGAGAGGCCAATGAGAAGGAAATATGAGAAAACAACATGGAAGACCCCAACTAGACCAGCTAAGGACATTGTCAAGCTCTCCAGGATGAAGTATATTATTCTTAAGGAGTCATGCGCTCAAGAGAAAGTTTTTTTTATCATAAATGTGATATCCCGTATTTACGTATATTTTGACTAAGTAAATTATTGCATTTATTAAGATTATGAGCTTCTTGTTTTAAATTTTAGATGATTTACGTTATATTATTTTAAGATTTTTAATTGTTAATTCAATGTATTTTCTTGTTATTAATTATTGTTCATTATTTAAATTACTTTTTATTTGAAATTAGCCTATTGTTAGATTTAATTATTTTATATTCATTTAATCACTACGTTTAAATTATTTTATTTAATTTACTATTTTGAAATCTTTTTCGTTGGATCATTTTTGTGACCCAAGATGTGAAGATTGGACCTCATTTCTTTCCCTCAATTTTTTCTTTCCCTTAATTTTTTCTTTCCTCTTTTTCTTTTCTTCTTTTCTTTTCTTTTTCCTTCATTTTCTTTTTTCTCCTCTCTCTCTCTCTCTCTCTCTCTCTCTCTCTCTCTCGTGCGCGACGTCTTCTCCCTCTCTCCCTGCGTCCGCGTCGTTCTACACCTTGTGCCGCCATGCGCCGCTCGTGTCCGTCACTGCCCCTACCGTTTGCTTTCCCACCCTCAGGCGACCAACTCCCTCCGATCTCAACTCCTCTCGCATCGTCGTTTGTCCCCACGCTCAAAGCGAAACCGCAACACCTCTTGTGTTCACGCGCCGCCGTCGGTGAAGCCACCTCCGGCCACCATTTCTTCACCACTTTACCTAAACCCATCCTCAGTTCCGATCCGCCACCGGTGAAGCCCCACCATCAATATTTTTTGGGTATTTTAGCCTTCAACCGCCCTCTACGTCGTTACCCAAGGCCAACCACCACCACCATTGACTTCACCGACATCCCTAAGCTCTTCCCTATCAATTTCGGGTCTTGGTTTGTCCCTGTTCAAAAGTGGGTTTTTGAGACCCACGGCCACAGTGCATTTTGCACTGTTATGTTGCTGTGCCGCCACTTCTTGCAGCTCTGTGATCCTTCAAAAATTATTATATAGCACTGTAAGTATTTTTCCAAAGAATTTTCGTGATTTAAATGTATTTTTGCACTAACTCATTTTACTGTGAACTGGTTGGTTATACCGGACTAAATCCAAGGCGTAGGGGGTCATATAGATTGGAGAATGGAATTGTTTGTATGATTGGATTGTGTTGACATTTGTTGGTTGTTGGATATTTTTGTTGTGTCTTGTTCATTGCATTTGCACGCATGTTCATGTTTGTAGCTGAAAACTGGATTCTCGCATGATTGTATACATATTCATGTATTTATATGAAAACTAAGTTTTCATGTGAAAAATGATTTTGAGTATGTTTGAAATGATTAGATTGACTAGTTTGAGAGAAAGGAAAAGAGACTGTAAGGATGGTGGTATAGTCCCGCCTGCAATTCCCACTTACGGTGCATGCGGTAGAGATGGTGGTAAGCAAAGATGGTGGTGTAGTCCTGCCTGTGATTCCCGCCTACGGTGCATGCGGTAGGGATGGTGGTAGATTCTCGCCTGTGATTCCCGCCTACGGTGCATGCGGTAGGGATGGTGATAGAGTCCTGCCTGCGATTCCCACCTACAATGTCCGATAAATGATTTTGTTGTTGGTTCATGATTTAATGGTTACGAGTACATTTTCAAGGAAAATGATGGATATTATTTATGGTGTGTTTATGGTCAAATGAGATTTTTGGCGTGTGTTGGAAAATAATCATTTTCGGAGAAAATGAGGTTTTGGGATTTGGTTGTTGGTTCCATTAATGCGTTTTTATCCCGATGGTTGTTTGGATTATTACTTACCTGTGGTATCATTTTATGGTATCGCATATTTTGATGCAGATGAGGATGACGAGCCTTAGGCTTTGGCTCCGTTGGAGGAGTAACCTGGGGTTGCTCTCATGTGTCGAGATTCATTTTATCACTGGTTTATGTATTTGCCTTTTGTAATATATTTTGAGATAATTATATAACTTTTTAAAGGCAATTTATTTTAGATATTTATATTTAAATTTCTGGTACTTAATTGACTTATTTATATTAACCGCTGCGACTTTTATTGTGCACTTTTACATGTTGCACACACTTGATCACTTATTGTGAGGATGCATAACCGTGTTGTCATCATCCCGACGTCACGATTCTCGTGTTTCCGTACGTGGGAATCGGGGCGTCACAATAAAGAGGAGAAGATACATTATGATCGAGATAAGTAAAAGCATAAAATATAGCAGAAAGATGAGAGGCTAAGGTTAGAAGCGGACAGACTTGAATTTGCCTAGTTTAAAGTGGAAAAAAAAAATACAGAGAAATCAATTAGAAAGAGAGGCAGATTATGTTAGTGGATGTCACTGATTTACTTAAAATACAACATCTATATTTTTAACAATGTCAAATGGAAATTGTGGCAAAATGTAATGTAGAGAAATAATGATAATTGTTTTGTGAGGGGTGTTGGCTTTCCTTTTGTAAGATTCTAACAAGATTCACTAATGACCTGCATTAATTAATTTATAACAAATTAGCTTTTTAATTTGTTAGTGACTTTGAAAAATATTTGTTTTGATAGATATATGGTAAACTTGGTTTTCTATAGAAATATAATACATATATATTCATATGAAAATATTAGTCCAAATGTTGTTCTAATAGCTTTTTTAGGGAAATGCAAATCGTACATAGGAATATTGAGTCCAAACTGACAATATAAATTATAGCCAGTTCATTTTCTAATTTTGAGAATATAATTTCCATTGATGCTCAATTAGGTCTGATTGGAGCCGATGATGAGCCAAAGTGTCTATAATTTCATGATGACATTGAATGAACTCCAACAATTTATTTGTTCATACTCGAAGTCGGGAACTCCGTTATAATCATGCTCATTTTTTATGATCATGTTATGTAGAATTACGCATGATTTCATTATTTTTTAAATCACTGATTTTAAACATTCAAGCTGGTCTACGAACGATTGCAGAGCATTGTTGAAGGACCCAAATGCATGCTATACATCCTTTCCTGTTAATTCTCGTTCTGCTATAAAATATTTTCTTGTTCCAATGTGGAGATAGGATCGTCTTTGCAAATATTGACCATTTGGGATAAATATCATCGTCAAGGTAGTACCCTCATAGTTTAGCATTGTCATTATTTGAGTAACTCACTAGAGGAGCACGGTCTTGAAAAAATTCAATGAAAATAAAAGATCTTTCTAATACATTGATATTGTTATGGGAACTGGGTGATCTATAAAAGGCATGACATATCTAAATATCATTAGATATAACCGCTTTTAATATAATAGTTGGTTCAAGACTCTGATCATAGTACATACATTTCCACACATACGAACAATTTTTCTTCTTCTAATGCATGCAATTAATACTTCCTATCATCCTTGAGAATCTATGTTGTTCACCAGTAATGAACAATTGAGTAATATCATTGGTATTTAAAAATCTCAAATATTCATTAGAAAAAACATTTACAATTGCGGTTACAAATTTTCTCAAGCTCTTCATTGCGGTGCTTTCTCTAATCCGTATGTATTCATCTATGAAATTAGCAGTTACTCCATACGCAAGCATTTTGAATGCAGTGGTTATATTTCATAGAAAAAATAGACCGAATCTTCCAGCATTATCTCTTCTTTGGATGAAGTAGGGCTTGTAAGCCACTACCTCATGCTAAGTATGAAAAAAAAAAGAGAACAACTCATACGAAATCTACTTCGACATATATTTGAGGGATATACTACTACTTCTGCAAAATAGCTGTTCGTTCCCTCGTATCATGTCCAATGTACTTACGATGTTGGCGAGTATCACGATGTGTAGATGTTGATCCTCCATCATCACTAAGAATTAGCTTCAACTCATCTTCAAAGTCTAAATAAAGCAACTAGGGGTGTAACCAATCCGGTTTTGTCCGATTTTGTACATTTTTTAGAATAGAATAGGTATATACTGGTTTTGAAAACTTAAAAAATAATACTAGACCAATTCACTATCGAAACTGAAACTTTTGATTTTCCAATTTCAGTCCGGTCCAATTCGATTTTTTCAATTTTACGGATTATCTATGTTTGTAATAACATGATGTTTACATATTCTAAACTATTAGTATATTTATATTATAGACTAATAGTTTATATTATTTATATTATATATGTATAACATGTATTTATTATAATTAACTTATCATGACAAGAGGTCAAATATTATAAAAAATAATTATTTTTTGTTATTTGAATTATGATTGACTTTAATTAATTCCCAAAAATTATGTATGTGGTACAAATCATGACTTACAATCTTGATATTGTTTCTCTTCTATAAAGGGAATCATATAGTTTCTATTATTTTAATAAATGCGTACTATCACTTATAACTTGCAATTGCATATTATTTTTTATACTTATACTATAATATTGAACAATAATTATGTACCTTTGTCATATTCTTAATATATATTAAAATGCACATATAGTACATAAGCAACAAGAATTCTACGTGTAAGACATGTATGTTTGAAGCGCGTTACCAAAATAAAATGGCGCATATGATAAATAAAAGATCAATTATGAATTAATGTATAAAATAGTACATAAAAATAAGAATTACATTTTGTAAAATGATAACAATATTAGTCTAGCGAATATTATTTATTTTTTTGAATTATTGTAGAAAATAAGATGAAGATAATTGTTATTTTTTCTAAATAATATTATATAGGAATAATAATAATAATAATAATAATAATAATAATTTTAAATCTAAAAAGAAATATAAAAATTATTTTTATGAATTATTGTGTATAGAGTTCAGGATGAACAACAACAATTTACATGCGAGCGAGCAATAACATCTTGCATTGGGAAAAGTAAAGAGTGCTCACAACTCATGGTGAGCACCTTGAATAGTAATAGTGCTCGTCTTAAGGAGAGCATTGCAGAAGTGTGAAGCTCATCCTAGGAAGAGACAAAAAGATCACGCCTGATGTGAGCATAAGTGTTGGTATTTGAAGTAAGTAAAGAGTGCTCATACAAAACGAACAATAACATCTCGCATCGAACGAGCACCGAGTGCTCACAACTTGAGAGAGAAGAAATTTATGACCAAGGTGATTATAAGTGCTTGCATACGGGCCTACATCTTCAAACAATAAACATGGCAGGCACTCCACTTGTGCCATCACTAGCTAATTAGCTCGCTTTGAGCAAAAGTTATTTTCTTGCATTGGTTGGTTATCTCAAGCAGTGTTTTGATCGGAATAGTATTGGTTGATGATTTTGAGAAAAAATTTATTTTCTTCTCTGCTAATTATCATAAGCATTGTATTGATCAAACTAACCTTGTTTGGTGATCCTGAGTAAGTATTATTCTCTTGCTTTGCTTGGTTATCCTAAATTGCCTTGATACCATGTAAAGATTATTTTCTCGTACTGCGAGGCTATCCTAAGCAGTGTTTTGATTAGATTGGCGTGCTTCGCAATCTCAACTAGTGTGTTTGTCAGACTGGCCTTGATGGTGATCTCGAGCAAGGTTATTTTCTCGTTGCTCGGTTATCCCAAGTAGTTTGTCAGTTGGACTAGCCTCCAAGCAATGGGTTATTTTGTTGACTTGCTCTGTTATCTTGAGCAGTGTTTAGCCTGGAATCACCAAACAATGGTTATTTTCTAGTCCTGCTCAATAATATTGAGCATTATGTATGTCAAACTGGCATTTCACAGGATCATCGAGCAAGGCTAGACTTGTCACTGCCAACACATTGCTCGAAATCACCAAGTAGAGCAAGAAAACAAGCATTTCTTTGGGATCACGGAGCATGCCAGTTCAATCCAAACATTTTTTAGGTTAATCAAGCAATACAAGAATATAATCCTTGCTTGCATCATCAGGTAAGGCCAATCTAGTCAAAACAATTCTCATGATAACCAAGCAGAGCAAAAAAATAATTCGGGGAGAAGAAATTCACACCCATGGTGAACATAAATGCTAACACTTTAAACGACCAAAGAGTGATCGCCTCAAGGCGAGCAACACCATCTTACATTGGGCTAGAAAAAAGTGTTCGTGACTTGAGCTGAGCATCCTGAAGAACAACAGTGTTAACCCCAAAGCTTAGACAATAATAGAAGCATCATAAATAAAATAGTAGAAGAGACAATTTTGGAAAAAAAAAAAGTAAAAAGTCATGTAAAGGTGCTAGAAAGAAGGCATTGAGGTCTTCAACTCAAGACAAGCAAGATGACGAAAAAGGACCTCAAAAACACATCTCTCACTACACAACCAGTGATATTCTAAGCAAAAGCTACACATTTTTTCACATTTGCCAAAGTTAATCATGCAATTTCAAGTCAACAATCATAAGAATATCATCAGGCAAAGCAAAACAGACACGCATAATAGGGATACCAACATTTCCTCCCCAAAATACAACCTAACCCATCATTAAGATCAATGGTAAAAAATATAATGTAAACATCAAATATAAATCACTATTTATAGACAGATATGTGCTCTATTATCACAATTAATAATGTCTACTACATATTATTATGTAGCTCAAGCTCAACTTTTGTTTGTTTTTACTTGATCGTAAATATTAAAAGAGTCTAGTTCAAACAAAGATATTTGAGATTGATTCATGTTTAACATAATCAACTATGTAATTAAGGCTAATTTTTCATGTCGATGTGCTCCTAGTACGAAGCGAAATATTTTAGAAATGAGACTTTAGGACCGGTTATGGTAAAAAAATATGGGATTTACACCCTCCAAATAACCGGCTGACATGTCATTGTTCTATAGTGAAAAAAATACAACCGGCCTCATTCAAACATTCCACCCCCCGCATGTGTATTGGGCTCATCTCACTCCTCCCTTTCTCTCTCTCCCCATTTCTCTCTCTCACTGAACAAAAATCATTGTGATTCTTCCTATACATTTGGCCCAAGATATGCTTTTCTTTACCTCACCTCTCTTAAGAAGCCTAATGGTTTTTATTTATTTTGAACTCTAGATAATCTTTTCAAAATGATAGCAAGCTCTAAGGGATTACATAAACTTGACGGTCGACTTGAGTAAAGGGATTACTTTAGCCAATCGCCACAAAGAGATTACATAAAAGTAATCTCCCAAAATTGATGTGGATTCATGTAGTTCGTCAGATTATAAAGTTATTTTTATTGTATAGTAAATCTGATCCCACATACAAAAGCCATCGTGGTTACGAATTGCTTATTTTATTATATTTTTTTAATTTAATGATTAAAGAAGTGGTTTAACGTTATTTTTTTAAAAATGTTTAAGGGTATAAAAAATACATGAAAAGAAAAAACCAAAAAGGCCTTGGACACTCTCGATTGTGTAGTTGTAGCCAAAGTTTTGAATACCATACCGGACGCTGTATCGGTCAAGACACTGGAACGAAATATTTCGATATCGGTACCGTTTCGGGATAATCGATATATGAATAAATTGTATATATAAATATATATAAATTATATTCCAAAATAATAATCTATATATGAATAAATTATATATAAATACATATATATATAAATTATAAATAGCCTAGTTTGAATTGGGTGACAAAAAATGAGCTTATAGTTTGAAAAAATGAAACAAAAAAATTAAAAGTTGAAATACAAGCCGGTACAAGTCGAACCAGCTGGTGGTATATGCCGTACCGGCCACTGGTCTGGTACAGATATTATATATATGACATATACTAGCCACTGATTCGGTACAGTATTATATATATTTCGTACCAGCCCAAATATTGGCCGGTATGGTACGGTATTTAAAACAGTGGTTGTAGCATTATCCAAGCACAAAATAGTAAGGAAAATGATAGTTGAATCGACAAAAATGACCAATTAAATTTTTTATTTTTATTTTTACTTATGCCCCATTTGGAACTCTTAAATCACTAAATTTATCTCAACTTAAAACATTTTTACACGTGAGACCCACAACCTTTTTTAACTTAACATTTCTTTACACGCGGGAACCACAATCTTTTTCAACTTTCCATAAATACATCTAAACTCATCTTAACATCTAAATTCATCTTATGTGGGCCCTACAACAATCACTCTACTATCTCAACTTACTAATATTCATAAAAAATTTAATTCATCTCAACATCCAAACATGACCTTAATAGTTAAGGAAATGACTATTTGTGAATTGATATTTTTTTCTTTTTTTAAAATATTTAAATATGTATACAAAATGATAAAAATAAAAGGAAAAAAAAAGTGCAAATGCACTTGTCAGTCGACTTCTTCTGTCGATTCTCTCGGTCTGAGTAGTAGAACCCAAATAGTAAATATGCATTTTGTTGTAATCTAAGAGCACTCTCATTGGAATAGCCAAATATAAATCAAATCACTGAAATGACTAATAGGACAAAAAAATATATTACATTGGATTAGGCAAATTCATTTAAGAGTAACTTTCAGTTACAATAAATCCAAGTCTCGGTTATATTTGGATGTTCACTATAGCACAACCAAATCAATTGTTTATTATTATTCCGTCTCTCTCCTCTCGCTTTCTCCCTTTCTGCCGAAGTTTATTTCTTTTCCCTTGAGTTTTTTCCATTCTTCTTTTCTGCTTATTTGCTCTACCCTCATGAAATGGATTGGTCCGATTGAACATCACCACTGCACCACCGTAACGCCTTCGTCTGGGCTTTGTGACACCACCGCCCCACCCTCTCCTCTCCTCTCTCTCTCTTCGTCTAGGCTTCGTGACCAGGTATGCGATGTCTCTCTCACATCTTCCTCAATTATGTAAAATTTCTCTACAACATCTTACCTCTCTCTCTCAAACTTGCTCTGACTCACTCCATTTTGTTGTGATTAATCTATCATTTATGATATGGAGAAACGTTTGGGGTCAAGGATTTTGGAGCTTACCATTTGTGAATTTGGGTCTGAGGTCTATTGGGGGTTTCTAGGGTTTTTATTGTTGTCCTTAGTAAATATGGGGTACACAATAGATGAGGCTTCACTTGCAATAGATAGACATGGTAAAAATTTCAGTGTTATATGGGTTTTGAATAGTTTTACTCATTATTCTGTTTCATGATGATATTGATATCTAGACCTGATCATGATTGAATGAAAACAAATTTGTTTTTCTCTTTACTCTGTTCATTTTTGTTGTAAATGTTTAGTTTCTACGATACTTCCAATTTCAGTCTCTTGAATAATTTGAACTTGTGTGTGCTGTTGTTGAGTTATTCCATGGTTAAAAGGTAAAAGAATGCTGCGATGTAGGATAATTAGTTGTAGTGGTACTTTGATTTTGTATTATAACGTTAGTATTTATGAAGACGTTGTGGTGGGATTTTGGGAGGATTTTAAGATTTGGCTTTGCACACCCCACCAACCACTGGAAAAAAAGAGACAAGACAAAAATGATAAATGCTTTATTATTTTGGTTCTTGATAGGTCATGTATTGGTCCTAAACTAATAGCTATATTATAGGAAATAAGTGTTTGATGAAGTGCTATTGAGAATGTTTCGCTTAAAATATAGTTGGTTGGGTTATTTTGGAACAAAATATAAGTAATTGGGTTGAGCTTATTAAGTGTTGCTAAGAAAAAGATAGGGCAAGAAGCTGTTAAGGAAATCTTGAGGGTTGATTGGAGTTTTTGTGGGATTTAGTGGTGCAATTACTTTTTCTTAGAACAAGTTAGGTTTGTAGGACTATTAAAGTTAGGTAAAAGATAAAGTAGCATAGAAGAAAAATTGATTTCCATGACCATCTTGGTATACTGATTTCCATGTCTTAGCTCTCTCATTTGTTTCATGCTCATAGTTATCTTTTGACAAAACAAATACCATCCTACTTAACAAAACAATGAGCGATCAACTCTGATCAATAGTTCTTAAAGCTGTAGTATGTCCTCATCAGTGTGATCAAGTGTGTATTATGTTCTCATTACTATTTTGGTGTTTTTTAAATTTCTACTTCAGAATTTTAATTATTTTTTGTGTTATTTAAAATTTGTATTCAAGTTTTATGATGAACTTTAAATTATTCAAAGATGAAGCCTTCATTTGATGCAGATCATTTTTTCACCAATCTCTTGCAAAATGGTGGATAAGGGGAATGCAATATCCCATTCAATAACATAAATGATAATTTGGTGGTCTAACCATCATAAGCAGAAGGTGAACAAAGGCCACACACAAAAATCTCAACGAGGTGTTTCTTTCACCACAGAGGAGGATAATCTCATTGTTTCAGCTTAGCTAAATATTAACCTTGATGCTATTCGAAGGACTGACAAAAAATCCACACAAATGTGGGAAAGAATTTATACATACTATCATGAGAATAAAAAATCAAACACTTCTAAATGTTTGATTGCGTCATTGACCAATCGATGGCAATCGATCAAAAAATGCACAAACAAGTGTTGTGTTGCTGTAACACAAGTAGAGTCTTTGCACCTGAGTGATACCATAGAGGTTGATAAGGTATTAATTTTGTTTTTTCTTTAATTTTTTTATATGCTTGAACTTATTTACATATTAACGTTATCACTTTGTTCGTTTAAGATTAAGAAGGCAAAAATAATGTACAAAGAAACTGAGAAGACAACCTTTACCATGGAGTATTCTTGGTGTCTATTGAGACACAAACTAAAATGGCAACAACATCAGTCAACATTGTCAACGAGGAGAAAACCACCTGAAGACGTTTGGCCAGTGCTAACTTAACTCGAGATGGAGACGATATTTTGGATGACAATGTGGATGTCATCCTTGAGAAACCTCAAGACAAGAAGACTAAGAAAGAAAATGAAAGAAAGAGGAAGTCTAAAGATGATATAGATGCTGAATTTAACCATGCCTTAGTTCGCATGAATGCTGATAGAAATACACTCATGGTGGAGAGAAAAGAATTTTACAGTAAGGCAGAGCGGGATAGAGATGAGCATCTTGCACTTGAAAAGAAGAAGTTTGAAGTTAAAATAATGAAATTAGATCTTAATGGGATGAAAGCAAAGCAGTAAGTTTATTTCCAACGTCTTCATGATGAAGTTTCGAAGTTTTAATAAATAAGTCTGCAATCACATCACCATCCGAGGATCCATCCACACCTTTTGGATGTGTGTAAGTATTTGTCTAGCCTATTTCGACGTTGTAATTAACAGTAATACATGTTTAACGTATACGTTGTCTGATTTTAGTGGTTGTCTAGCCATATATGATGGAAATATATGTGGCTGGGAATCAACTTTGTGATTGGACATTGTCTTTATTTTTTGTGATGGGCAGTAACATTAGTGATGGGTTGACTTTTAGAGGTGTGTATGTTTTTGTAATGGGCTGACTTTTGGAAGTGTATATATTCTTGTGATGGGCTGAAATGTGTTGAACATTAGTTATGACTTGTGTTTTTCTTAGTGGTATTTTTCTCAATTGTGTTGTATTAAATATTTAGAATGTATTTGCTGCACTCTAGTATCCATCTACATTTTTATCCAAGTCTCATATTGTATAATATTAATATTTTCATGTAACTTTTAATTTAGAAAAAAAATAATAGAACAAAAAAAATTATTAAATTTATAATATTTTATTATTATTTTGAATAATAGATGGATAATCCAATATGAGAATAGTTTTGAGTGGAATAGCCAAATATAAAATCATGTCATATTATACAAATTTTACATTTACATTTGCGTAATCAAATGCTAATGCACTAAGAGCATTAGCATCAAAGTTTTGAATACTGTACCGGAAGTCGTACCGGTCAAGGCACTGGAACGAAATATTTCGGTACCGGTACCGTTTCGTGTACCGTTTCGGGATAATATTTCGGTCCCGATACCGTTTCGGTACCGGTACCGGTACCGGTACCGTTTTGTATACCGTTTCGGAATAATTTATACTTGAATAAATTATATATATACAAGCATTAACTGTATTCTAAAATAACAACAGAATAAGTCATAAACTCAATACTTCTCAATACAAGTCTTAAGTTTTAAGTTACAACTAACATAAAGTTATAAACATCAACATTATCATGATAAAGTCATTAACGTCACCACGTCATCAAAGATACTCATCCTCATCAAAAAGACAATAAGGATCAAGATTCGACATGTTAATCAAAATATTTTCATCAACGTCATCACTGTCATCAACATCAATACCAACATTATCATTGTCTTCCTCATTTAGTGAGGCTAATGGCTCCTCAATATTTGCCCAATCCAAATCTTCTCCATCAAGAAGCTCAGATTCTTCACCCACCCATTCTTCCATCAAATCAATGTTTTCAAGATTGATTGGATTTAAAGCATCTCTTCCCTTTTTTATGCTCCTGTAAAAATAAAATCAAACATAAGTGAAAATATTATATATTTTTCAAGAGTGAAAACATTAGTATTAAAAAAATTTACCTCTCCCTCAGCTTCAAGTTATAACGAACAAATACTAAGTCATTCAAACGTTTATGCACTAATCTATTTCTCTTCTTTGAATGAATAAAATCAAATGTGCTCCAGTTTCTCTCACATCCAGTTGCACTACAACATTGACTTAGCACTCGAACAGCAAACCTTTGAAGCGTTGGAACCTCGCAACCAAATTGGGACCACCATGCAACTATAACAATAATGCAATTATAAATTATTAATCAGTAAAAATAAAATAAGATAAAATTTAAAGTACAAAGTCACATTATTTAACAAATGATATTGATAAATGATAATACCTGGATTAATCTTATCACGCTGGCGGATTGCTAAAGAATGTCCAAACTCACCTATTGCATTCTTATACAAGTCAAGTTCTGCAATGATCTTATCTTGATTATCGGGATCAAGTTCCATCTTCATAACACAACTGTTGAAGCCTCTTACAACATCATTTTTATTTTTAAAATTGGGGCTATAGTAAATTCCAGGATTAAGAAAACAACCCGCCGCATGTAATGGACTGTGAAGCTGCCTATCCCATCTTGAATCAATGATCCTGGTGAATGGATTGAATAAACCAACTTTATTATTGCATCTTGCTTTTATGTTCTCTTTGGCTCTTTCCATTGCATCATACAAGTATCCCATTGCAGGTTTCTCATCCCCGTCAACAAGTCGTAGAACACGAACCAAAGGCTCACTAACTCTGACAATAAATTGACATTGAGCCCAAAACTCTTTATCTTCTAAAACGATCTCAGCTATCTCCTTCCCTATGTTACTCTTAGAATGACTTGATGCAATCCATTTATCACAAGTAAACATTTGTCTGAGTTCTTTCTTAAACAATAGCAAACATTGGATACTTAAAAAATTTGTCGCAAATCTTGTAATTGCAGGACGACACAAATCATGACCTTTGGTAAAGTCTTTTCTCATCAATGCCAAAACCCAACCATGGTTATAGATAAACTTTGTTATCTTTTTTGCCTTTTTTATAGCATCATCAATAAGGGGAAAACATCTTGAATCAGAAAAATTCTCCAACATTAAATCTATGCAATGAGCTGCACATGGGGACCAGTAGAAAGAGCCATACTTCTGTTGTAACTTTTTTCCTGCAGCTTTATAACTTGCATCATTGTCCGTTATGAACTGCACAAGATTCTCAACTCCAATTTCTTGAACAACCTCATCAAAGATATTAAACAATGTTTCAGCATCTTTTCGAAGGCCAGATGTATCAACAGACTTCAAAAACATTGTACCTTTCGGACAATAAACTAGAAAGTTGATTATTGATTGTTGCTTCTGGTTTGTCCAACCATCTGCCATTAGTGAACAACCGGTCTCATTCCAAACCTTCTTAATTTGTTGCAAATAATCTTGAACCTCATCTACAGCCATCTTTAACAAATTTCCTCTCAACTCATATAAAGATGGGCCTTTGAATCCTGACCCGATGGCAGTCATGGCATCGATAGCTGGTTGATAAAACTTGGATTGAGCTGCATTGAAAGGCAGATTAGCATCATACCACCAACGTGCTACAGCCATCTTTGCTTTTACAATCATCTCATTTGAAGACATAGAACTCTTAATTGAAGGTTGGGCCCCAGGAGTTGTTCTTGGAGCAAAAAATCTACTCAATCCACCCACTGACTTTCCAGTTCCAGATTCTTTCGACTTCCCCTTACCTTTTGAAAGCTGAGACTGTCCCTCTATACTATTACCATAATCAATATCATCAGATGTTAAATCTATATCGCCTCCAATCTCTGAACTTATTTTTCTTTTCTTCTCTTTACTTTTTTTCATTTCATTAAGCAACTCATTCATTTGCCATTTTACATCTTCAGTGACCTTTTTACATGCTTCTACATCGCCTGGAATCCCAGCTAGATGATACTTCAACCGAGTGATTCCGCCACCTCTAATTACTTTATTACAGTATAAACATTCGGTATTATTTCTTGCCCCTGGCACTGCACGTGCATGGGCCCAAGCTGCATCTTCTGATCTTACAGGAGCAAGTGCTGGAGTTGAACTTGAAGTCATACTACCGGTTGATTGACAACTAGACATTTATAACTATTAAAGTATAAAACATTAACACTTATAAGTAAGCCATTAAGAAGAAACTCAATCAAATCTAAACTATAAACAAACATCTATAAAATATATAAACAAACATATATAAAAATATAATCTATCAAAATATAATCTATAAAAATATAAACAAACATCTATCAAACATCTATAAAAATATAATCTAAAACATTTATAAAAATACAAACAAACACTATAACAATATAATCTAAAACATCTACAAAAATATAATCTATAAAAATATAAATAAACATCTATAAAAACATAATCTATAAAAATATAAATAAACATCTATAAAACATCTATAAAAATATAATCTAAAACATCTACAAAAATATAATCTATAAAAATATAAACAAACATCTACAAAAACATAATCTATAAAAATATAAACAAACATCTATAAAAATATAATATAAAACATCTATAAAAATAAACACTATAACAATATAATCTAAAACATCTACAAACATATAATCTAAAACATCTATAAAAATACAATTATGATTTATTTATAAAAAAAGTAACAAAAAAAAAATCAAACTAAGTAAAAAACAAAAAAAATAGTAAAATACCGAGATGAGGGGGTGGTCGGCGACGTGCGGTGGGACCAGACGGAGGGCGGTGGACGCTGGCAGCTGGCTGGCCGTCTGCGGTCTGGGACTCGGCTGCTGGGCTGGCGCTGCCGCGCTGCGCTGCGCTGTTTGGCTATGGGACTCGGCTGCCGTGAAGGAAGAAGTAAGTCTGAACGTGAAAGAAGAGAAGAGAAATGTAGGTTTTAATTTTGAGGTGAAATTCCAACTTTGCCCCTAACTATTTGACATAATTTCAAAAATGCCATCAGCCTTAAACTCGACTGACCCGGCCGGTACAGGCCGGTACCGGCCGATACACCCGGTTTTTAAACCGGTACGGAATACCATATTTTCGGTACCGGCCAACTGACCGGTACGGTATGTACCGGCCGTACCGGCCGGTACGGAACGGTATCAAAAACACTGATTAGCATTGGTTTATGCATATGCATATGCAAAATCACCTCTTTTGCATATCCATTTTGTCATTCAAGCAAAATTTTCACATTGACTTATGCATATTTGAGACAAAATAATAATAAAATATTATTATTTTATTATTATTAATTTTTTGCTAAAATCAATTTTTTTATATATATTTTGCAATTAGCATCCACTACATACATTTGACATTAATAATACAAATGTAATAATAAAAAATATAATTTTTTTATATATTATATTAAAAATATATATAATATATTATAATAATAAAATGAATGTGCAAGTGAATGTTTGTTGTGTTGTTGAAGGAGGGAGAAAATGAAAGTATTGTGAGAGAGAGGGAGTGGGAGGAGAGGGAAATAATGATTAAAATATGATTTGTAGGGTGAATAGTAGTTATCCAAATTTGGATAAGCACTGTTTATAAGTAGTTAAATATTTGTATATACATAAACCAATGTGGAGGATTTTAGGGTCATATTATGCAAATATGACTTTGCATATGCATATGCATAGACCAATGCTAATGCTCTAAGAGCATTCCCAATTGGTTATGTAAAACTCATGTTTTTGTAAAATTTGAAGCAAATAGCTCTATATAGCCCATCCAATGGATTATGTATTTTATAACTAATATCCAATTTGCTACAGTATTATCTCTACATCTATGGAATACTATTCACACTTGTATAAATATTTAATTCATTTCTTTCTTTATTTTTTACTTTATTTGAAATAAATAAAATATATTAAAAAGTATAATATTTAAATGAGTTAAAGAAAAAATAGATAGGTTGATATATAATATATTATAAAAGTCAATACGTAAAATAAAAAAATAAATTTTAATGATGTATTTTAAGAAATAGGATGAAAAATCCATTCATAGCACTCTTAGGGGTGTAACTGGTCCGGTCCGGTCCCGTTTTGTATTTTTCAAAATCGATTACGCACCGGTTACCCTTCTAAACGGGAACTTTCGGTTTTATCGGTTTTCGATCCGGTCCGGTCCAATTTTCCTTTTTTCTAAAATGTAAGTTTCACAATTTGTTATTAAAAATTTGTTTATAAAAAAATGATTTAAAAAAATATGTTTTATACTTTTATTAATATATTAGACTATATAATAGTATTAATATTAGACTATTGGTATAGTTATAAGTTATATATTAGTATTAGTTATAAACTATATATTTAATATTATTATTAGTTATAAACTTTTATTAAAAACTTGTAGTATTAATTATAAGTATAACTATAGTCATTAGCATTTCATAAAAAAAAAAAAAAAAAAATTATAGCCATTAGTCTATATAGAATTATAACTTGTAGTATCCATTCATAGCGCTCTTGAAATAGAGCCGAAAAAGAAAGAAAACTGATCAAAATGCATAAAACGTTCGAAATGGCAATGAAAAAAAAAAATGGCAATGATGTAAAACTAGTCGTGGAGGTGTGATTCCAACATACGAAGCCACGAAACGTTGGCAAATCGGACACTGGCTCTCAAAGAACAGAAACTGAAGCATCGGACTGCGAAGAAGTGAAAACAGAGGAAAATGTCGCGTAATCTTCTTGTCGATCCAGGAGTTGGGTACTTGCTAGATTTAGTTTAGTTTTATGCGCACTCCTTTGATAATTTTTCTGTGGTGTAAATAGTTGGTTAAAATAACTCTTACCCATTTGTTATGCGCGTTGATTACCGTTCTCGATTCCAGAGTCCCTAACAATTTGCTAGTGCTATACTTTGAGAATTCGTTTCCTTTTGGGCTATAACTCCGGAGTTTCCCCATATTTGATGTTTTTTGTTGTTGTTATTCAAAAGGTAGACCAATTTTCCTTACTTTTTGTGCTATTTATTGATTCAGAATTATGTGGTTCTTATTCACACAAATTGTTCCACAAATGTGCCCATGCCCTTGTATGCTCTTTTTTGGTAGTGATTGACATGATTCTGCATATTTATAGAGGATATTATTCTATTTCAAATTGGGATGTAGAAATTTGTATGCTTTCTCGGACTTTGACAATCTATTATAACAAACAAGCTAGCCTTATACACTATATGGGACTCCAAACAAAAGCAATGCTTGTATACTCTCACAATTATAATTGATATAATGCTGCTAGAGAAGAATTTCTATAAACTAGGACTGTCATAATATAGACGCTGTACCTAACTAACTAATGGTATGAAAGGGGTCTGGCAGTCATGCCGACCGCACAACTGTCTGTACCATTAAATCACAATGTTGAGTTCAGCAAGAATCGTGATCGGATTGAACCCGGTTGCTGGATGGCTTACCAATCTGTAAACAATCTATTGGAGGCATTGTAGGAGTCATCAACTCCCCAAAAGTCTGCCAACAGAAGGCATCATACATGTGGTAGCCCTCTTGCAACGGTTTTAGCTGTATGGCAGTCAGTGTTACATCTGTACATGGTAGACTGTCACTACAGGCAAAGTGTACAGGCTTGACTGTGTACGTCCCTCTTATCCTCTCATAGTTGATTCCTGATAAAGCAACAGATGATGTTTGATTTTTGCATGTGCTTTTGTCACAATAGTACTGGTCAATCACAATTGGCAGTTGAACTTCTGAAACTTGAATGTTTGAGAAGAGTACCCCCTGGACAGAGCCTGATCCTCCCTGCAGATTTAGCATTTTAAATCATGTGTAAGAGATATAGCTGGTTTATATGTGATTTTTGTAACAACTTGGATGTTGAAGGAACTCAGATCTGGTTCAATAATAATATTAGAACTTAGGAGTGACTTGTATCCAACATTGGTGACAACATGCAATGTGCTGTAATTTTCAGATTGTATTCTTAAAATTTCCCAAATTCTGAGAGGCATTTCTTTAAAAAGTTTGGTGAATTATCAAAATGTCTTCTCAAGGTTCTCTTGCTCTTTAGTAATTTCTGATATCCTGGAAGCTATATATTGAACTGGGTTGAAGTTATGATAAAAGGTTTTGAAAAGTTCTTTTACTTTATCCAAATTGTGGCGATGCTTGGGAAATGAGATGAGATAAAAATTTTGTGAATAGTAATGAGATAGTTTGAGTAAAGAATTTTTTGGGTTTTGGGAAAGGAAAGAGAAAAAATTAAGTAAAAAATACAATAAAATTAAAATATTGTCAGAATATAATTTTTTAATATAATTTTTATTTTGGGATTTGAAAAAGTTGAATTTCTTTTATTTTTTGTTTGAAAGTTTGGGAAAGTTGTAATGATTAGTTTGAAAATATTTGTGTTTGAGTGATCCTTGGGAAGAAAATGAGATGAGATGGGAACTGTTTCCAAACATCCCCTTAACTCTTTTCTAATTCAGAATTTACATGATATCTATTTAAGGAGAGGAAAAAAAAAAAAGAATCCCTCTATAAAAGATTATCTGTCTTTGGGCCAAAGAATATTTTCCTTCCCTATACATATGGCATAGTGAGGTTCAAGCATTTTGAGTTCCTGACAAATGAAAAAAATAAAAACTGATCTGCCTTCTTAACTAGAATCTTGATTTTGTTACTTCTAACTTCTAGAGCTTTTCAGTCACGTAGAATCAGAAATGGTATCAATACCTGCCATGTCTTGATTCTGACACCATTCATTGTGTTGTGCATAATCACATCTCGAACGGTGATGTTAGAGACACAGGCTTTGCTGCTATCCTTTCCCAGACTCCCAATGCTGATTCCATGTCCTGGTCCACAGTTCACATTGTGTATATATACATTTGAACATCCAGTTTGTATAGAAATACAGTCATCCCCTGCTTGTCATAAGAAATTCAGCAACTCTTCTTATCAAAAGAAATTCAGCAACTCTTTTTTTAACAAAAAAATAATAGTATGCTTTTAACATCATGTTTATTTTAACTTTAGCGGTCCTGCTCACTTTTCTCATCGTTTATGTATAAAATTTGAGTTTTGAAATTTTATTTAAGGTTGTCATTTCCTCCTCAAATGTTCACGTTTTTAATGTTCATGCTGTGTTACTTGGCGAGTCTCAATTTAAGTACAGATAAACAAAGTGAAGGAACGGGGACCAGAAGTTATAGTTGCTAATGAAGACAAAAGAAACTGCAGAAAACAACAAAGAAGTCTTCATGTTATCCATATTCAAGATCTAATCCCCTATTGTATGGTCCACTAATAATTTGGGAGATAAAACGTCATATAATTGGTGGTTGAAATGCTTGAAATGGGAGAGTTTCTGGAGCCACGTGTCAGATTGTGAATGGTCAGAGATTGTTGGCTCTAACGAATAAGGCTTTGGCAGGATAGTATTGTGTTTTGCACAATCTTGTTTCAGGTATCTATCTTCTTGTGTAATATTTCTGTCACTGATTTCTATGTTCTTTCAATTCATGTAACTCCATCCTTTGACTCCGTAGGCTGTATTCTTGATTCTTGCTCAATGGTTCGCCCACAACCCTGTATTCATCTATCAAAAAAAAAAAAAAAAAAAATGGTATTCAAGTAGGAGTGATTAATTACCGCAAGCAAGGTTGGTACTGTGAATTAGAACATCTTTTGAGTTCTGCAGATGGATTCCATCTGTGTTGGGACTGTCACCAGGAGATGATACACTAATATCATGGACCAACACTCCCATGCAGTTGTCAAACTTGAGGTGGCACTGGGGACTACTTTGAATTGTTATGCCCGTCACGGTTACGTTAAAACTCCCATAAAACCTCAGTGCCTGTGCAAGAAAATGCAGTAATTATGTTAGGATTGCCATGTGCACAAAGTATATATGTTGCCAATGTCAAGTCTTGAAGTGGTCCTTACAGTTGGCTTGATGCTAGGCATTATCCTCCCAAGCTCGCCTCTTATCTGCCACATAGTTGTTGGAGAAGCATGATCATGATCAGTTACAGGTAGATAATGCAGAAAGTAATTCAGTATTCAGTGAAAGAGAAATGGTGAAGTGAATTGCTACCGGCATTGGCGGATTCTTTTCAACAGTGCTATTTAATGGGATAATGAGTTTTAGTTCATCATCAACCGGGTCATCATCAAATTGGCTGTCTTGCCACCAGACTGAGCCTCTTCCATCAATAATGCCCTTTCCCTGGATGGTAATTCCTCTTAGCTTTGTGAACTCGAGCCATTGTAGCAGACCTCTGCCCCAAGCTTTAGAGTTTGTGGGAGCAATGACCGTACCATCCAGCTGAGAAAATGTTAACTAATTCATCAATCTTTGTCATGCATTTTATTAGGTGGTAATACAAGACCGGCCCATTATAAAGGCCCAAATCATTTCACTGTAAAAAGACCCCGTGTCTCTATCAGGTTTCTCCTTGCAATGCTAGAGAAAGTTACGAATGGATTGTATTAAATATAAGATGACAAATCTGTAAATATTTGAAAAATAGTTTGTGAATAGTAATGAAATGATTTTGTTTGTTTTATTGGGTTTTAGAAAATGAGAGAAAAATATTGAATAAAAATATTTTTTTTAAAATAAAATATTGTTAGAATATAATATTTTAATTTTAATTTTGTTTTTAAATTTGAAAAAAGTTGTATTATATTTTGTGTTTTGTTTGAAAATTTAAAAAAGTTTTAATGATTAGATGTAAAAGTTGGAGGATTGAAATTTGAAGATGTTTTTGTTTTAATGATATTTGAGAATGAAATTTTGAAAAATTTTAAAATAAGATTGAGATGATTTTCATTCCTAAATAAGGCCTAAGATACACCAAAGCAATTGGTAACAAAAAATGTATTTAAGTCGATGTAGAGACGCTACTGACGTGTCTAACATATCAAATTTTAAATTTTAAATTTTAAATTTCTTATATAAATTAAACCTTACCATGTCATTGATAGAAAAGTGAGGGTGTTTATAAATCTACGTCATATAAATTATAAAGTAAATATATCAATCAAAAAAATATATTATAAGATAAATATAACATATCATATAAAATTACGTCAATTTATAATTTTACGACATTTGTTACTATGAGCACTTCTCTTAAAACTTTATTACTAAACATGTAGTGTCTCAAAAGAAAATTATTAATGAGGAGGATACATACCTGAAATACAATGTTTGCTTGACAGTAAGGACCAGAGAAGGAAATGGGTCCTACAAGGAATACGTATTCTGATGGAACCATAATCATTGATGCCTCGACTTTACAAGCAGCTGCCCATGCAGCTTGGAATGCCTGCGATGCATAGTAACAAATTTCACCAATATTACTTTATGGCCGGAAAGCCAATATCTTTTTGTTTTGTTCTTTTTCTTTCTTTTTTACTGAGATACTTGTGAATCGATCACCTAGTACGACCACGTGAACAAACAGTTGGTGTTCGTTTCTGATCTGCAGCTGCAATAATTGTTGGAATCGTTAACTAAACTGTACGTTGTAGCTAGATGGGGGACTCCTTTCTTTTTCTTGCTTGGGTCCCACCTGCTGCTTGGTCAGTTCTTTTGTCTTTCAGTTACTTCTTTTGTATCTCGAATTCATTGATCTTTTGCTAATTAATGTGTAATTGATATTCACGTCAGCCTTCTTAATTCCACCAACAATAGTTAAATACATGTGACCGGTTTGGCATAATTTTCAGTTTTCAAAATCGAAGTTTCGAAACCCCACCAAAACTCTAAATAAAAAAAAAAAAAAAAAAAAAAAAAACTAACAATAGTTGTAAAACACCAAAGTTTTGTCACCCTCTTTTATGGTTTAGCACACATTTTTCTACTTCTAACTAAATGCTTTAATTTGGGAAAATGTTATAATATACCATACGTTCGTCTTATTCTATTGTGTTGATAATGACTATTAAAATGATCTCGAACGCAATTCATACTCATTTTTTATTAAAAACTCCATATATCATCTTGTATGGTGTCCTAACGGATCATAAAAACGTAATGTTACTATAATCATATCTAAGAGTCCGTTTAAAAGTAAGATGAGATGAGTTGAGATGATTTATAAATAATAATAAAATTATTAGTTAAAATTTGATGAAATAAGGACCTCTATATCTAAAAGGGTCCGAAATAAAAAAATTCTAACCTCATGTAGAAAAAAAATTAAAAAAATTAGAATTAATTGCCCCAAGAAGTCTATTATGTATTACATTTTTGTATACATTATCCGGCAGTAGTTCTTGTGTCCCCTCATTTTTTGCAGAAAAGAATGAAAATTTTGTAATTATATTAAAAGATTAATGTAAATCCTTGCATGAAATCTACGTAACGCAAGCACCAAATATAGACTTTTTCTCCCCACTTATTTGTATTTTTCCATTATGCATGAGTGAGAATTGGACAATCAGTACCTGTGTGTCATCGGTGCTTCCATCACCCTTGGCACCAAAATCAAGCACGTTAAAGAAGGTGGCCGCAGTATGGCCACCACCACCATTGTAAACTTTCTGCGGCGGCGGGGGGCTTGAAGGGATGTCTTCTTCCGGTATGGGAGGTGGAGGCCGTGAGCTGGGCGCTTTTTGAGATGGAGGTTTTGGCTTTGTCGATCCTCCAGTACTATAGTGGTGGTTTCCATTGCTGTGATAATTCTTTCCTTTCTTCTTATTAGACAGAGAGGCAGCGCTAGTTCTGCTGTGCCTCCAATGCTTGCCTCTTCTTGCATTGCATGTCTCAAAGTTTGATGTCCAAAGTATGAAAACAATGAGAAGCATTAATGCGAGGCTTCTGAAGCTCAAACCAGTCATCATCATGTTTGGCATAAATGTAGACCACAGAGAGAGCGAGAGAGAGAGAGAGAGAGAGAGAGAGAGAGCTACGTCTGAAGATAGCCAAAATGAGTGGTGGTTGTGGGTATAAATAGGAAGCTGATGAGAAGTCTTCAAGGTTATGGTGAAGACCATGTGCAGGCCGCATAAGCCAATATATATATATTGGTAGGTGGCGGTAATATTTTTACGTCTCGTTCTTCCTTCGTTTATTAATCACAACTATTTTCATTTGTGTGAATTTAGGATGAAATTCTGTTTATAGCTCACCAGTCATGATGTGTCCCAAGTGGCCAGGTGTCGATTTTGTTAGTTTGTCGCAACATGATACGTTGCTAATAAATGATCAAAATGTGCCAATCTTTCCCATTCAAGGCAACTCTACTTCATGCCAAATTGTGTCTATTTTGCTATCCACTACTACTGTTCTTAATTCGTATCATTAAAATTAAAATTTCCAATCTTTCCCGACCAATCAACTCAGATCATGATCATGATCATGTTCAGTGTGAAGAGTGCACTGTCGATCCTGATCATGATGGATACTAACTTGCAAATTTACTTGTATCTTTATCTTTTCTTTCATTACTGCTTCCTGTTCCTGATCTATCTATCTTCCAAATTTATGTGGCTTTCGTCCATAGTTTGAAGCTAGCTCTGCACAACATGCATATATTTTACAACTACCACTACTGCTAAGATATTATATATAATAATCGAGAATGTGATGTAAAATACAAAAAGGAGGCACGTGAGTGGGGGTCTTAATAAGGTGTCAAGAGCCGGCACTCTGATTATAACAGCTCTATAAGATCACATGCAGCCCCTTCACGGGCTTGCACTTGTTCTGGTTTTGTCTTCTTTACATCCCATCCCCATTTATCTATCTATCTATCTATCTATGCCTATCAACAAAGTTGAGGCTATCTATCTATCTGTTATCGTATTTTCCTCCTCTTCTCCTTTCCCTTTCTTCCACCGGCCATTTGAAATATATATATATAAAATTCTTGTTTTCCAATGATCTATGGAAGAAGAGAAAGAGAGAAGGAGAGAGGCTAAAAAGTAACAGAAGCTAACTGTCTTCAAGAGAACAAATGGTCATGAGGCTTTTGAAACTTTCGTTTCTAAATGTTTCTTTTCATGAGATTCTTTTCAGAGGTACTGTTTGAAGGAAACAATGTACAGACACCTCAATCCGCCCATGGTTTTGGTATTATATGATCTATAAGTGTCCTACATTTCAAATATTAATTGTAATTTAATTCTTAAACAAAAGTTTTAGGAACACATATATATATATATATATATATATATATATCTTGCTTTCTTGCACATCACATGTTTAATTAATAGCACCTGTGATCAAGAGTACACTATAATGACCTCAAGAAGAAAATAATAATAAGAAGACAGACAGAATTACAGGAAAGCTTGCGATGCAGCATTCAAAAGGGCACATCAGCTTTGAAGCTTGAGTTATCATTGGGGATGAGAGATTGGAACTCTCTGATCATCTCCAGTGTCATGACAAAAATAATACATTTGCATGCGCACTGAATATATGTATCAGTTGAGTAATCATTCTTTTATACATTATTCTTTTATCAACTCATACAATCATTAAAAAAAAAATCCATATCATGTTTCGCTTATTTACCAATTAATTAAGAGTGACACTACAGCCACCGGTTGGGAGCTATCCTTAGTTATGGGATTTTTTTTTTTTAATTTTTTTGCTTTTTCATTCATATATTTTTTTAATATTTTTAAATATTTAAAAAAATCACAATATTATTAAAAAATACTTACTTAATCACTGAATAAAAAAAAAATTAAAATTAAAAATAAAAAGTCACAACGGTATAAATGAGCAGTAGAAATGAATAGTAAAAGTAGTATTTTCCATTAATTAATACCCCATTATAAAAGAAGTTAATAAATAAAGGGTGATGGATAATATATATTTCTTTACGGAGTTAATTGCAAAATTAGTATGTGGATTTTCACGCAATTCAGTATCTCTGTTAATTTTACTGCTATAAAATTAACAGCATGATTAACATGGTTATTGATTTCACGTGTCAACTGATCAAAGACGGTGTCATTTGGCTCCTTAAAATATTTTAATTTATCTCATTTTATTTAATTATTATAATTTTTTTAAATTTTTATATAAAATATAATAAATAATTTAATTTTTTTTAATTTAAAAAAAATTATATTTAAATATTTTATTCAACTTCCATCTCATTTATATATATAACTAAACGAGGTCATAATACATAACTGCCGTTAAATTTTTAACAAAAAATTAACGCAGATATCTGTTCGAGAGTTTGTTAAACTTCAAATATCAATTTTATAAAAATTTAAAAACCAAAATTTCAAGTATTATTAACTTCTTTATTTTTTCTGTTAGGAAAGTGTCCAAATCAACGTACGGATGATTTTGAGCCCCGTAATAATATTACAGAAACTGAACTTTCCTTATCACAGACTCACAGTGATTTAGGTAGTCTACTAATTTGTTTGGGTATTTTTAATTCTTTATTCTTTCTTGAAAAACGAGACGAAATTTTCAACTAATGTATGCACCCACGCTAAATCCAAGAAAACGATGGAATGCTAGCACATGGATGACCTCATAAGCTTTCCATCAACATGATTAACAAAGTAGAATAATTCCAATTAGTTCTATATACTATACTTTTGAATTTTCTTTTCTTTTTATATAATAAATATGTGGTGTCACAGTGACATACTTTTAAGAGAAAGTTACTTTGTCGTCTCAAGTTGACATCTATTTGACTGTTGATCAAAATTTATTTTTTTATTTAATGATTAAAGAAGTGATTTTAAATATATTAATATATTTTTTTATTTTTTAAATATATTTAAATATGTTAAAAAAATATGAAAAGAAAAAAAAGAAAAAATTTTTTTTTTACTGCCTAGCAGTCAAGATAGGGCGGCATAATAGTCGTACCCTACTTTTAATAGTAAACTTTACTTTTTTCAAAAGTAATACAAGAGAATTGCACACTTGAAATTGTATCTAGCATTACCATTTTATAAATTATTTTATAAAAATCTCTCTTGTTCAAAACAGAATTTTAAAAAAAAGTTGAATGTATGTCATTTTTCATTGTGTATATTAGCGTTAAAAGGACCTTTGTAATTATATATATGAGAAATGTTATTTGCAGTTATAGAGTATGTAAACGTCACACATTTTTTTTGAAAAAAATAAATAAATATTAAAAAATTAAATTAAATTTTTAATCATGGTTGCACAACCCATGATTAATATATATATATATATATATATATATATATCATGACTATTACAAATGGAAGACCTGCATGCTGCTTAATTGCTCAGCAATACAGATCAACTTGATCTACCATATTTCTTTCTTGAAAAACAGATCAGATTAAGGAGATATTTATATGTATATGCTAACTATAATTTGTTGTACGTCGTGAATAAGCTGTCTGTTGCATACGTACGAGGTTCTTGCATACGTCTATATATCATGAGACAGCTATATATTTATATCTTAATTATTGTGTTTTATTTTTTATGATTAAAATAACTTAGAAAAATTAAATTTTCCTATTTACCAATGCAAATAATTGTCAAGAACAGGAAGTGCCAGGGCTTTCGACTACGACCTTTCTTAGCCGTCTTTTTGTGCTTATGTGCTCGTGAACTTTGTGTCCTCTCGTGAACCTCATTCATACAATACAAACATATATACATATACATATATATATATATATATATATATAATTAGGGTTTCTTGTGCTAGCTGCTGCATTATTAATCTGTGAAAATGTTTCAGTAACCAACAAAGGCATGTGAAGCTTCATGCTTTTTGGATCACTCATCAGCTTTTTTCCCCCCTATATATCTTGAGAAGTTGCATGCAGGATGGATCATATAATTCCATATATATAAGTTACACTAATCACATGACCTAAACCCAAGTTGGTTTTCCTAATTAATTTCCTCCGAGAATATTAAGATATTGTAAAACCATATATCGGTTGGAATGGAGATCATCAGGATTCTAACCCTATTTAGTATTTACTGCTGCTAAGGAGAACTAATATTGACCGTACAAACTTCCACATCACCAATATCCTAATAAAAGCATTCATGTGGGAAAAGCTTCAACTTTTTAAACTGCATAGAAATAGTAAATTAACTTGTAAAGAAGTGGTCACGGATCATTCTAAAATGTGTAGCTACGAAACATATATAATCACAGTAATAATTTAAAGACACATGCATGCATGGGAAAGAACATGATTAATTAATATATATTGCATTTCATGATCAATATCTGAGATTCTGAAGCTGATTCCCCGGGCCATGCAGTACTGTACATGAGGTGGCTCCTGATTAATGATCTGATCGGTGTAATTTGCTGCTGACGTTAATAATATATCATTAATTGTTGGATTTGACATTAATATTGTCCTTGATCGAGGCATGTGAACTTCTGATCAGTTGGCCGGATGAAGACTCTTTTTTGCTGATGTGTGTGATCCCAATTGATTCTTTTTCTTATAAGATTGATCAGAAAGACACACAATAGAGCAGTGTATCTGTCCCCCACTACTTTGTCTGCATAACATCAGCCTCATGAATTCCTGCATGCATTCCCAACAAAAAGCCATCCATCCAACCAAAGCTATAATAACAATATCACGGATCTCTTTGAACCCCTAAAGTTTGCCTAGCCTCGTGGTTTTTTAGAGCCAGGACAAGAGATTTCAGAGACTTTTTGTGTTTCTTCTTTCTTCTTCTTCTTCCTCCTCCTCCACTAACTTGGTCTGCATTCCAAGATCTCAGACACTTTTTCTATGATTCTTGACCCACAGGCCACAGCAGTGGTGCACAAGCATGCAGTACATGATGAACAATGCAGTTCTCTTACTTATTTGTTTTGTTTGCCAAACAGTACTTGACACGAAATCTGAGGCAAATACAATATATATAATATGCACATGCAATTTTAGTTTAATTATCAAGATTTGTACAGCAGACTGTGCATGCACATGCGCCATTAGATTTTATGTAAGCTGTGGCAAATTCTTTCTTGTTGGTGATGATCAGAGGGGTGTCCTTCCAAGTACGTACCATTGGTACGAATCCCCCACCTTAGAGAAACGGTTGGCTATCTAAACATAAGATGAGAATTCATGCACACAGTAACAGTACTGAGAATTCATGAGTACGTAAATTAAGTTTTTGTCCTGAACGCTCATGTACAAATGGTAAAAGAGACCGAGATTTTGTGAAAAGCATATAATTTTCTAGTACGTGAAGGGAAAATTAAGGCAAATATGGTTGTTATCTGTACGTCTTAGCCCCTTGGCATCTGTATTGTATTTCGTCGAAACTTCTGTTTTACTCAATGCAAGAAATTTGATTTTTAAGAATAAAATTTTTTTGGGACGAATTAAATTTCATCTTTAAAAGTAGTTATTTGAGATGAAAATTAAATTTCATCTCAAAATATGGAAGTAGTTTTTTACACATTTAAATAGACGAAGTACTAGAGTTTCTAGGATGAAATATAACGTCTCAAAAAAGAAAAACAATCAAAGGGTCTCAAACTTGCTTGAACAATATGGTATTTCACATTCAAATGTTGATATAATTGTTCGAACAATATTCATGGCGGGAAATTATACACAATTGTGGTGGGGGAGGGTTAGAAATTGTTCAAACGTACGATTTTCGTTCAAACATAATTTGAGACCGGAAAATATCTATTCATCATCTTTTTTTTTTATCATTCTCTTATCATCCTATGATGTGCTATTAGATGATAGGTTCACAAATGAAATATAATAAATAGTCTCTAATAATTTAATGTCACATCATAGTATGATAAGAAGATGATAAGTAGCATTACTCTTTGAGACCGTTCGACGATGTGGAATTCTCTATTCGAATGTAGAGCCAATTATTCGAACGATTTTATTGGTGAGAAGTTATAAATAAATTTGGTAAGGGATGCTTGCTATCCGTTAGAACGGTTACTTTATGTTTGAATAGATTTATAAACCATTCAAACACTCATAAGATTGGTTCGCATTGTGACGTAGAAAATTGAAATAAATTTTGTTATAGAAATTTATTGAAAGGCATTCAAATATTTTAAAAATAATTATTATTTGATTATATTAATTATCATTTTTAAAAAATAAAAAAATCTATCTATACGAATTTATTAGTTATGGTAAATTGAAATGTATCATATATGTCGTGCTAGAAAATTCATATAATTAATCAAAAAAAATTAATTAATGGTTATTTTATGGCAATAAAAATCTGCAACTAAAAATTTTGCCTTCCAAGAAAACTCATTTTTTATATCGCCAAATGGTAAGTAAAATAAAAAGGCGAATTTTTTATAACAAGCAAGCTAGCTATATTTAAAATATAAAAATGATATAGAAATTAAAGTGACAATATTTGATACAAAACAAAAAGATCGATACAAAATAATACTACAATGTAAGATTATCTAGGTCCCTTTGCATTACAAAAATGTGTCCCTCAATCTTTCACAGTCAAACCATGATGTGCGTAGTGATCCTCTAGACGATCCTCTCCATGTTAGGATCAAATGTGCGCGATGCTTCTCAAGCAGGATCACACTCTGTATAAGCACTAGCATCCATAGGAGCTGGATCACGCTCCGTGCCAGTACCGCATGCTGTTGAAACATTAATGCAAGCCTTCTGCAAGTGGCCCTCACTCTTGCTGAAAGTGATCTTGTTAAGGGGCTCGATCTGTGGTTGCCTTCGCTCTGTTAATAGCACATCAACTCTCAAATTAACTAGGAGGTTGGAGATCATCAATGTATACAATAGACTACCTCTAGTCAAATACTGTGACTCAGATCAAATGCAGATGAGGAAGTATAGAGTCGGATCAATCAGTTCTCCTCGTGCTGTCTGTAACATAAATCGAGCCTATCTTGTGTTTCCTCGGATCAATATTGTGTGAGACAATCAAATTTAGCATGCGAAAAAAGGCTCGACAATCAACCTATATGATGACCTTGCTGCCATCATATGGAGGAGCCGGATCGTCATGCATCAATAGACGAATCTCATCATGCGCTGGACCGTTGTCTCCTGGAGCTTCATCCTCGATGGCATCTTCACCGTCTGTCCCTACAGCTGGTTCCTATGCAGGGTATGCATCCACCTCACGGGGGATCCCTAGAAAATCAATGATGCTGTATGTTGAGATAGTAATATTGACTTCCCAAATAAAGAACATGAAGCGGTGAAGGAGTCCTCATCTCTGATATGACCCAATAAAACTCACCGATCATATCAGGATAGACCACCCCCCTCTGCCAAATAGGGCCCCATCCTCTATCGCTGATTATGGAAGATAGGCTCATTCCCTCCCAGACAAAATCATGAAAGTTTTCTATAATGATCTCCTACTAAACCAATATCGGCCTTCTCGATTCACTAGCTTCACAGTTAGGTTGCCCTTCCCTCCCACGTTTTCTTTCAACATATGCTATTAATTCAGTGTTCATAAAAACAAATAAACAAGGAATATGAATAAAATAGAAAGTTGTAATTATGCTATACTGAGTACTGTTTGAATAAAAATATGCAATTCAAACTAACATTTAGCTTATTCGAATGTTAAATAAAATTGTTCGAACAACTACGGTTTAAGTTCATTCGAAAAAATAAATATACAGTTTGAACAACATCATCATATGATTATGATTAATGTGTATGAGATATTGTTTGAACTATTGTTTATCTGTTCGAACTGAATCAAATTGATTTAAATGAATATGTGACTCAGTTCTTCACGTTTGAATGTATGGTGGCAAATTCAAACTGAAAAAAATGACTATTTTGCAAAAAATTACTCGAACATCTTTGAAGCAATTCGAACGATGGTACCTTAGGCATGAATATCAATGGCTAAGTCGACTAAACCAAATGTAAAAACCAACGATTCATAAAAAACCATTGGTTTTAAGCATACAAATCAACATGGAGTGAAGCCTAGACCTCATTTCATCATTTCTACGGCCAAACACCATGTGTGGTGCCAGATAAATACCAAAAATAGGTCAGATCCTATTTGAAATCCAAACCCCATTTTCAACACACAACAACCCTAGTTTTAAGCCTACAGAGACAAGGATGGTGAGCCGTACCTTTTAGACAACAACCAATGGTCAGTCTATGGTGGAGAGTGGTGGCGAACGACAGCCGTGGCTTCGAACGGTGTAAATGAACCATTTGAATTGAAAGTTGGATCTTATGTCTCCATACAATCACGTTCGAACTAGTATTTTTCAGTTTGAGTGGTTTATTATAATTATTTTAGATGTTCGAACTGAATGTGATTGTTCAAATAGTTGATTCATGAAGTTTGCAGAATACGTTACGAACTTACCACATTTCATCTATCAAGGACCTAGGTACGTTTAAATTGGATGTTATATTGTTCAAACGTGTTATAGAAGTGTTTTATCAGTTTGAACAAAAAATATCCTGTTTGAACCCTCGATGTATGAAGCTTCTAAAATAAACTATGACGATTTATTTCTGTCGAGGACTTAGGTACGCTCGAACAAGTGTATAACCTGTTCGAATGTGTAACTAATTACCTTTGAACGATCTATAGAGGGATTTTAGTTGTTTGAACAAACTGTGAGCATTCAAACGTTAGAGGACCCAAGTACGTTCCAACAAGCGTATACTTTATTCGAACCGTTGATACTCTAATTGCATATATTGTAATTTATAGTATAGTATATTTATATTATACTATAATATAATATAATAGTTATCATATCCAATATATACTATAACATAATATAGTAGTTATATGGTATAGTATATTTATCTTATACTCCATTACAAATATATTTTATATTGTATTTAGTATAGTATAAATAGTATATTATATTTATATATACTCTAATATACTATATATATATATATATACACACTAGTTATAATATACTATACCATAACATAATATACTAGTCATCTTGTAGTAGTCATCTTATACTAGTTATATTATATTAATTATAACATACTAGTTATAACATACTAGCATATTTATGAAACATCACTAATTATATATGTATATATGTTTACAATATATTAACTAAAATGGTTATAATTAACTAAAATAGCATTCGAAAAAAATTTTCAAGGTGGGTCAGGCAACAGAACACAGCCGAAAAATTTTCCCGCGCATGATGACATACATTTGGGATATGCTGAGGAATATTCGATTATTTCCATTCGAACAGTTTATTAACAGCTCGAACAGCATGTGAAGCATTCGAACGGTTATTGGGCTGAAATAAAGTGTTCTGAAGCTAGGTGTCGTTCTGAAGATGTGTTCGAACACGAAAATGAGTGTTCGAACCCGAATTTTCATAATCGAACGGTTTATAAATATATTTGAACGCAATGTCCAAAATGTTCCAAATGGGATATCGAACCATTTGAACGTAATCCCCAAGGTTGGTTAGCCAAGATCAAATAAATTTGAAAACTTTATCTATTTATTTACCTACATTTAATGGAATATACTGAGGAATATTTAATATTTCTAGTTTGAACGGAGTCATCAAGGATTCGAATGGTTTCTAAGCTGAAATAAAACGTGTGGAGAGGTTGGCAACACTCTGAAAATTTTAGTATTTAAACGTGTAAATTAGCGTTCGAATGCAAAATTTTAGAATATAACACCCAAGACTTGCAATCCAGTGCTCTCATGAGTATATTTTTTAAGAAAATTATATTCATTATACTACAATCTCATTCTTATCTTATTATATAAGATATGATATATTTATTACTATTAAATAATTTTTTATTAGATGATTTTTATCATTTAATGATAATAAATATGTCACATCTTACATAATGAGATAAAAATAAGACGAGAGTATAGAATATAATATTACTCTATTTTTTATTAGAGAAGGAGGCTGTGAAGAGATTGGTAGAGAGAGAGAGAGGCTACGTCCTAGAGAGAGCGAGTGAGTGGTTGAGAGAGAGAGGGAGAGACGTGTGAAAGTGGGGAAAAGAGCAAGAAACGTCGAGGGGTTCTTATGATAGCTATGATTGAAGTGGAAATCCAATAATCTTAATTGATTTTACTAGCCATTTAAAAAAGAGTAATTATTCATTAGAAATACAAAATGACTAATGATAAAATGAATGGAAGACTACTATTATTAAAATGAATAAAGGATAAACTAATTAAGATAATGGTTGATGAAACATAATAAAACCAAAAAAAACCCTTTAAAAATTAAATATGCAATAGATTGTATTTATTAGTTTATAATATAAACCATAATAATCGACCCATCAAATTTAAATCTTTCAACACATTTTTCGTATCATAGCGGATTTATGCAATCAATCATGAAAAGCAAATGAAAATCAGTCTTGTTTAATATAAATACGTTGCCTGGACCACACTTTCTTGTAGTACACTAATTGCTCTGCAGAATGAGAAGACGCATTTGTCACTTTGCAAACAGAGGAAATCCAACAGAGAATGGTTCATCATAACTTCTTCGTGTTTTATACAAAGAGTAGATTTATATTTTTTATTTTATATCTTAATATTCATCTCACATGTAGGTCAGACTACTTTTTAATGAGAGACTCAACACGTATAATATTTAATTAATAGAATAAAATATAGAATCAGAATTCGAACTCAAGACTTCTACTCTAATATTATCACTTATCCTAAAAACTTAAGTCGATAAGTGATAAGAATAAATAAATTTTTATTATTTATTTTATATATTATTTTTATTTGAAAGGTAGAAATTGTTCTTTAATGGGTTTAAATAATCTACCTGTTTATCGCTTTCTACGGACTGGATTCGAATGCCTCAGAGGTCCCCTACTTATCAGTAATTGTTCTCATTCAGCTTTTCCAATTTTAGAAACACAGCTTTATTTCTCGGTATTCCTACAAACTATTAATGCATAAAAGATGAGTTATTGCATAGACCATTATTGCCTAGGCACATTTGATCATGGTAGTGAGAATCATTGCAAATAAACTGTAAATAAAAACCATAATAGTTGAACAATTTTCTCATGGGGCAGCTCCAAAAAAAGATCATAGATCAGAAAATAAAAACAATTACATCATGAGGACTTTCTTTGTTGAAATAGATCAGAATATTGTAATATTACCATTTTGTTTTTCTCAAGTTTGTGATATTTTCTGTTTGGATCAGTACCATTTTCTTGGCTTGCTGTATATGTGGAGATCAGCAGTAAGTCTTTCTTTGCTTTTTCTTCATTTATTTTGTGTAATGCCAACACCGACAAAGATGATTGATAATAAATGCCAAGAAACCTTGGTTGACCACCAAGTTGTGAAACAATATATAACTCAATATTCTTTAAATTGTTAATTCTTTTATCCAGTATTAACTGCATAACACAAATCCTTACTGTTTTCTCTGAATTAGTTCCACCCCAGCTTTTCATATACTATAACTATATGATCATAACATGCTGAATTTACCTTGAGATTTTATCTTGGGCACCTCAAACTTCCCTTTAGAAATCTCGAGTGGCGACCCTAAAATCCATTTACCCGGTTTGGTATACTATGGTTGTTATTTAAGTCCTAATAGAGAGCTAAGTCAGACTTAGAGCTCAGTGTGAACAATATGCTCTCTGCTGGCTCCAGCATCTTCAAGATTTTCTTCCTGATTGATAAAGACACATTCCTTGTCATTGGAAGATAGGCAATCAGCTGAAGGATGCACAGTTCCATAGCCAAAGCCTTGGGCAGAGTTGCAGTATGTCTCTACCGTGCCATCTTTCTTCTCTAAGTTAATGTTGCTAAGGACTATTTGCCTGCATGGAACTGTGTCACTGCAAGCAAATTGCATGGCCTTTGCACTCTTTGTAGTTCCACTAATGTTCCGGTAGACGATCTGGCTTATATTCACAGCTGACGTCTGACAAACCAAGAATATACACAAGAAATCATAATTGTCAAGATTCGTGATTGGATGACAACTTTATGATATACATTTTTCTAATTAATATGGTCGATATCCAAATGATAAAGATTTTAGATTTGATGAAAGGGAACTTGGAGAATAGTACCTGGTTTTGACAAGCTTTCGGAGAATCACAGTAGAACTGATCAATAATGATGGGGTTTGATACATTGTCCATCCTCACATTTTGGTAAGTTACTTCGCGAACATAACCAGAACCTCCCTATTCCAGAACACCAGAGTGAAAGAAATTCAATGCCATCTTGATCCCATGGGGATTCAGACATACTGCAATTTGCTAGAACATGTTCTATGAGCATGTAGCAGCATCTAGAGAACTCCAATTTCATGTTCTATGACAGTTGGTAGAGAAATTAGGAATCCAATTCTATGTTTGACACAGAAAAATAAAAATCTTATAATAGCCATTGTGAATTGTTATTGTGTCACTTGGAAGGTTATGGCAGTCTCTTTCCCAGTTTCATCCTTTCCTATCCTTTTCCAATTACAAAGTATAGGTATTATACCATTAGCCAGCAGAATGTTGAGCATTACCTGCCAGGTCTTTATCCTGAGGCCATTGGTAGTCTCCTTGAGGAATGCTTTATCCAAGAGGACCTTCGTGACTATGCCAGTGGAGTTGTTTTTTCCAAGGCTTCCAATGCTAAATAGAATAATTTTGCACCAATATGAGTAACAGAGAAAATTAATTCAGTTACAGTTCTCTATACTTTAAAGTGTGATCATATATAGTCTGCCATTTTTGTTAGATCCTTTTGGGTTAATTGCACCAGCAAATTCTAAGAGCTTAATGTCAACTAAAGATGGTACCTGATTCCATGTCCAGGTCCACAGTAGATGCTCTTCATCTTGATATTGGAGCTAGCATTGACAATTGAGATGCAGTCATCCCCTGGATATTACATGCAAAATTACCGTGGAACACAACTGGTCAGGCTTCTTACTTAGCACATCAATGTACATGAGGTAGATCACCTTTATTTATACTAACTTTGTCAGGCACGCTGTAATTGTATCTATGATTGGTACAAAAGGCATTACTTCGGCTATTACTTGGATGTTTTACAAGTAACAAACTAAATGCTGGTTTTTCTTAGTCTAAAGACTAGTCATATCTGAGGCAGTCATTATTCGGCTTCATTTTAGTTCCTACTACAAAAGATAAGGTTTGAGAACCTGTTCCAATTTTGCAATCTTGGAGAAGAACATTAGTTGATTCAGTGATATGGATTCCATCAGTGTTGGGACTGTCTCCTGGAGCCGAGACTTGTACCCCAGAAATGCGCACAGAATCAGACTGGGAAATAACAAAATGCATCTGTTGGCTGTTCTGGATAGTGAGGCCTTTCACCTTTATAGCTGAGCTTGAGTCTATAGTTAGTGCCTGAAATTAATTAATCTTGTGAGTTAAATTCTACTTGATGATTTTAGTCCCACTTGGTCAGAGCATGAATTCTCTTCCGGAAGTATGGATGCAACTATGAGATAGATCCTTACCGTTGGTGCCCCCTGCAACGCTGTAAAATTGGGAACAGGAAAAAGGAAAAAGAGAGTTTAATGTCATTTGTTGAATCAATGTTTGACATACAAATAAAAGTATAGTGGATGTTTTGAAATATTACGTTAGTTTTGTTTCTTTTGCAAGATGATGCCCACCATTTGCTTCCTGAGCCATCAATAACTCCATCTCCTTGGAAAATGACTCCCTTTAGTTTAGAAAAATCGAGCCATATTCGTGGGAGCTCTGGATCCCAGTTTTCTGGCTCATCTGGAGCTATTATTGTTCCTTCAATCTGTACCCAAGAACATCTTAGTTGTTGAGGTGATGACGATAGAAACAGTCAATAAAAGCCATAGTTTTTATCAATGGAAATGATTAGAAAGACCTTAAACATTTCAGTTACAAAACAGAAACCAATAGTTGGTGAAATAAATTATTAAATTCATCATTCCTATCTCCTTAAAACTTTTTGAAACAAGTGAGAATCTAACACTTTTGAACCAAATTCTAATATGTGGTCGAGTAAAAAGCATTTTACCTGGATCACTAATTTTTCTGAGCATGGCCCCTTAAATCTTGTTGCATTGACAAGATAAAGTCCTCCTTCAGGCACCAAAAGAACTGATTTTGGAGTAGAGCAGGCAATGTCCCATGCTTGTAAGAAAGCCTGATAGAATAATAATATTATAGGACAACAATAACTGCAATGACATTTAACTTGATTTAATAATAATAATAGTTGAATATATTAAAGTAGGCATGCAGACTCATTTTCTTGGTCAAAGCTTGAGATTTAAGTATCGGCTTAGGGAAAAAAATGGTGTTTATTAACCTGGGTATCATCAGAAACTCCATCTCCAACAGCACCAAAGCTATCCACATTCACAAGAACCTTGCTACCACGTTCACTGGTCCATGCCGGGATGGGGGAAAGTTCCATCTCATTTTCTTCTTCTATCTCCAAGCTTTCTAGTTCTTCGAGCATGCCAATATCATCATCACATACCATGTTCCCTGCAACTCCATGTGCCGTTATTAGTATTCCAAGAAAGGACGCCAAGAATAATTTATCCATGGTTTGTTCTGGAAGTTTTGCTAGATTGATTGACTTGTATAAATTGAATGAACGCATTTGATTATAATTTATATGCACGTATTAATTAAGAAAATGAAAGGTTTTGTGTGCTATATGGCTTGGCTTGAAAGTAGATGAAGGTGTTATATTCTCTACATGCCCATGCTTTAAGTACAAGGGAAAATTGTTTTCCCTCACTCTTTGCTTTACTCTTCAACAAGTTACAAGACCACAAAATCTACCACTTTTTGTTTTTCATGGATCTCTCTCTCTCTCCCCCAAATCGAGATCATCTCCAATTTTTTGTCCTGTTTGGATTGATGATCTCAACTCATCACATTTCATTATTACAACTTTTCTAAATTTTCACACAAAATATAATAAACAATTTAACTTTTTTAAATCTCAAAACAATAATAATATTAAAAAAATAATATTCTAATAATATTTTATTCAACTTTCAACTCAACTCATCTCATCTCAACTCACTATCCAAACGGCACCTTAATCGAATTAGATAATGCTCATGTTGGATCCACTTTTCCCCCAGAATCCTATATAGGCAATGTTAAATGGTGTAGGACCATCCAATTCGATCAGGCAATTAGTGAGAATCTCTACAGCCATGAGAAATAAATAAAATATAGCTAGCAAGTTAATATCATGTGAAAATCTTATAAATTGTAGAACAAGATCTTCATGTACACATACAGCGTTTAAAAAGTTATAAACAATATTTAATAAGCCCCGCCGCCCCAAAAACAGAAAAAGCAAAAGCAAAGAAATATAAAAGGGTGGGGTTCGATCGGTTAGTTAGAGCAAACAGGGCAACCCAATACAAATCCTGCTGTACATTACATGCACGTCAAGTTCTTTAAAAAAAAAGAAACTCGTCCGTAGTCCAAGCAAACATTGACCATGCTCTATTTTGAGGCTCTGCACTTTATTCCAAGTTTTGTTCACTTGGCTGGTTCCATCCTTATGGAACGTTAATGGTAACAGCGACAGTTTACCTCAATTAAACTGTGACCAATCTTCCTTGTCACCGTCCTTGACATTGCACTCTTTCTAAGTTGCGCAGAGGTATGAAACTCCCCTATTTCAGAATAGAAGTTTGAAACTTGCAAACAAACTGCAGGATCCTCTGGTTCAATCTCCAACAAGGTTTTGGCTACTCTCCTTCCCACTATCTCGTTCCCATGGACCTTACAACTTCGCAGCAACGAACTCCACATCACACCATCACCTTTTCCAGGTGCCATTTGCAGCAACTCTTCTGCTTCATCAAGCAAACCGGCACGGCCTAACAGATCAACCATACATGAATAATGCTGCCTATCTGGGTCTATCCCATGTAGTGTTTTCATTGAATCAAACAGCAACCTTCCTTCTTTGACCAACCCGGAATAGCTGCACCCTGTTAATGCACACAAGAATGCCACTCTATCTGGTTTTAGACCCTTTTCGACCAGTGCTTGAAGCATCTCAAGACCTTCTCTTCCCATTCCATTCCGGGCGTATCCATTGATGAGGGAGGTGAAACAAATGACATTTGGGGAAGGAATTTTGTTGAAAACAATATGAGAAAACTCAACGTGACCACATCTGGAATATGCATCTATTAGGGAACATGCAACTGCTGTATCAGATTCAAAACCTGATTTTATTGCACAACAGTGTAGCAATCTGCAGCTAGCAAAGCTTGTTGACGCAGATACTGACAATGCCTTCAATGTCGTCGAGAAAGTGACTTCATCAAGTCCAACTCCCTTGTCAACCATCAAACCAAACATCTCAACCACATCTTCAGTGATGCCACAGTGCAACAATGAGGTCATTAATGAGTTGCAACACTCCAGTGTTCTCTCCGGACCACAATTATATACGGTTACAGAACTCTCAATGTCCCAACATTTCCCATACATATCTATCAAAGCAGATTGGATATGTATGCTTCCATGATCATATCCCAATTTTAGAACGTAAGAGTGAATCTGCTTCCCAAGCTGAATATTCGTCATCTCACTAGACAGATTCAAGAACCTTGCAAATGATCGAATTGATGGTCTCTTGCCTAGAAGCTGCATTATAGAAAATAATTTGAGAGCTTCAGCCAATAAACCATTATCTGCATGGACTGCAACAATTGAATTCCATGAAATCACACCCTCCACTGGAATACTCTCAAATGATTTCTTTGCATCAATTAAACTCCCACACCCAGAATAAAAATCCACCAATGCATTAGCAACAAATATATTTGATCTTACCCATCCGACCTTAACCACTTGACAATGCAGCTGCTTCCCTTCATCTAAAAGCTTCTCATTACTGCATCCACGAAATAGGTAACAAAAAGTAAGACCATTTGGCTCCACACCATCCAATTCCATTTTAGAGTACAATCCCAATAACTCATCTGATCGATCCAAATCACAATACCCACGTAATACCAAATTCCATACTGCCAGATTTCGCTCTGGCAACTCATTAAAGAGCTTCAAAGCTATATTATCGAGGCCCATATGCATATAAAGATCAACAAGCGAACTTGAAACAAAAAAATTGAAGCTAAACCCGAGTGTCAGCACCCTGCAGTGAACTTGGCTTCCTTCTTTATAGAATTCCCCATCCCTACAAACAGCCAAGACAGAGGAACATGTAGACGGACTCTCTCTTATTCCTTGCGAAACCATTTCATCATACAAGTAAAAAGCCTGTTTTGGCAGGCCATATCGGCCATACCCTGAAATCAGTAGATTATAAGTAACAACATCACGAACCAGCATTTCATCAAACAAGTTGAGAGCGGAATTTAACTGCCCAGATTTGATCAGATCATCAATTTCACGGTTTTTGGAGTAAACTCCCTCTTGAGCATTGCTTTCACAGTATGAGCCCAACACCAGGCAAGGAGGCGTGGAAACCATGACTACGGTGCACTTCGGCTTGAAAGTGGTTATGGTTCGGGCAAAGGACAAGCGCTTAGCGCTTTGCATGGCCCATGAGACAATGCTACGAATAATGGGCATCTCTGAAGTACGAAAATAGGATTTACCCAAAAGAATTTCTAACATGAATAATGAATAAAATCAACATCATCAATATAGAATCAAGTTTTACTGCTATCTAGTTTCTTTTCGTCGCCTTTTCGAAAAAAAAAAATCTTTTTGTCTCGTCTAGGGCTATTCAACCAGACCCGGACCAAAATCACTGTTTTGACCCGATCATATTACCCGATTAGCCGAACCAGTCATATTATCCGTTTAACCGAATCGAAAATTTTTAAAAATTACCCGATTAACTGATTTTTTATTTTATTTTATTTTATTATTATTATTTTTTTACATTAGAACAAATATTTTTGTTTTCTAGGTCAGGTACTTGGCATGCATTTCTCTTGCAATTTAACTTTGGATTCTTGGTGTCCAGCCATGTACATGCAACATATGCTAGTTTCATTTGGAAAACAGAGGAAGATGAGGATGAAAGTGATGTGCCAAAGGAGAGTGAAGTCATGCTCACGCCTTCATATTTTCATGGAGTTGTGGCTTCAGCAAGTGCTTAAAAGTTGTGGGAATGCATTAATGCAGTAACAGTTTAATTTTGAGACAATGGTGATTTGAAAGAGATACAGAGAGTGGATGGCTTATAACACGTATTTTATTAGATGATAACATTATTTATTAAATGGTAGCATTTTTTACCCTGAGCTATTGACTGATGGCATTACTTGATGATGATAAAGGATGGCCATGACATTGCATGTGTAGAGAATCATTGATTATATACATTGCCAATGATAAAGGATGACCCTGACATTGCATGTGTATAGAGAATCATTGATTATATACATTGTCAAGTGTCGTTCATGCCACTCTAGAAAAGCAACAATAATTGAACCAAACTCTGAGCCCAAAAACAAATATCTGTGTCATATTTTTTCCATAATATTTGCATTTTCACACTTGTAATTATGTATAAGATTGAACCAAACTCTAACCCCAAAAAGTTGAACTTTTGGCAACTCAGTGAAGAACTTGGACTACCCACCTGCAATGGCAATTCAAGCATACAAATGGTATAAGATTCTCCTCTTATCAAGCATATTTGAAGCAGCCAGCATATATGGGAAACAATCAAATAAGGAATTTCAATAATCACCGTAAGTTAGTAAGGAAAATTCAAGTAATCTTCAATCGGCCTCATTCAAAATATTTATTATCATCTCTACATGAAAAAAAATTATGTTAAAAATATAATTAATTGAAAGGACTGTATGAAAATATTCTTCAAATATGAATCTTACCAGTATCTAACTTGTATCTTTCCGCATCTCTCATTACATCTTGGGAGTCATAATTAATGGAGGGAGCCATCAACTAATTTTGTGTGCAGATAAGAACTTCAACTATTGCATGGGCCAATGAATTACAGAATGAATCTAAGACACGACCTCCAACACTAAATGCCAACTCGGAAGTAACAGTAGATATGAGAATAATTAACACATCTCGAGCTATATTGATAAGGATTGGAAAATTGATTGAATTCATCTTCCACCACATTAAAATGTCAAAGTTGGGTGTCAATCAGTCAAGGCTCCCCATAAAATATCGATTCAACTCTGATTTGGACTCTACAATACCCTTTGATGCTTGATACTGCCGATACCTACTATAAATATCCTCCGCATTATAAGACGTTGTGTTGCTTTGACTCTCATCAACACTTGAACCTATATTGGATTTTGAATATTTTTTATATATCTGCTCAATCATCCTCCTTAACTTTGTAACAAGTTCAGACGCTCGCTCATGGCCAAGAAAATCTGTAAATCAAAACTCCAAAACTTCCAACTTGGCGCCCAGATCAAGCACATCCGCAATAAATAAGATTTTGTTTACTTTCTCGAAAATCCCCCAAATACTTGTCATATTTCAACAACATCATTTTCGACATAATTTTTAACATATCATCATCACCCATAGAAACTTTGATCAAATGGTTATAGATTGAAGCTATTTCTCTGATGAACAAATGTGAAGTTGTATAAGCTGAGCCTGAAATCCGCAACGTGATATCATAAAAAATCTTCAAAAATTGTACCAAAATCTTGACGATTTTCCAATCATCTAAAGTTGGTGGTCCTTCTCCAACCTCACGTAAATGCGGACACTGATTGTCTTCATCTTGCATCACCTCAAAAGCCGCATAATAATTGAGAGCCGCACTCAACATCATATATGTTGAGTTCCACCAGGTTGGAACATCGAGAGAAAGAAGCGCACCATCCAAGATATTTTGTCTCTCCGCGCATGACTTGAAATTTTCAAGTCTTCCAGGGGAAGACTTTACATATTTCACCGCATTTCGAATCTTCACAATTGATTTATCAATTTCTTTCAAGCTATCATGGACAATAAGATTCAAAATATGTGCACAACATCTTATGTGCATAAGGTCATTGTCTAGTTCCAACCAATCTCTAATTTTGGTAATCTTCCTCAAATAATCAATGGCAGTAGTATTAGAAGATGCATTGTCTACTGTGATTGTAAATATTTTCTTTATGCCCCATCTAAGTATAGATGACTCAATCTCTCTTCCTATTGTTGTCCCTTCATGATTAGAAACTTTTATAAAGCCTATAATTCTTTTATTCAAAACCCAATCATCATCAATAAAATGGGATGTTATGTACATATAGTTAAGATTTTGCACTGATGTCCACATGTCAGTAGTGATGCAAATATTATAATTGGATGCCATGAATATGTCCTTTAACTTGTCTTTTTCTGACAAGTATATTTTCATACAATCTCGCATAATAGTAATGCGAGAGGGGATTGAAAATCTATGCTCAACTGCAGCCATAAAGTCTTTAAATCCCTATTTTTCTACAAATCTAAATGGTAGCTCATCCACAATTATCATCTTAGCTACAGCCAGCCTTATTTTCTGCTTATTATACTTGGCAAGTCCAAAACTAGGACTGTTAGATGTACCATCCACCCCATCCCTCCTAGGTCTGGTCGTTTTTTATTGGGGTTATCCCTTCCAATCTCAGTCTCAATAAAGGCTTTACATGTGTCAATATGGTATCTCAAGGATGAAGTAACTTGTTTTTTAGAATGACATAATAAAGTCTTACCACAATAATTACAAGCAACACTTTGGTCATTGAGATCCTCATTCTCAATCTTAGAAGAATGAAGCCATACATCCGATCTATCTTGAGATCTTTTGGTAGGAGGGCGAACATGAGAATGAGTAGTTGTAGGGAGAGAGCTATCCAAATGAATTACACTAGCAATTGATTCAGACCCTGACGAAGGCACAGTAGCACTAGGCTCCATAACTATAATTTGAGATAAATAAAGCATCATTAATATATATATATATGTATATATATATGTATATATATCAATATACATCACATGTGTATATGATCAGGTATCACGATTCCCAAGAAGCAAGACTTCACAATATAAAAAGATAAGGTTGTAATTCAATATCACAAGCCAGCTGCATATTTTTGTTATGTAGCCAGTTCCATGACAAAAAAGGAAAAATAAAAAAAAAAGAAAAGAAAAAGAAAAAGAAAGACTCTTATGTCATTGAATTCAAATACTAGTCCCTTTAGATTAAAAAACCAGAATATTGGTTCTAGATCAGACTCAACCCATTATAAAGTTGATGGGCTGTGGTTAAGGTTAACAGAAAAGGATAAGGGATCCTCTTCCTTTGATTCACTATTGCTACAAAATTACTCTTGGTTATCAAAGTTGACCTCTTGCAAACAAAGTTTGGGAATAAAAACTTGCATCCTTCATTCATTAATTTAAGTTTTATTCAATCTGATAAGATGAAAATCCTAACAACAAATAACCACTGAATTAAGAGCAGCTAAGGCTCTTTATTAGGATTACAAAGATAGACCTAATGATAGTAGCAACTAAAAATAATGGGACCCCAAGAAACAAACTCCTTAGCTACGTTGAAGGCCAAACCATGCCAGAACTCCAATTCATGCCAAAACTCCATGTAACACCCATATAATGATCTTCTGAACACAAGGACGCAAAGGCCATTGCAAAGACCAAGCATATACAGTATATCAATCAATCATGAACGTGCATATCAATCAAAAAGAAAAAGAAGTAAACTCAATCTTCAGCATAAATCCAAAAGGAATACCCTGATTTTAAATTGTAAACCAAATAGGGCTTAAATTTCTAAACATACTCGAATCGACAATTATCACTACAAAGAAAAAAAAGTAGGACAACATCAGGAACAGCCAGTATCAGCTGCGAAAAAACTAAGGAAACCAAAAACCAAAATAGATAAATCGGAAAGCCTAGGAATCGGAAACCCATAAAACCCAAAAGTTCAACAACCAAGATAAACCCAAACTCAAGAACCCTAACGTTTCAAATCATCCATACCTTCTGTCCGAGGGAGAGATTGAGACACCAAGAGTGAGAACTAAGAGGGCTGAGACTGCGAGAGGGCTGAGTGCGAGAGGCTGAGTGTGAGAAGGCTGAGTGCAAGAGGCAGAGTGCGAGAGGGCTAAGTGTGAGTTTGTGAGAGGGCAAAGTGCGGGAGGGCTGAGTGTGAGTCTGTGAGAGGGTTGAGACAGTTGAACAACCCTAGATTCATTCTGTAGCTCATTGGCCACTGTAACAGTTGAAGCTCTTATCTGTACACAAAATTGGTTGATTGCTCCCTCGTTAATTATGACTCCCAAGATGTAATGGAAGATGCAGAAAGCTACAAGTTAGATACTGGTAAGATTCATATTTGAAGAATGTTTTCATATAGTCCTTTCAATTAATTATATTTTTAACATAATTTTTTTATCATGTAGAGATGATGATGAATATTTTGAATAAGGCCGATTGAAGATTACTTGAATTTTCCTTACTAACTCACGGTGATTATTGAAATTCCTTATTTGATTGTTTCTCATATATGGTGGCTGCTTCAAATAAGCTTGATAATAGGAGAATCTTATACCATTTGTATGCTTGAATTGCCATTGCATGTGGCTAGTCCAAGTTCTTCATTGAGTTGTTGAAAGTTCAATTTTTTGGGGTCAGAGTCTGGTTCAATCTTATACACAATTACAAGTGTGAAAATGCAAATATTATGGAAGAAATATGACACATATATTTTTTTTTTGGGTCAGAGTCTGGTTCAATTATTGTTACTTTTCTAGAGTGGCATGAATGGCACTTGGCAATGTATATAATCAATGATTCTCTATACACATGCAATGTCAGGGCCATCCTTTATCATCATCGAGTAATGCCATCAGTCAATAGCTCAGGGTAAAAAATGCTACAATTTAATAAATAATGTTATCATTTAATAAAATATGTATTACAGGCCATCCACTCTCTGTATCTCTTTCAAATCACCATTGTCTCGAAATTAAACTGTTACTGCATTAATGCATTCCCACAACTTTTAAGCACTTGCTGAAGCCACAGCTCCATGAAAATGTGAAGGCATGAGCATGACTTCACTCTCCTTTGGCACATCACTTTCATCCTCATCTTCCTCTGTTTCTCAGAGGAAACTAGCATATGCTGCATGTACATGGCTGGAAACCAAGAATCCAAAGTTAAATTACAGGAGAAATGCATGCCAAGTACCTGACCTAGAAAATAAAAAACTTTGTTCCAAAGTAAAAAAATAAAAAATAAAAATAAAATAAAAAATCAGTTAATCGGGTAATTTCTGAAATTTTTTTGGTTCGGTTAAACGGGTAATATGACCGATTTGGCTAATCGGCTAATATGGTCGGGTTGAAACAGTGCTTTCGGTCTAGGTCAGGTTGAACAACTCTAGATGCGACGATTCTACACTCAGCCCTCTTAGTTCTCACTCTTGGTGTCTCAATCTCTCTCTCAGACAGAAAGTATGGATGATTTGAACCATTAGGGTTCTTGAGTTTGGGTTTATCTTGGTTGTTGAACTTTTGGGTATTATGGGTTTTCGATTCCTAGGCTTTCCGATTTATCTATTTTGATTTTTGGTCTCCTTAGTTTTTTTGCAGTGTATACCGGTTGTTCCTGATGTTGTCCTACTTTTTTTTCTTTGTAGTGATGATTGTCAATTCGAGTATGTTTAGAAATTTAAGCCCTATTCGGTTTACAATTTATAATCAGGGTACTCCTTTTGGGTTTATGCTGAAGATTGGGTTTACGTATTTTTCTTTTTGATTGATATGCACGTTCATGATTGATTGATATATTGTATATGCTTGGTCTTTGCAATGGCCTTTGTGTCCTTGTGTTCAGAAGATCATTATATGGGTGTTACGAGGAGTTTTGGCATGAATTGAAGTTTTGGCATGTTTTGGCCTTCAACGTAGCTAAGGAGTTTGTTTCTTGGAGTCCCATTATTTTTAGTTGCTACTATCATTAGGTCTATCTTTGTAATCCTAATAAAGAGCCTTAGCTGCTCTTAATTTAGTGGTTATCTGTTGTTAGGATTTCCATCTTATCAAATTGAATAAGACTTAAATTAATGAATGAAGGATGCAAGTTTTTGTTCCAAAACTTTGTTTGCAAGAGGTCAATTTTGATAACCAAGAGTCATTTTGTCGTAATAGTGAATAAAAGGAAGAATCCCTCATCCTTTTCTGTTAACTTTAACCACAGCCCCATCAACTTTATAATGGGCTGAGTTTGATCTAGAACCAATATTCTGGTTTGTTGATATTCTAGTTTTTTAATCTAAAGGGACTAGTATTTGAATTCAATGATGTAAAAGTCTTTCTTTTTCTTTTCTTTTTTTTCTTTTTCCTTTTTTGTCATAGAACTGGCTACATAACAAAAATTTGCGGCTAGCTTGTGGTATTGAATTACAACCTTATCTTTTTATATTATAAAGTCTTACTTCTTGGGAATGATACCTGATCATATATATATATATATATATATATATATATATATATATACACATGTGACATATATTAATATATATATTAATGATGCTTTATTTATCTCAAATTGTAGTTATGGAGCCTAGTGCTACTGTGCCTTTGTCAAAATCTGAATCAATCGCTAGTGTAATTCATTTGGATAGCTCTCTCTCTACAACTACTCATTCTCATGTTCGCCCTCCTATCAAAAGATCTCGGGGTAGATTGGATGTATAGCTTCATTTTTCTAAGATTGAGAATGAGGATCCCAAGGACCAAAGAGTTGCATGCAATTATTGTGGTAAGACTTTATTATGTCATTCTAAAAAATAAGGTACTTCATCCTTGAGATACCATATTGACACATGTAAGGCATTTATTGAGACAGGGATTGGAAGGATAACCCCCAATCAAAAACGACTGAACCTATAAGGCATGGGGTGGATGGCACATCTAGCAGTCCTAGTTTTGGACTTGCCAAGTGAGCAGAAAATAAGGTTGGCGGTAGCTAAGATGATAATTGTGGATGAGCTACCATTTAGATTTGTAGAAAAACAGGGATTTAAAGACTTTATGGCTGCAGTTGAGTCTAGATTTCCAATCCCCTCTCGCATTACTATTATGCGAGATTGTATGAAAATATACTTGTCAGAAAAAGACAAGTTAAAGGACATATTCATGGCATCCAATTATAAGATCTACATCACTACTGACATGTGGATATCAGTGCAAAATCTTAACTATATGTGCATAACATCCCATTTTATTGATGATGATTGGGTTTTGAATAAAAGAATTATATGCTTTATAAAAGTTTCTAATCATAAAGGGACAATAATAGGAAGAGAGATCGAGTCATCTATACTTAGATGGAGCATAAAGAAGATATTTACAATCACAGTAGACAATGCGTCTTCTAATACTACTGCCATTGATTATTTGAGGAAGATTACCAAAATTAGAGATTGTTTGAAACTAATCAATGACCTTATGCACATAAGATGTTGTGCACATATTCTTTCTCTTGATGTTCCAACCAGGTGGAACTCAACATATATGATGTTGAGTGCGGCTCTCAATTATTATGCGGCTTTTGAGGTGATGCAAGATGAAGACAATCAGTTTGGTCCGCATTTATGTGAGGTTGGAGAAGGACCACCAACTTTAAATAATTGGAAAATCGTCAAGATTTTGGTACAATTTTTGAAGATTTTTTATGATATCACCTTGCGGATATCAGGCTCAACTTATGCAACTTCACATTTGTTCATTAGAGAAATAGCTTCAATCTATAACCATTTGATCAAATTTTCTATGGGTGATGATATGTTGAAAATTATGTCGAAGAGGATGTTGTTGAAATATGACAAGTATTGAGGAGATTTTGAGAAAGTAAACAAAATCTTATTTATTGCGGTTGTGCTTGATCCGCGCGCCAAGTTGGAAGTTTTGGAGTTTTGATTTACAGATTTTCTTGGCCATGAGCGAGCGTCCGAACTTGTTACAAGGTTAAGGAGGATAATTGAGCGGATGTATAAACAATATTCAAAATCCAATGTAGGTTCAAGTGTTGATGAGAGTCAAAGCAACACAACATCTTATAATGCGGAGGATATTTATAGTAGGTATCGGCAGTATCAAGCATCAAAGGGTGTCGTAGAGTCTAAATCAGAGTTGGATCGATATTTTATGGGGAGCCTTGAAGGATTGACACCCAACTTTGATATTTTAATGTGGTGGAAGATGAATTTAATCAATTTTCCGATCCTTGCCAATATAGCTCGAGATGTGTTAGCTATTTCCCTATCTCCTATTGCTTCTGAGTCGACATTTAGCGTTGGAGGTCGTGTCTTAGATTCATTCCGTAGCTTATTGGCCACTGCAACAGTTGAAGCTCTTATCTGCACACAAAATTGGTTGATGGCTCCCTCTGTTAATTATGACTCTCAAGATGTAATGGAAGATGCAGAAAGGTATAAGTTAGATACTGGTAAGATTCATATTAGAAGAATATTTTCATATATTCCTTTCAATTAATTATATTTTTAACATAATTTTTTTTTTCATATAGAGATGATGATGAATATTTTGAATGAGGTCAATTGAAAATTAGTCGAATTTTCCTTACTAAGTCATGATGATTATTGAAATTCCTTATTTGATTGTTTCTCATATATGCTGGCTGCTTCAAATATGCTTGATAAGAGGAGAATCTTATACCATTTGTATGCTTGAATTGCCATTGCAGGTGGGTAGTCCAAGTTCTTTACTAAGTTGCTGAAAGTTTAATTTTTTGGGGTCAGAGTCTGGTTCAATCTTATACATAATTACAAGTGTGAAAATGCAAATATTATGGAAGAAATATGACAAATATTTATTTTTGGGGTCAGAGTCTGATTCAATTATTGTTGATTTTCTAGAGTGGCATGAACGGCACTTGGCAATGTCTATAATCAATGATTCTCTATACACATGCAATGTCAGGGCCATCCTTTATCATTGGCAATGTATGTATAATCAATGATTCTCTATGCACATGCAATGCCAGGGCCATCCTTTATCATCATTGAGTAATGCCATCAGTGAATAGCTCAGGGTAAAAAATGCTACCATTTAATAAATAATGCTATCATCTAATAAAATATTTATTACAAGTCATCCACTCTCTATATCTCTTTCAAATCACCATTATCTCAAAATTAAACTGTTACTGCATTAATGCATTCCCACAACTTTTAAGCACTTGCTGTAGCCACAGCTTCATGAAAATGTGAAGGCATGAGCATGACTTCACTCTCCTTTGGTACATCACTTTCGTCCTCATCTTCCTCTATTTTCCAGAAGAAACTAGCGTATGCTGCATGTATATGGCTGGAAACCAAGAATTCAACGTTAAATTATATGATAAATGCATGCCAGGTACCTGACTTAGAAAACAAAAATCTTCGTTCCAATGTAAAAAAATAAAATAAAATAAAATAATTAGTTAATCGGATAATTTCCAAAAGTTTTTCAGTTCGGTTAAACAGATAAGAACAGTGATTTCGGCCTGGGTCGGGTTGAACAGCCCTAATGACAACCATAACCATATGGCATACACGTCCCATTTCCACGAGTAATCTGCCGTAATTTTGCATAAATACATTGACATTTTTTTTTTTCTTTTTATCACAGTTGAAGAAAAAAAGCATGCAGAGATTAGAACATAACACGATAAACAAGTAGCCAAAATTAATTGAAAACTGAAAAGCTTTTGAAGAACTGGCAGCAATTTCTTGAGCACCATAACATAACAAACAGATGTATTTTACACATTGATGACTCGACCTGAAGAGGGAAGAACCACAAAAATAAAAAAGAACAAATACCAGTCCCGTAGTTCATTTCAGTTAGCAGTTCGACCATTATATTGATATTGACACAGCTGATTTACATTTGCTAGAAGATGACAAACAAACAAGAATGTTTAAATGAGCACACAGACTGATAACATTAACATGTAGATGCAATGGCTTCCAAAAGGGATGCTACGAAACGCATTTGGCTTTCTTCATCAATTTTCGAAAATAACGGCACGTGGACAAATAAAGATTTGTGACCCTTCTGTTCAGCAAAACGAAGAGAATGATAATACACATAATTGCACACAAATCGGCCGGCATCATTTGATACGGTCACATCGAAACCCTTCCTCTTCAAGAACTTCAGAATAACCTCGATGCTGCAACAAGTCTGCAACAACCATATGATGAGAAGTTAAAAACTCAACATGGACACAGAAAAATGAAGAGAGAGCAGAGACATGACAAGAAAACTCTTCAATATTCCTCGACAGTTGGAACAATTATCAGTGCCCAGTAGTTATCAAAATGGATGAGAAGAATAGAGTTCCAGGAAAATGCCAGATTCTCAGACCCACCAAAACCTTCTACAATAATATATAGGATTTGGAAATAATATTAAATTTAACGAAGAAAATATGCCGGAATTCCTTCTCTCTATTATTCTCCTTATTTTACTTTCTCAAGCAGAACATGAACAAGCAAAGTGTAGCAAAAAGTATCCATGTACTTCCAAATAGTCTTATGTTAAATCTGTCTAACTAAAGCCTATTTTAGTTAGATACGTTTAAAAAAAATCTTAAAAGAAATAATAGGATCTCCATGAATATTGCAAACTCGAATAACAGTAGATGGAAAATGGCTCTCGTGTTATTATTCAATAATTACAGTACTTCTCCCTGCTTATAGAGATTACTTATTGTTTTGATGTTTTTGTTAAGCAAATTAGACAATTTGATTGCACCATCACCACACATGCATCTGTCCATCCAGTGATGAGCATCATCATGTCCCCATGTCCTCTCTCATTCATACTTTTCAGAGCTACTTTAACTCCCATAGAGCTTAGTAATCTACATTTCCCATCTAATGGTGCACAGCAAAGCCAGGACCTAATAATTTTTTTTGATAAGTAAACCAGGACCTAATAATTATAAACAGTCAGTTGAACTTTGCGACGTTTTTGTTCAAAAGAGATATAGTGAACACATTCATTAACATTGCATCTTTAGCGCATCTTTTATGCATATGAATCCACAGAATATGTTCTGGATTATCTATCTCCGATGCTTTTTCTTTTTCCCTTTCCATGTGGGCAGGGGATGGAAACACAGAGAGAGAGAGAGAGAGTAATGCAATGAATTGTAATGCATCATAGGCATAGTGTTGCTCATGGAGGATTATCTTCCAATAGGTCTCCAGAAAGTTCAATTTTTAGCCTTAAATTACTTGAAGCACTGAACTAATACCATAACCATGCTGTCACCAAAAAAATCAATTCGGTATTAATTCTACCAAACAAATAATAAAGCCCAGTTATATATTTAAAGCAGGCCACAAAGTACCTCTCTTGCCCTGGAAGTTCCTCCATCTTCACAAACTATGGAAGTTTCTGAGGAAACATACGACCAAAACATAACCCAGTGGATTACAAAAATACAATAAAAATAATGAGTTAAATCATGTTAAGGGGAAAAAAATAAAACTACATGCACCTGAGGTTGCCATCCTAACTCATCTGGACAACGAAAAGTGGCTTCATTTACTGCCTGCTGCTCAATGGCAAATTTTGGAGCGCCACTATTCACCCCAAAGTGTAACTGAACAAACAACGAAGATAAAAAGTTTTTTGTATAAGCAAACCTCAGTCAGGGAAAGACTGGAGACTCTACTAACACAGGCTTCTGCATTATCAGAATCCTCTTTATATTATTTTTGCAACAGTCCATAAAAGGCCGCATTAGTTATGATTGGCAACTGTTATCTCCGTGGGCAGGAAACATAAATTGGCAATGCTCTCAAGGAGAGGGAAAGGGAAAAGTTACCAAGTGGGATATTGATGTGGGCGTTAACTTCAACCATGTGTGACTGCCAAATGCAGTGGAGTAGCTAGATCATCGTATCAAAATGCTACATAAAACTGTGCCAAGGTTTGGCAGATTTAAGAATTGATTAAAAAAAAAAAAAAAGATCAAAGAAACAAAGGTATTGGTCACTCTGAGTAAATTTCTTTCTTCCTTCCAGCATTGGTGTCCAAAGCATGCTAGTGTTTTAGAAAGCTTTGCTTCCACAGGTCCACAACATCACTGTTTATCATAAGGGTTGGGATACCCCAATAATGATCAATGAATGAAATATGGTTGTGTCAAACCAATGAATGCCCCATTTTATGAAACCATTTTCATAAATACCAAGTATTACACCATCTATGAATTCTTCTAGTAAATATGTAGTCTAATAACTCAGAAACAGTAAATCAAGGGCAATGGATGGTGATGGATAATTTACAGTTCTAATCTTCTGGAGGTACAATCCTATGTATTATTTAGTTGAAAATGCTTGAGCTGCGTTGAGCTATGACAAATCTTTTCTGTCAATGCTTTTCAGGCATTTTCTAACTCCATATCTATGCAGAAATTTCAGGTCGGCCTAATTACTACCAAGCATCCTGAGAACTCTTATTTTTAACCAATAAGTCCCACTACCCTGATTTTGGTCAGGCTGAAGTAGTGCATCCAACTTATAGGCCCCATGATAGCTGTTCCTAGATGATAAACTAATTTTGGAAATCAAAGCACAAATGATGTTAAGTTCTTCCAGATCCCAAAAGTACAAAATGATTTCTAAAATTATTAGGAGTTGCATAATAAAAAGTGCTCAAGTTTCCTCTCTCTTAATTTTTCTCCCTGTACAATCGAGAAAAAATGTTGTCTTTTCATCGGTGCTATTCTTCTGTTAACGGTGGTTGAAACCAGTGTTATTTAGCTCAGTTTTTCCAGTACATTATGAGTAGTTGCATAGTGATGCGGTCGAGTAGGAATGTTATTATCGATCAAAAGTGCTTTGAGTTTAAGAAGATAAATGCAAGGTGGTGGAGAATCACTGAAAGCAGCTGTTGTGCTGTGAAGCACATCTCCATGGACCAAGACTCGTTGGGTTGGTTGGCTGTCATGGTGAAGGAAGGTGCAGCTCTTGAGAGGTCCTCTATTTTTCTTAGATTGTGTAGAAATGGATCTCAGGTTTTGGTGGTGCAAAGGCAGAGCGATTCGTATGGGAATTTTTTCTCCTTATCGGAGTTCGGTCGAGAAGCGGTGTGGCTTACTAGTGATACGGGAAGGGAGGAAGGGGTGGGGTGGAGAAATTTTGGAGAGCTGCTGAAGGAAGTTTCTGAAACTTCCTCTGTTTTGGGAAGGAATAACAGAGAGAGCCGCCCATGGATGCCTCTTCCTCCGTCGCATGGACATCAAGTCTTCTCTTCATACAGAGAGGCCTTGTCTTGAGCTCCAAAACCTGCAGAGAAGACGATGGCAGGCATGTGTCAAGGCTGCATTTGGAAACACTGATGCATGCTTTGGCTGAGATGGAGATGCAAGTGGACATTGCAAACTAATATTGGCATCCTAAAACGGTGCGTTGAGGAGGGGATGCAGAGGGACTTCGGTGTGGGCCAGGGAGAAAGCTCTTGCAATGGACTGGGAAGTGTAAATGGGCTTCAGGCTTTTAAAATGGTTTCATTCGCAGACGGACTCCATGGGCTAAAGGGTAAGACTGTGACCTCAGTTGGGCCTCATCCACAGGCCAGTCAAAGTGGCTTAGAGGCCTTTCATGTAGATCCAGCCAGCTTCTTAGGCCCAGGCTGTGAAGCCTGTCTGGAGACATAGAGCTGCAACCAACGATACCCCATCGTTGTCGTGGGCCTCAATCCCCACCGTTGGCGGTGGGTCAAGGATCGACATTGATGGTGTTGGGTTCGCTAGCGAGGTCTGGGGCAGAGGAGTTGGCGCCAGTAAGGATTAGAGATGCAAAGCCAAATTTGGGTAGTGCAGTGAGCTACATTTCATTGCCGGAATCTACACAAAAACAATCATGTGAGGGGTTGACATCGATGGTGATGGGTTCGCCGGCGAGGTCTGGGGTGTCGGAGTGTGCATCGGCAGTGTTTAGAGAAATAAACCCGAGCCTACACAGTGCCAAGAATTTCATTTTGGCGCCAAAGTTGGCACAGAAACTGCCATGCGAGGTGGCCGGAGACTTTGGTGTCTCTTATGTACCGTCTGTCATGCCAGACCGTGGTCTGGGGTCTCCGATAGGCTCGCCCTTGTTGGAGATGGGTGGTTTTGCTAGGGATTTGATGGGGGATTGCACTAGAGGTGAATCTGAAGTTGGGATGAGGACTTCTGAAAATTTTTTGGTACCCAGAGGTGAAGTTGAATGTTCTAGTGGCTCAGTTTCAACTTCGGACTTGCTATTGGCCTTGTTTGATAAAGATTGTGCTGAGGAGGAGGGGGCTGTCCTAACCCCACTGTGTACACTCCCTCCCAGTTCTAAATATGGGAATTGTCCTTCAAATTGGGTCTTCAAGAAGGTGGAAGAATTACAAGCTATCTTTGGGGTATCCTGCGAAGGCTATGAAGAACAATTTAAGGCCATTCTCGTGGCAATTGAAGCTAGTCGTTCGAAGTCAACTACAAAGCAGGATAGGGAACTTAAAAGGCTAACTTGTTCCATTAACTATGATGTGAAGGAAGGGAGTGGTGGAAGGGATAGGTCGAAATGGAGGGGCAATCTATGTTTACATGAAGCCTAAGATTATATCTTGGAATGTGTGGAGGCTCAATGATTGCAATAAACGCCTTTGTATCAAATCATTATTACGGATGTGGAAGGGTGATGTGGTGTGCTTTCAAGAAATAAAGTTGCGATACATTGATAGAAGAATTGTGCGGAGCCTATGGGGATGCTCGTATGTGGGTTGGTCTTACTTGGCCTCTGTGGGTGCCTCAGGCTGAGTGTTACTCATGTGGGATAAAAGAATGGTTGAGGCGATTGAGGAGTGTATTGAAGATTTCTCGGTAGCGGTTCTTTTCAGAAACGTTGTTGACGGATGGGAATGGGCATTTGTAGGCACCAATGGTCCTAATGTGGACAGGGATAGGAGAAGGCTGTGGGAGGAGTTGGAGGGTCTATACTTTGTTTGGGATGTGCCATGGTGTATGGGGGGTGATTTTAACATTACCCATTTCCTTAGTGAGCAATTGGGGCATTATCGGAATTATGTGGCTATGGAGGAGTTTTCAGAGTTCATTTTTTATTTGGAACTTATGGATCTTCCCCTGGTAGGGGCGAATACACTTGGTCAAACAGTCGAGTTTGGTTCAAATTGGATAGATTCCTTATCTCTCCTTCGTGGGAAGCCCACTTTCCGGAGGTATGTTAGAAACGGCTAACTCGAGTCAGCTCAGATCATTTTCCTATCACACTAGATTGTGGGAGTATTCACAAGAGTTGCCAGTCTTTCAAGTTTGAAAACATGTGGCTTACAATGGATGGATTCGTAAAGATGGTGTGCGTGCCTGGTGGTCATCGTATCAATTTATAGGCACTCCAAGTTTTATTCTTGTAGATAATTTGAAGGTTTTGAAGCAAGACCTGAAGAAGTGGAACTTGAAAGTTTTTGGTCACATTGACAATTAGAAGTCTACTCTTCTGGAGGAATTGCAGGAGCTAAAGGGTAAGGAATTATTGGGTGATACTTCGGATGAGGTGATATTGAGGAAGGCCACGGTTATGGCAAATCTAGAGAGGGTTTTGTTGTCGGAGGAGACTTTATGGCGTCAAAAATCCAGGACCCTTTGGCTAAAAGAAGGTGATAAGTGTACGAAGTATTTTTACAAAGTGGCTAATTCACATTGGCATAGTAACGCTACTGAGTCGCTATATTCAGGTACTCAGGTGTTATTTTCTCCTCCCAAGCTAGAAAATCATATTGTGCATTATTATGAGACCCTACTCATAGAATTAGTTAGTTGGAGGCCTAAGCTTGATGCCTTGTCCTTTGAGGCAATTGATTCACAGAGTGCGAGTGTCTTGGAGAGACCTTTTGATGAAGATGAGATTTACAAGGTTATCTCTAGTATGGCTAAGGATAAAGCGCACGGCCCGGATGATTTTCAATGGGTTTCTTTCAAACTTGTTGGGGCATAATGAAAGGTGATGTTTTGCAGGTCTTTAGTGAATTTCACTCTTTCCAAAAGTTTGAAAAATCCCTTAATGCGACATTCATTGCTCTCATCCCCAAGAAGCATGGGGTTTCGATTATTGAGGATTTTCGCCCTATAAGCCTGGTTAGTAGTGTGTAAAAGAATATTTCAAAGGTTTTTGCTAGCCGATTAAGCCCTGTGTTGGATCATATCATTTCTAAGCCCCAAAACGCTTTCAATCGTGGGAGACAAATTCTTGACCCAGTACTTATTGCAAATGAGTGCTTGGATCATAGATTGAGAAAGGGAGGAAGGTTCAGGTATTCTTTGAAAGCTTGACATGGAGAAGGTCTATGATTACATGAACTGAGATTTCCTCTTATACCTGCTTGGGAGGTGTGACTTTGGTGATAGGTGGATTTCCTGGATGAGTCATTGTATTTCTACCGCCCGATTCTTAGTTCTAGTTAACGGTACACCTGCTGGTTTCTTTGATATTTCTAGGGGCTTGCGGCAAGGAGATCCTCTATCTCCTCTTCTGTTCGTTATAGTTATGGAGGCCCTTAGCCGGATGGTACAAGCCACTGTTGGTGGAGGTTTCTTATCTGGTTTCCAGTTGGGTAATGGCACTGGTGGTTCAATCATCATCTCCCACCTTTTATTTGCAAATGATACTCTACTCTTTTGTGAAGTAGATAGAAGCCAGATCCAAACTCTACGAGCACTGTTACTTTGTTTTGAAGCAGTGGCGAGACTCAAGGTGAATCTTGGTAAGTCTGAAATGGTTTTGGTGGGTGCAATCTCAAATATTCTCAATCTAGCAAGCTTTCTGGATTGTAAGGTGTCCTCTTTGCCAATGAAATACTTGGGTCTTCCTTTGAGAGCATCTTTTAAGGCTAGAGCTATATGAGATGGGGTGGTGGAGAAGATAAAGACAAGGTTGGCTGGTTGGAAACAGATGTATTTATCGAAAGGGGGTCGCCTCACTCTTATGAAGAGCACCCTTACTAACCTCTCCACATTTTTTTTTATCTTTGTCTCCTATGCCTGTAGGGACGGTGAACAGGATTGAGAAACTCTTTAGGGCGTTTTTATGGGGGGCATGGAGGAGGAGAAGAAATTTCTTCTAGTTAGATGGAAAGAAATTATTGACACTAGATATGGAGCTGCTTGGGGCGGTTGGTGCTCCAATGAAGTGTGAGGGGGGCATGGTGTGGGTTTATCTGGTTAGATGGAAGACAGTTTGTGCTCCAGCTGTGTATAGGGGGTTGGGAGTGAGTAACCTGAGAACTTTTAATAAAGCTCTACTGGGGAAATGACTTTGGATAAATCATTTGGAGGGGGATCATTATGGAAAGAAATTATTGACACTAGATATGGAGCTGCTTGGGGTGGTTGGTGCTCCAATGAAGTGCGAGGGGGGCATGGTGTGGGTTTATCTGGTTAGATGGAAGACAGTTTGTGCTCCAGCTGTGTATGGGAGGTTGGGAGTGAGTAAGCTGAGAACTTTTAATAAAGCTCTACTGAGGAAATGACTTTGGAGAAATCATTTGGAGGGGGATCATTATGGAAAGAAATTATTGACGCTAAATATGGAGCTGCTTGGGGCGGTTGGTGCTCCAATGAAGTGCGAGTGGGGCATGGTGTGGGTTTATGGAAGTTTATAAGGAGAGAGTGGCCTTGTTTTGAAAAACACATTCGGTTTGTAGTCGGAGAGGGCAATCGAATCAGTTTTGGGCGGGATGTGTGGTGTGGAGAACATGCATTGGAAATGGCTTTTCCGACCCTCTATCGTGTTGCAGCTAATAGGGAAGTTTCAGCGGCGGATAAGAGGCTTTTTTCCCATGGCGCTCACTAGTGGAATGTACTTTTTAATATGGACTTTCATGATTGGGAATTATCTAGTGTATCAGATTTTTTCAGACTACTATACTCCATGGGGACTCCTACGGCATAGCGTGATAGACTGAAGTGAAGGTCTAATGATCACAAGAAATGTATGGTTAAGGCATTTCCCTTGGAAGAATATTTGGAGGTCTCTTATGCCTTCTAAATTAGCCTTTTTTGTATGGAATGCTGCTCTTGGGAAGATCTTGACCACGAACAATTTGAGAAAGAGGGGATGTATCATGATGGATTGGTGTTATATATGTGAAAAGGAGAATTTGTGAATCATCTCTTACTGCATTGTGAGGTAACAAGGATGTTGTGGGATGAGATCTTTCAAAGGGTTGATATTGCTTGGGTTATGCTTTTGAAGGTAGTGGATTTGTTGGGTTGTTGAAGAAAGATGCAAGGTTATCATCAAGTGGCAGCCGCGTTTAAGATGATCTCGTTGTGCATCACGTGGTGTATTTGGTCGGAAAGGAATGCGCGATGCTTTGAAGACAAGGAACGCACAATGGCGGAGTTGAAGAATTTTTTCCTCCACACTTTACTGCTTTGGTTTTTCGCTATTGTACTAAATGGGATAATTTATGATTTCTTGTCTATAATTTATCGCTCTTAGAATGTATTTAGGTGTTTTTCTGTATACTTCCTATGTACATGGGCTATGCCTACTTCATTCATTTCAATAATATTTATCTCTTATCAAAAAAAAAAAATAACAATAAAAAGTGACAACTGACCCATACAACTTGCTCATTGCTTTTACCATCCGTTCTTGAGATCCCTGATTCCAACGTCTGGTAAAGTAAAGGCAAGGCCCCATCTCCAGCAGTCTCAAGAACAGTGCAAGTCCCAAGAGTAACACCAGGGGGTAACCCCCTCCTTTCAACAAAATCTTTCAGATTATTAACAATTGTCTCTGTAGGATTTTCAGCAACCCCTTGAAACTTCTTAAATCCGGTTACATGAATGGTGACCTCCTTTGGTCCTTCAGATCCCATACTGCCGTTCTGGACACGAATACAGTTCCCTATTTTTTATGAATGCTGCTATTAAAACCTGTGAGTGCCCACCAACGTCTGGAAAAGCCAACCAAAATCATTATCTATTTTAAAGAAGAAAATGCAAAAAGAAAGCACCATGAATGGATTCCGTATAAAATGCAGAAGAGATTTTGCATCAATAAACTTCCCATCATACAAATTCAGATATTATCCAATTTTAAAATAATATGAGATTGCTAGATAGTATAATGCCCCACTAAACAGCGTTGGCCACGCCAAGCAGGATCTTTGAAATGATATGCTCCCAATCACTAACAATGTTTGCATGCACTGAGTACTCAAGACTCAAACCTGCATCACTTGCACTTGACAACCCAGGACATTTTACTTGTGCACTAATAAACAAACCCATATTGGAAAATAATAGGAGGGCTCAATATCCCCAACCTTGTGAGTAAATTGAAAAGGGATTATACTTCAAGAGCTCTGAAAGTACCAATCTACATCGATTGTAAGAAACCAACCACAGTCACAATACGGCATCAGACTTTCCACATCTTCCACAAAGATAACTAGTTCACAAACTCTCCCATAAAAAAATCTGCTTGAATGACTTAATCAACAATTGGTACCTTAGGCCTCGTTTGTTTTCATAGAGATGAGATGAGTTGAAATTAAAGTTAAAAAGTTGAATAAAATATTGTTAGAATATATTTTTAAATATTATTTTTGTTTTGGGATTTGAAAAAGTTAAATTATTTATTTTATTTTGTATAAGGATTAGAAAAGTTGTAATAATGAATTGGGAGGTTTTTAAAGTTTCCAAAGTTTTGGGTTTTATCTTTCAAAGCAAACCAGCCTCTAGTTTTACGAACTTTTCTTTCTCGTAATCTAAACCCCATTTTGATTTAATAGAAAAAAAAAATCTGCTTGAATGACTTAATCAACAATTTGTACCTTAGTTTTACGAACTTTTCTTTCTCGTAATCTCCACCCCATTTTGATTTAATAGAGGTTTGCTACTTTTCCTTCAACCTTGTGTTTGTCTCTCTCCCTCTCTAACACGTACACCCATCAAAGACAAGTTATTTAAAAGCAACAAAAACTAGAACCCATCGAGCAAAACTCCATCAAAACTTTTGTATCTGTCTTCAAAGGTGACAATTATAAATGCGACAGAAATCGGAAGAAAATGGAGAACGGAATCAGAATCGTTGAAGAGAGTTGACCAATTAATATTGCTTAACAAAAACATAAAGATAATTAAAAAAAAAAAAAAAGGTTTAATCGTAAAGCAGGATTGAGAACTACCTGAAATCAGGCCGGCGCTGTCGCGGAACAAAAAGGAATTGCTGGCAGAGAAAGAGAGCTTTTTCTTTGTTTTGTTGGGAGTGCTATCCAATGCCATCGGGTCGTTCATATATTGCGAAACTGCCAGGCTGATTTGCGGTAAGATCACGTTGTCGGCCTTGGCTTTTGGACAGTAGCGTATTAATATTGGTATATGTATATACAAAATTATCTCTTTTATATATCTATTTTTCAAGCAAAACTCACGTTGGCTTATGTATATTTTGTCATCTACAGTATCGGGTCGTTCATATCTATCTATTATTATTAGTTTTTTTCCTAAAAAATATTATTAGTTTTTTTCCTAAATACGATTTCATAGCATCCAGTACATATATTAATATAATTTCATGCATTCAAATTTAGCAATTCTATAAATAATAAAATACATCAAATTTATATGCACAAAAAATGAATCTCATGTGCTCATAAACAGCACATATTAACATGTCATCTTAATACAAATTTCATGTATCAAAATCAACTTGATATAAAATTCATGTCAAGTTCTATATCAAGTTAACAATTTCTGTGCTCAAAAACAGTTTATAATATCAACTTAATACAAATTCTATGTATCAAAATTAACTTGATACAACTTCCAAAAAGTTGATTTTGATACAAATTTATTACAATATAAATTTCTCCAAGATCATTACAACACAAAATTTCAGCAAGAGTATGGAATGAAAAACTTCCAGCAACACAAATTTCCAGAAACAGCAACCACTAACAAGTCCTCCAGCGACTTCACTACCAGCAAACAACAACTCAAAACTAGCAATGGCATTGGGTCCTCCAACGGCTCCACCACTAACGAGCAACAAGAAAAACCAGCAACCACCCACAACTCATTCAGCAGCTCCACCACCAGCAAGCAGCAACAAAAACAAAATTCAACCAACAATAAAATTCACCCAATCGATTGGTACCCACCCACCACCAACAAAATACAGTTTCATATAGAGGTACAAAAAATGATTTCCATTTCATAGAACTAGCAGTACAATAATACCCAAAACATGTCACCACAGTAAAAAAAAATTATCAAAAACTGCACAAAACAAAGCATACAACCATATACGAGATATTGCCTTATTCATTTGTTCCTCAATTATTTCTATTTGAAGATTATGGAAATACTCTTGCTGCATAGAATTCATGGAACCAATATCCAATTTCATAATTTTCATATCATTTTTCCTTTTCTTTTCAGCTAGTATTATAGATCTTTCTTCTTGAGCTTTAATTTCGATTTCAACTCTTTTCTTCTTAACAACCAATAACTCAAACCTGTCATTATCTAACCTCATTATTGATTCTTTTCTCTCCAACATATAAATCTTCCTATTATGTGTCATTTCCCTTGAGGCGTCACTAAATTCATTATCTTCTCTTTCCCTAGCTTTTCTTTTTTTCTCTATTTCTTTTTAAGTTTTTTTTGCCTGGAGGTCTTTCACCCTCCACGGGCACATTTTCTATCTCTTCCCCTAATCGTATTGAGTTTGGAGTACTACCTGAACGTGAGACATTGTCTCTTCTTTTTATGCTCTCCATGTGTGTTTGTCATTTCGGTTAGTGTCTCAAAAGATTTCAATAATGATCCATCGTGAAGTTGGTTTTTTGGGTCTCTCAGTACAAGATTTTTGCCTTATCAAATTTTGTTTAACAATCAGTGGGACAAATCATTAATAATTAGAACAATAACAATCAATAAACAACAACAATTTTTTTAAACAATTATACCTTGGCTAGCTCGGTTGCACTACTTGAATGCATTCCTTCAACTTGGGTCATGGAACCACAAAATTTATTGACACATTTTTGAATGGTTGTCCACCGATTGGTCAAAGAATTCATGGAACGTTCTTGACCGTTAGGTTTTTTATAAGTGGAGTAGTAATTATAAATTCTACACCACAATTGTGTGAAGGTTTGGTCAGTCCCCCGTATGGAATCTATACTAACGTTAAGCCAAGCTAAAATGAGGAGAGTATCTTCCTCAACAGTAAATGACACACCCCGCTGGAATTTTTGTTTAGGAGCCCTTTTTTCCCTTTGGGGTTGTGTCGCTTGGACATCAACGAAAGCATCATCCATAGTAGGGTTGTTACTACCACCCTCACCACTTTCCAACAGTGTGGTGAAGAAGGAATCCCCATCAATCAAAGCATTCATCATTCAACAAAATATGAAAGGACAAAATATTATTAAAACAACACATATTAAGCAAAACATGGTGCACTGGCAAAACAGGGTGCACATATTGTAAGGCTTCAATAACAAATCAAAGAGAACCAGCAAAACAGGGTGCACATATTGCACATATTGTAACATAAAGCTAAAAATAGGGTGCACATATTACACAAATCAAAACATGGTGCACATATTGCACAAATCAAAATATTACACCAACAAAACATGGTGCACATATTGCACAAATCATGAATATAACCCATATGAACATTAGCATCAATATTTAACAATCAATGAGATAAATCATGAAAATAACCCATATGAACATTAGCATTAATATTTAACAATCAGTGGGATAAATCATGAATATAACCCATATGAAATGAATCAGTGGGACAAATCATTAATATAACCCAATATTTAACAATCAGTGGGACAAATCAGTGGGACAATCAGTGGGATAAAGCATGAGTTCAATGGCTAAAATTTACATGTAAAAGCAATAATCTAAAAGCAAGAACAAAATCTAAAAGCAAGAATAGAAAATCCAGTCCATGAGGTCTAAAATGAAGAAACCCTAATCTAAAACCAAGAACAACAAATGAAGAAATAACAGCATCATCAAAACCGTGAAGGGATAGTAGCACATCAAAACCGTGAAAAAATAGAGGGAGGAATACTTGCTTTGCAACCTAGCGATTTCATACCTGAAATATAGAAAGCCAACAGAAAACCCAACTGTGACGAATCCAGAGCTGTCACAAGCTCCGTCGACAGCCGTCGTGAGAGAGAGGTGCACGAGTTTGATCTTTTGTTGAGGTTGTTCAAGTCGAGATAGGAATAGAGAACCAGAAACCGTATGGGGGAGAAAATAGAAAATAATCTCGTTGCGGGGGGGTTTTTGAGAGAGTGGATGCTTCCTTCAACAGAAGAATTGGATGCTTGCAATCTTCGGACAACATTTTTTTATTCTCTGGCGCACCCCCTCCCTCACGAGTCTAGCTCGTTCGAGCCCTTCACTTCTTTCAAGGATACACTTCGGGAGGAAATGGCCCGAGAGGTCTCTCAAGCAAGCTTGGCGACCAGGCCCCGAGTTACAGAGCAGACTTATTCCCAGGATACAAGTCATGGAGGCGCTGATAAAGATGAGACGGCCCAGGGCCCAAGTCACGGGAAGTAGAGTCAAGCCCCTATCGAGCCACAAGCCAAGAAGAGATGGGGGTAGAATTCACCTTCCAAGACGAGGGAGAAGAAGATGAAGAGGAAGAAGATGGAGAAGGTGGAGAACAAAAGGGTGGAGAAGGAGAAGATGGCAAAAGAGAAAGGCTGAGATTCGAAGCTCTTCCTGCCACTACTCGGAGCTAGAAGGAGGCCGTCAGACCTGCCTCTCCAGTTGTGGGGGTTGCTCCTCCCCTTAGTCTACTGGCCAAGCGGGACTGAGTGCAGCCCAGATGTCCAAGACCCTTCCATTGTCACAAACCTGAGTGATGATGAAAACTCCAAGGCTCTATCCCCCATGGTGCCCGGACCATGCAATGAGACCTAGGGATCCTTTCTGAAATTTTCTTGGCAGCTAGTGGTTGCTGGCCTCATCTTCTTCCGAGGCATAAGGGATGCAGGCCCAGCCTCAGCCTTGGATGAGGCTCGTGCCCCTGGCACCAAACGTGTGGGCTAGATGTTGCGACCCCTTTTTGCCCAGATAGGCCTTTCTTTTGTTTGGTGCATTCTGTCGGGCCCTCTCTAGTCTTTCACCTCTTATTTATATATACTTTTTTTTGCATGCCGCAAACCAGTTGGCCATGACGATCGGGCAGAAGCTGGGAGAGCTGGATGAGGCCAACTGGGTGCTCGGGACTTTGGCGCGCTTTGGATACTACAAGATGAAGCAGGCAGCCCAAAGAATAAGGAACCTTAAGATCGAGTAGAAGGAGCTAATCAACGAGGTGGTCTATGTGAAGGAACAAAACCAGCATCTGGAGGCGTAAAGAGAAGAAGAAAGCCCTTAAGGGTTTATTTAGCGATGCCAACCGGGACATCCTTCAGTTCTCGTCAGCGAAGAGGAGCACCAAGCTTCAGAATGGGGTTTGGTCACTTGGGAAGTGGTGCTGGAAGCCACTCGAGAGCAGTTGGAGTTTGCTCGGAAGGAACTACGAGAGTCTAAGGAGGAGACGGAGTCTGTTCGAAATGAGTTGGAGGAATCCTGACGGAATCGGGCTCTAGCTGTCAGAAAGCGTTCACGACTGTTGGTCGAGCATTTTAGGCATTCTCAGGAGGCTCAACACTTAAGAGAGCAGCTGGGACAGGCAAAAGCATGCATCAGTGAGCTTTCACAATTGGGGATCTGGAAGAACATTGACCTCCTATCCTACAACTTGTCGTCCTGAAATCCCGTCTGGATGATGTCGCCAAACGTTCCAGGGAGATCCAATTTCAGATTGTGAATGCAAATGCCATCCAAGATGCGGCCTGGTCTCACGGATATCAAGATGGCCTCGATCGGATGCATAAGCACTTGTTGCAGAACCCCGAGCTGGACTTGCACACTTTGTCTCTATCCTCCCTTCCTCCAAGTTCCAAGGCGCAAGTTTACATTAAAAACTTTGGGAAGTCAAGGAATCCCCCATTCCTCCTAGGCACTCCTCTACCTCCTCCACCCCAGTGATGGGCTCGGCCCCCTTCACTTTTTTTTTTGTGGTACTTTGTATAGCACTCTCTGGTTTTCCTTATAACTATGTATGTTTGATGACGAATGAAATGAATACTCGTTTCTTGCAATGGTTGTGTTCTTTTGATTCATTTCCATCTCCTCCTTTCTTTTTTTCTTTTTGTAGTTCTGACGAGGGCTTGGCTTTATTGGACAGGGGGTTGGGACCCAGTTTTAAGACTTGGGGCCTTACCTCGCAGCGAGTCATGGGACCCATCTTCTTAGAGTGTAAGGACTCGGCTTGGCTTTATTGGATGGAGGGTCGGTACCGAGCCCAAGGGCTTGGGACCTTACCTAGTAGCGAGTCACTAGACCTGTCTTCTTGCGAGTGTTAAGACTCGACTTAATTGGACGGGGGTTAGTACCCAGCCCGAGGGCTTGGGACCTTACCCCGCAGTGAGTCAAGGGACTCACATTTTTGCGAGTGTAAGGACTCAGCTTAGCAAGTCAAAGGACTCGTCTTCTTGCGAGTGTTAGAACTCAGCTTTGTTGGACGGGGGGTCGGTACCCAGCTCGGAGGCTTGAGACCTTACCCAGCAGCAAGTCAAGGGACCCATCTTCTTGCGAGTGTTAGGACCTAACTTTGTTGGACGAAGGGTTAGTATATAGCTTGGGGCTTGGGACCTTACCTCGCAGCGAGTCAAGGGACCCATCTTCTTGCGAGTGTAAGGACTTAGCTTAGTGAGTCAAGGGACTTATCTTTTTACAGTATTAGGACTCGGCTTTGTTGGATGGGGGATCGATACCCAGCTCGGGAGCTTGGGACCTTACCCCACAGTGAGTCAAGGGACCTGTCTTCTTGTGAGTGTAAGGACTCCGCTTAACGAGTCAAGAGACCCATCTTCTTGCGAGTGTTAGGACCCAATTTTGTTGGACGGGGGGTTGGTACCCAGCCCAGGGGCATATGACCTTACCTCGCAGCGAGTCAAGGGACTCGTCTTCTTGCAAGTGTTATGGCCAGGCTTAATTGGAACGGGGGTCAGTACCCAACCAGGGGGCTTGAGACCTTACCCCGCAGCGAGTCAAGGGACCCATTTTCTTGCGAGTGTAAGGACTCGGCTTATTTTTTAGACAACAAGAGATTTGAGATGAACATCCAAACGTTCTCATTCATTCATAGCCGTTCATGCAAAGTGTTGCCTTATACTTCTACACATAATACTTCTTTAAGTGTTCGGCATTCCATGGGTGGGGTAGCTCGTGTCCTTGGTTGTTTTTGACGCAATAGGAACCGGGTCGATCGTTCGTAGTTACTACGTACAAGCCTTCCAATCATGGTCCTAGCTTTCCTTCTTTTGGGGTAGTAATTCCAGTCTGACGTAACACCAGGTCGCCTACCTTGAAGGAGCACGACCTGACTCGTTTGTTGAAGTATTGTTCCACCTTTTGTTTGTTATTTGTCGTCCACATCGCTGCTTCTTCTCTTCTCTCCTCCAGAACATCCAAGCTCTCGGCTAGCCTTTCGTTGTTGGCATTCGGGTCGAAGTGTTGGGCACAAAATATAGCCATTCTGACTTATACTGGAATTACCGCTTCACAATCGTAGGTGAGGTGAAGGGTGTCTCCTCGGTGGGAGTTCAGACAGTGGTCTGGTATGCCTATAACACGCTTAGGAGCTTTTTGGCTCATACTCCTTTGTGCGCCCCAATCTTTTTCTTGAGAGTGGAAAGGAGGGTTTTGTTGGTTGTTTCGGCCTGTCTGTTGGCTTGAGGGGGTCCTGGTGAGGAGTACTTCACTTTAATTCTGAGCTCTATGCACCATTTCCGGTAATTTGTGCAGTCGAATTGTCTTCCGTTGTCCGATATGAAGCTCTGAGGTATGTCGAATCGGTAGGCCACCAACTTCCACATGAATTTCATGATGGTTCGGGAGGTGATGCTCATGAGAGCCTCCGCTTCAACCCATTTTGTAAAGTAGTCAACCTCGACAATGACAAACTTGGCTCCTCACCTTGCTGGTGGGAATGAGCCAATTAGGTCCAAACCCCATTGGGCAAAAGGCCATGTGGCCGTGATTGATGTTAGCTCCTCCGTTGGGCAGCTCAGAATCGGCTTGTGCTCCTAACACTTTGGGCATTTCTTGTCAAAGTCTTTCATATCCTTGAGGGAACGGGGCCAGTAATATCCGGCCTAGGTTACTCTCGTAGCCAGAGCCCTCCCTCCTAAGTGGTTTCCACAAATCCCTTCACGAATCTCTGCTAGACGTATTGGGCTTCATCTAGTGAGAGGCATCTGAGGAGAAGCTCCAATAAACCTCTTTTGTACAAAACTCCTTCCAACAAGGTGAACCGGGCTGCCCTGTTCCTGACCATTCATGCTTCTTCCTAGTCACTGGGCAGCTGCCCTTCCTGCAAGAGTTTTTGTATGTCTGTTGCCCACTCAGGAGTTGTTGGGGTCGTGACAAACACTTACACCCCGATGGAGGGGCATCGACCGTCTTGACTACGGTGTGCTCTGGAAGTGAAAGTTCTTCTTTCCCCGACGTAGCCCTTGCGAGACTATCTACCTTCTAGTTTTCTCCTTTTGGCACCTGTTAGATGCTGAAGTAGCGGAAACAGTCAGGCTCGTTGCAGACCACTAGATATACTTCTTCAGCCTTTCCCCTTTCATGGCGAACTGCCCCAGTACCTGGCTAACTGTCATTCTGGCTGAGAGCACTTCATACTTAGCTTCATTGTTGGTCGTTTTGAAGGCCAGCTTGACTACATAGTTGTGCTCTTCTCTTTGTTTGGTGATGATGTGCACCCCTACTCCCTCACCAGCCTGGCAGGATGAGTTGTCGATGTAGAATTGCTAAGGCTTTCCTTGGGGTGCATTCGGAACTTCTTTCTGGAAGTTTGTGAATTTGGCAACGAAATCTGTCAACACTTGTTCTTTGATTGTGGCTCGAGGCTGATAATCCATGACGAATTCACTAAGCTCGATCGCCCATTTTGCAAGCCGTCTCGAGCTGTTTGGCTTCTACAGTACCTTTTTGATGGGGAAATCAGTGAGTACTTTCATCAAGTGGGCCTAAAAATACGACATTAATCTCCTGGCTGCGATAACTAGGGTGAATACTAACATTTCTGCCTATGGGTACTGCGGAAGGCCTGGCTCATGTAGTAGACTAGACGGGCCGCTGCCCTTCTTCTGTTTCCCGGACAAGTATGGCTGATACAGCATGCAGTGACACTGCTAGGTACACCGTTAGGGTCTCCTCGGACCTTGTTTGACTTAGCAATGGGGGCGACTCAGGTACAACTTCAAATTGGTGAAGGCTTTTTCACAGGTCTCATCCCACTACTGGACCTTCCTCAGGACTTTGAAGAAAGGTAGGTACCGGTCGGTTGATCGAGCGATGAAGCGGTTCAAGGCTGCTACCCACCCAGCCAGCCTCTGGACTTCGTGAAGGTTGCCGGGAAGGGGAGAGGGGGCATTTCTATCACTGCTTCCACCTTTTCGGGGTTCGTCTCAATCTCTCTCTCGGAGATGAATCCCAGAAACTTACTTGTCTCCACTCCGAACGCGCACTTCAACGGGTTCAACTTCATCCGATATTGCCAAAGAACGAAAAATACTTCTCGTAAGTATGCCAAATGATGTTCAGGCTTTTTGCTCTTCACCAACAAGTCATATACATACACCTCCATATTTTGATCGATCTGTTGTTTGAACATTCGGTTGACTAGCCGTTGGTAGGTGGCCCTCGTATTCTTGAGGTCGAATAACATTGCTTTGTAGCAGTAAAGGCCTCAGTCCATTACGAATGTTGCCTTCTCTTTGTCATTCGGGTTCATTCTGATCTGGTTATACCCAAAATAAGCGTCCATAAAGTTACGAAGGGGATGCCCCACCATAGAATCCATGATCAGGTCGATGCGTGGTAAGGAGAAACTATCTTTCGGGCAAGCTTTATTCAGGTCGGTGAAGTCGACACACATCCGTCATTTCCCATTAGCCTTCTTCACCAGAATTACATTATATAGCCACTCCGAGTAATGGACCTCCCGGATGAACCCTACCGTTAGGAGATGGTTTGCCTCCTCAGCTATCACCCCATACCTCTCGGTGCTAAAGCTTCACCGTTTCTGCTTGACTCTCCAAGCTGCTGGGTCAATGCAAAGTGGTGCTCAATGATGGAGTTGTCGATCCCAAACATATCATCATGGCTCCAGGCGAACATGTCCTAGTGCTCGATTAGGAGAGATATTAACGCTGTTCTCATCTCCGGGTCCAGCTTAGTCCTGATTCAGACCTTTCGTTTCGGTGTCTGTTGGTCAACTGTAAACAATTCCAAGGGCTCGTTGGGTTCTGCTTGCCGAAAGGTCTGTTCATCATGGACTCGCACCCTGCTTCCTGCCTTCTTGGACTCGCACCCTGTCGGGGACCCACACGCTTTCCTCCACATCGATCTACGCGGTCCTCCAACTGGCACGTCTGATTATGCTGGTTTTCCTCCCTCATTCTCTTCAGGGCATAACATTCTCGAGTGTTGTGCCGGTTATTCATGTGGAACTCGCAATACGGGCGGTTTTCCTCATCTCAGGGCTATTCTCTTCGGGGGCTCGGGCGTCGGTTCCCTTCCACGGCCAAGTTTGTGTGAGCACGACTCCCCCTTGGGGCCGAGTCGGCATTTCTCCCCTACTCTTCGTATCTGGAGCTCCCCTCTTTCCCCCTCCCCAATCGCGGCCTCCTCGCAGGCCTGACGCTTTTCGATCCGCTTGCTCCATCTCGGACCATCGTGGGGCAGTCATGGCCTCAAGTGTATCTTTAGCGTTGATGAACCCATTTGCTCGGTTCATGAACTCCTTTAGACTAGTAGGGGTCTTTCGCACTATTTCTGTCATGAACGGATTCAGAGGCCAGATTCCTCTTAGGAGGGCCGCCAATGTGATCTTCTCATCTTGGTCATCGGTGGTCATACACTCCCAATGGAACCGTGAGAGGTGTGTCTATTTTCACCATCACGCTGTTTGAAAGTCAGGAGGTAAGCTATCGGGTGCCTCCTCTTCTGACTGGCCAGGAATTGCATCATGAAAAGGCAGACTAGCTCCTTAAAGCTATCTATTGTTCTCGATGTCAGCGACCCAAACTAGGTCCGAGCGACCCCTTTCAGTGTCAGTGGGAAGGCTCAGCAGACGATTTCTCCTAGGAAACCATGTAGAGTCATGTGGGTTTTGAACGTCTCCAGGTGCTCCAGCAGGTCTTTGGACCCGTCGTACATTTCCATCTGGAGGACCCTAAACTTGGGGGGAAGTGGCACTGCCATGATCCCTGCACTGTGTGGGAGGTCGGTACTGACGAGTAGCTGGTCAACAGTGGATGGCGTGTCTATCTTCTTAGCCATCTTTGTGCATTTATCCCCGAGCTCTCGGATTTGGACGTGCATATTGTGTCTCTCCCAATGTTTTGAATGCCATACCGGACGCCGTACCGGTCAAGGCACTGGAACGAAATATTTCGGTACCGATACCGTTTCGGGATAACGTTTCGGGATAGTCGATATATAAATATATATAAATTATATTCCAAAATAATAGTCTATATATAAATAAATTATATATAAATACATATATATAAATTATAAATAGTCTAGTCTGAATTGAGGGTTAAAAAAATAAGTTTGTAGTTTGAAAAAATGAAAAAAAAAAACATACGGGCCGAAATATAGGCCGGTACAGGCCGAAAAAGAGGCCGGTACGAAAAATTTCGGCCATACTGACCAGTACGGTACGAAGTTTAAAACACTGGTCTCTCCTCCTCCGCCACGGGGTCTGTAGGAACCCGCCGCGAATCCTCTTGTTCGTTGCCACCCAGTTCTCCACCCTCCACTAGCTCTTCGTTGGTGCGCCTGAGGGCCGCATTCTCTTGGCATAGCATCCCAACTTCTTCCGTCAGTTTCCTTACCGTCTCTTCCATGCTCGCGAGTCTTGCTTCCATCGTCCCTTCCTCGTCGTCTCTCCTTCATATGGTTTGGGACTGCGTCGTTGTCGGCATGTGAAGTATACATTTTTATGGAAAAATATATCTCACAAACGACGCCACTACTGATGTCGTATTTTGCAGCCCGAGCTCTTCCGCTATAACCAAGCTCATGCCACCTGCAACTAAGAGGAAGAAAGGGCTTCGGTGACGTCTGGGGTCACTCCGATGCCAAAGTCAGTGAACAATCCTCTAGTGATAAGAATAACTCTGAAGATTAGTAAGAACAGTAAAGATTTAAAAGAGACCGACCTCCCGTAGAAGGGATGGCCGTTATTTATACCTGCTTTAGGTTCCGCTGCCGAGGGAGATCATGGCATGTCAAGTGTCAGACCTGCTGCCACTCCTTTCCTGTTGCCACAGTGTGTTAGACTGCAACTTAGGCAGCTGAGGGAGATCGTGGCGTGTCAGGCCGTGCTAGATCAGTCCTGCTGCCACCTTTTTGCCAGGGTTGCGTGTCAGGTCGTGGCGAAGCTGTCCTTCATACTTGGGGCGCACCGTTATATGCTGGGTCTCCTGACACATGCATTGAATGCAGCATGCCTTAAGCCTGACGAGTCCACAACTGGGCACATTCAACCGTCTGCATACAGTTGGGCGTCCTGCTCGATGCTTTGTAGTAGGGCTCGGTAGGCTACCGAGCCCCGAGACGCTCTCATTGGTATATCCGAGCTTGATGCTAAAAGGCCTTCCCGGATAGGTTTACGGTCACAGGCTCGGCATGTGGTCTTCTGGCTTAGACTCTTAGTCCCGAGACGCTCTCTTTGGCATATCCGAACTCTTCCAGGGTTGGTTTGCGGTCACGGGCTCGGCATGTGATTCTCTGGCTCGGACTCTTAGCCCACGACAGGGTTTCGTCTTTGGGCTTGGAGTCCCATAGCTTGATCTCCTTCGGCCTAAGCCCTTCTGGGATGGGCCCTCCCTCACACCAATAATATCAGTTTATAAGAAAAAAAAATATTATTATTTTTTATGTTTTTATAAATATAATAGGTCTCACATGTAAATTTAATGTGATTCCATTAGATTTATAAATAGCATAATTCATATTTTAAACCAGTTTTATGAGCATTTGATTTCCTTTGTATTTACCATTTATGAGTATTTCTCCCCTCTTTGGCTTTCTCGCCTCTTAATTTTTATATCATTGTATTATTACTTTTCTAATAAAATAAAGATTTTATCTTATTATAACTATTGACTCTTAATTATTTATTCATTTGATTTCATTGCCTATTAATTATTATACTTTGAGTTTTTTGTGTTCTCGCCAATTAATTTTGATGTTTATGGAATATTAAAATTACTTCATCAGGATTTAAAGAATATTTTTTCCGTCTCTTTGTAAAAGAAGTCCTACACAATTAATGCACAAAGGCCATGTAATTATTCTCACGCATTGCTCAAGTCAAGATGACAAGAACTAGTAGAATGTGTATATGAGATTATATATATTCTTTAAACACAAAGTAAATTCATAAAATGATATAATTTCATATGATCTGTTAGATGTACTTTACGATAAAAATAATTTTACAATCTAACATATCATATTAAATTATAGCACTTTGTATTATAAAAAAGAATTCAATTTTTGAAAAATTATAACTAATGAAAAATATGACTATTAAAAAGTTGTTGTTGTTGAGATAATATGATTATTGAAAAAATATAGAGTTTTCTTGTTATGTGTCCACTACAAATGCTCCTCAAAACTCATTTTTATGGGCATAAGAATATACATGATATTAAATAGATATATAGACTTAGAGAATGACAATATATGAATCAAGAAGATACAAGAACGTGAGAAATAAGAATATTTGAATGAATAAGAACTCTAATGGTCATCCATAAAATACATATATTTTATTATATTCATGTATTTATAACATTAAAAAAAAAATTGTTGTGAAAATATGATTATTAAAAAAGTAGAATTTTCTTCAACCCATCTAAAAATATGACAAATGCTTATTAAGCATTTGATAAACTCACGCATTAAAATATTGGTACGTGCCCATTCACTGAAAAACAGAAAATGTGCTTATCACAAGTTTTGAGGAAAGGAAAATGCTATGCTTATCGTTGGGGATCCCGCTGGTAATTTTTTTTTAGTTCTTTTTTTTTTTAAGTGTTTTTTTTAATAATATTGTGAGTTTTTTCTTTTCTTAAAAATATTAAAAAATCATGTAAAAGAAAGAAAAAAAAACAAATAATACATTAGCGGGGTGTAGACCCACCCTTAAGAAAAATGTATTTCTCACTTAAAAACAGAAAATGTACTTATCACAGAAAATGTACTTATAACTAAAGTACACATGTCAATTTTTGCAAGGAAAATATTTGTACCACTGAGAAATGTGATCTGCATTATATATAGATATTGTGTTTTTCCTTTGATATGGTTGAGAAAGTATTTTTTTAATAAATTTATGATTTTTTAAAAAAAAAGTGTTTAAAAGGATTCAAAAGATATATGAAAATAATTCAATTTATACTATCGATTCAATGCAAGCGCCACATTTCTCGGTGATCCTAGTATTGTTCATTTTTTAAATAGGTTATAGGAACTTTCAATCCACTTTGAAAAAATAAAAAATCTATTCATCATCTCAACTTTCATCATTTAATGATGTGGTATTAGATAATAAATTTACAAGTGAAATGTAATAAATAATTTTTAATCACCTAATGCCATATCATAGGATGATGAAAGGATGATGGAAGTTAAGATGATTAGTAGTATTACTCTTTACTAGTAATCACTTCCTTAACTATTAAAAAATAAAAAATAAAAATAAAATACCCGAGCAATCAAAATGTGGGAGCAGTCGAACCCTCCTTACAGACCTGTCTCGAGGGGGTGGGAGCTCCTTCCCCCTCCCCCTCCCCCCATCCTCCACCGTCCCCGTTGTGTAGTGCTCTGTTTTTTGTGTTTGTTGTGTTTGCAGGCTAAATAAGGGAGAATCGCGAATCATAGATGTTCGGTGACTATAGATCAGCACGCACCTCTCCATGGCGTTGCCCAGCTGCCGATCTTCAAGACTTCCAAAGGCGGCGCCAATCGGAGCGGCGAGTTACTCGCACGCGCGGCCAAAAGATCTCGGAGACGTTCGGCGAGTGGCTCTCTCGCGACGCCAGGAGGCCCTCTGCCGCCGTCACTCATGGTACCACTGGAGTCTATGAGTCCGGATCTTCCAAGATTAATCGGCGGTTTTCTCCAGGGCACGCGCCACTGTAGCCGCGTGGAGCATTGTTTTTTTTTGTTTGCTACAGTAGTTTTTCTATTGTATTTTAATTTCGTGTCCTTTTTTTTTTTGAAAAATAAAAATTTAAAAACGTTGTGCCTTCATACCTTAGTCCGAACGGTGTGATGTCCCCTCTCCGCTTAGTCAGGATATGGGTTTTGTTGTTTAGTTACTATTTCTCTGTCGGGGATAGAGTTTGTGCACGACGGATCCTTTAGACCTGGTTTTTAGAGATCTGTCATCTGGACTAGACCATGTCAGCCACAGAAGTGTGCTGGGGAGCTATTAACGTCTGTAACTGACTTTTTTAAGTCAAAGTTGTATGTTATTTATGAATGAAGTGTGATCTCAAAAAAAAAAAAAAAAAAGAAATAAAATGTAATTATAGGGAAAGATAAATGTTTTTTATATATTTATAATTACAGGGAAATATAAAGATGAATACTCTTTTCATCTTAATTCTTTTTATCTCCCATCGTATCTAGGATTTCAGTATTTGACAAATTTTAAGTGGCTGTCATTTAAATAAAAAGAAATGATAATAATAGTAATTACAATACTTTTCCTTTCAAAACTGAAGGAATAATCTCTGAGCAGCAAGACATTGCAACTCGCACGTGCGATCAGAACTATGCCTAGAGCCTAGAGGGACCTTCCAGACATCATCGGAGTTTTAAAAGCTCTTTCTTCCCCCAATTTTTTTTTTATTTTTTATTTTATTTTCGATTTGCCCTAACAATTCAAAGACAGAAATGGGGAAGCAACCGGTGAAGTTGAAGGCGGTCGTTTACGCGCTCTCCCCCTTTCAGCAGAAGGTGATGCCTGGTCTGTGGAAAGACTTGCCCGGCAAGATTCACCACAAGGTCTCCGAGAACTGGTTCAGCGCTGTCCTCCTCCTCAGCCCCCTCGTCGGCACCTACTCGTAATTCCTTCCTTTAACCACGCTCTCTCTCTCTCTCTCTATTTACCCAGATCAAATTTTGGGTTTATCTGTGTTTTCGATTGGTTAAGTTCTTCTATGGGAAATTTTCGAACCAGTGACCTCGATTAGATTCTGGATTATTAGATATATGATTTAGGGATTTTCTCTTGCGTTGAAAAGTGAGATTCAGGTTTTATAGGAGGGACTGGGATTAGATTGAGAAGATTGGAGACGGCTGTTATATGAGAATACATATTTTCTCTGGTGGACTAGGGATGCTGTGTCTGTTTTTCATGTATGGTCTCTCTTGTACGTATTGCTGATCATGTTAATAGCTAGAACATAAAAGTATTGTAAATTTCAGAATTTGAACTACCTGTAGAAGTGATCCTTTGTGGTTTATTGTCAGCGGCTGGATCCTTCTCCCTGTGCTCACCCTCTAGGCGGGCATATCAGACGTTATTCTCTACCGAATACGAAAATGGAAGTTTTGCTAATGTGAAACCTTTATATAGGAAATCCTTATAGTATTCTCGTAACGAGCTCCTAACTTGCTTAGATTATGGATTATTTCATCTGATGTCACCTCAGCAATCATAATTTTTTGAGCTAAGGTATAAAATTCCTGATGGAAATTAGTAATTACATTATTTATTACGCTAACTTGTATTGCATTGTAGGCTACACGTATAACCTGTTTGGGCAAACAAAACCAATAATCAATGGAAGCTTGGTTACAATGTTTGTGTGTGTTCATAAAGATGTGTATTAAATTGAAGAGAAGTTACAACTAGATATTTTGGAGATTGGAAGTGAAGAAGAAATGTCTCTTATTATGAAAGCAGCTATGAATGCTAGCTTTACATGCATGTCTTAGATTTATGTTTAATTGGTAAGTGTATGTGTCTATTAGTTTGTCCATTGTTGGACCAAATTTGGAAGAGTTTGCCAGTAAATTTTTTTTTTTGATACATGGTATTTATATCTCATAAAGTTCTACTCTGTTTACATGATATTGAGGTTGTATGTCTCGTTGAGGTTGGTACAGCTTTTGAATTAGTTATGCTTGGCTTTCCACTATCATCTTCAGAATCTGCCATTTTCCAATTATCCCCTGGAACAAATCTAAATACTGGCTCCGGGCATGCGAGCCTGTAGGGGAAAATCTCACTCATCTCTGGTAGAGGAAAGAGGTTTTTTTGGTCCAAAAATCATAATAGCATCCCTAAACCTCTTAAACTCTATCAATAAATGGATATTGTCTGGAAATGGCTGGGTGGTGCATTTTGGAGCTTTAGAGAAGAAATGGTTGGGTTAGAAATAAAAGAAACTTGGATTCCTGAGATCCTACAGTCGAGATTTTGAATCTTTAGAGAAGAAATGATTGGGTTGGTCTTGCCGAGGGCCTGTGCACCCCAGGGATTAGTCGGGATGCTATTCCGGATGCCCAATGCCAATTAAAAAAAAAACAAAAAAATGACTGGGTTGGTCAGAAAAGGTTTGAGTTTCAAACAGTGTGTTTTAGAGCACAACTCAAATATGCGGTGAATTTCGTATGCAAATGGTGTCTTTCAGTGGGTTTGACGAATTGCAGTAAACCATTGTGCTTAAAATAAAAAAAGGGTGACACGATAGGCATGTAAGCAGTGTGCCCTGGGTGTGCGCACCTGGGGTTTGTATATGGACAAACTCAGAAATATGCTTTTATATCTGAATGTTTATTAAAATTCTTGAATGAATCTTGCTTGTTGAATGGAATTATTTCCTTATCAATTCTCTGGGTGAACAGGAAGGGGAATTGGCATTTAAATGTGTGGTTTGACTCTTCACTTTTTTTTTTTAGGTTTTATCTAGAAGGTTGTTTGGGGGATAGATGGTATGAGATATTTGCTGTACTGATTTTGTCAGAACATAATATCGATGTGTATTTCACCCACATTTTCAATTGTCTAATGATCCAACTTCATGAGCTGTTGGGTTTATTGTTGCGTGGCTCATGTTTACAGTTTAGCCTTGAAGGTTGCACAATGATAAAATAAAGTACTTTATACTAACAATTATTGGAAAAAAAGTCGTTTGACATTCTAAGGTAATGTTTGACATTTTTCAAGAGTTTCATAATTAGAGAAATGTGTCTTCCCTCTGCAGTGAAAACTTGAAACTGAATGTGGATGATGCTTTTTTATGATGTATACATTGTGATGGTGGTAATTGATTGTGAATTGAATGCTTGAAATTCATATGTGAACGCTGCAGTGGATATTGAGAGTAACTTGTGGATGAGAAAATTTTCTTTAAGGTGTGATTCTCGTGTTGTTCATGGAGATTGTTGATTCATAAACTATCTGGAGGCATAAACATATATTTTATACCGTTTTCACCAACTTCCTGTTTGTCTTGAGTTGTGCATCATTGTACTGTATCTAACCATCAATGTCTGAAACAGTATAATGAATAGGGAGAGTGTCTGTTTAGGCTCAGCAATGTTGCCTGTTAATTGAATTTGAAAGAATTATACATGGAAGTTGAATACGTAGTGGATTTCACATGGAACGCAATAATATATACTTCTTGCTCTTTTCCCTTAGGTAGCTATATATCCTTTCATTGATTAGATATTTAATTTACCTATAAAAAAATTATATATCCTTACCTGAGTAAATTTTGTTTATTAGCTTCCATCTCGGTTATGTTGCAATCACACTTCATCTTACATGAGTTCATAGATATGTTTGTATGCAATTGGATGCAGTTATGTCCAATATTACCAGGAGAAGGAGAAGTTGGCGCACCGCTATTGAAGTGCATGCATGAGTCTCCACTTTCGCAGTAAAGCTCATCATCATTTTGCTACAACTTGGATGAAGGAGACTGGAGTGTGTCAAGATAAAAATTGATGTGAGTTACTGGGAAATTTTCGAACAATGTTCGACTTCTTTTGCTGCTTACAATAATGTGTGCATTATTGAGAGTGCATTTTTTTTAGTCACTTCTAAGTAGTTCTGATATCCCAAGTCAATATCGTCGTGCCTGAAAAGTAGAAATGTAACAGGAATTTGGATTTCCCTGACTTTGCCCCATTGCCCCCACATCCCCCCTCTCTTTTCAATGAGCAAAGTCAAGGGTAACCCGTTCCTAATGTGTGCTCATTTGCTTTCCATTTGTAAGAGGGTAATGTTATGTTTTTGAATCCATTTGTAATATAAATTGGAGTAGGGTATGTTTTTGAATCCATAAAATTAGTCATTTGGGTTTTAGTCTGTTTGCAAATCACATCTTTAGTTTTAACTTTCAAGTAATTTATTCCGAGAATATGTAAATTTTTGCAATTAAATCCATCCGGCCATCTCCCTCAAATCATCTCATGGCGAGGTTGCCATGTGGAAATTAATCAAAACTCGACATAAGGTACCCCCTCGTTAAAAAATAAAAAATCTAAGAAATCAAACAAAAAATTAACGTGTGCTCTAATTGATTGCCATAAGGCACTTGCATACCTATAAAGGAAAATGATTTGTACATATTAGGATGCCTAAGTTTCGAGCAGAACTTTTGAAAAATAATGAGATGTGAAAAACTGTTTTTTATTATTTTATTTTTACATGGAGATTATACGAGACTTGCATATTTTAAATTTGTATTTAGTATTCCTCTAGAGAAAATTATAAAAATTGAAGCGAATAGAGTGATTTGCAAATGAGCTAAAAGTTAGGGACTGATTTTATAAATAAATTAAAATTATGAAATAACCCTCTAACTTCAAAAAAATCTGCTTTTTTCAACCCAATACATTGACCCAAAAAAGTCTACAAAATGAAAAGATGTATTTTTTAAACTGATGTATGATTTTCTTTATCATCTTTTAGTCGTTTCGATTCCTTTCTTGTTGTTCTGTTGAATAATAATTTGAATTGAAATGTCGAATTCTCTATTAGAGAGAGAAAATTATAAGCGTTTTGTTACTACAATGACGCGCGTAAAGTATTTTCAAGCTTAAGAACAAGTTGCTATTTTTTTTAATCTTAAATTATGTTTATAGTGTTCCTTTTTATAATAGTGTACACAAAATTATAAACAAAAATATTATTCTCAGAGAATAAATTTGGCTCCTCAAAGATGAATTTGTAGATCCATCACGTTTGTAAGTTTGTAACTATAGATGTAAAAGTTTGGATAGGACTAAATGACTAAATTGATAAGTTTGAATAGGATTAGGTAACTAGATGGATATAGATTTGTTGTTAAGTTTGTTGGATGAATGTAAAGTATTTTATCTTTATCTATAAACATTTGAATTATGTCAAGAAGTTATTAGATAATGGTTTGGATAAGTCAAGAGCGTGTATAGATAGCTGAAGTTCGAAAAGTCAGGAATTATCCAGTTGAAGAAATCTATATCTACTGAGAAAACTTAGCACCAGGTGTCAACAGGCGCATCAGCAGAGTCCTTCCATCAGTAGAGTCTGACTGTGCCTCAAATTTCTAACAGACTCAATCCGTCAGCAAAGTTCTACTACAGATCAAATACTGATTAGAATATTTATAATGGAGATTTCGATTGGATGATTATCTTTTTGATCATATTTTCCAGAACTTGGAGGGATTGAAGAATGATCCAAGTGCTTGAGTGTGAGAAGTTCTTTTTTTCTCTTTCTCTCATTGAGTGAGTGCTTATTCCATGTTGGACTTTAATTGATTGAGTTTAGCCATTGGAGGTCCAGGAAAGAAGTCAATAGTTTGAAAATGGCCAGATGTTCTGGTTATTACTGCGGTAAAGGCAAACAGGTCGTTTGTCGGGTCAAGTAAGAGAGTCAATTAATAAAGACTTTGTAATTGAGAATTACTTATAACTAATTTTCAAATAATAAAATTGTATTTTCTGGATTTGGCTATCCCATAAGGTTTTATTTTTGAGGAGTTTTTCAAAGGGTTTCCCTTCGTAATCAAATTTTGTGTAACGCACTTTATTTATTTTATATATTTGATTGATTGTCAATTATTTCATTATTGATCACTAACCAATTTATTGATTGAATTGGTAGAACGTGGTAATATAATACGTAGGTACTTGAGTAATTTCAATTGACATCAAAGCGTAGTTCACTCATCGAGTGTGATCCATGTCCCTTTGTAGATCATGTCATCGTTATATATCCCGCTATACTTTAATGGAGAAAACTATGCTTATTAGAAAGTTTGTATGAGAGCTTTCCTCAAAATCTTTGGATGAACGTGTGGTATGCAATTGAACGAGGATGGACTAAGCCCGAGACATCTCTTGATGCTTGGACTGGAGATGGGATCAACAACTGCAATTGAAATAACAAAGGACATAACGTTATCTTCATGACTGTATCTCCCGCTGAATTTAAAAGAATCTCAATGTGTGAGATTGCCAAAGAAGCATGGGATATTTTGGAGGTTACACATGAAGACACAAGAATTGTAAAAAATTCAAAATTGCAGATGCTAACCTTAAAATTTGAAGAGATTAAAATGTTGGAAGAAGAGAGTTTTAATGATTTTTATGATAAACTTAATGATATTGTGAATTCCAGGTTTAATTTCGATAAGAAGGTGGAGGATTCAAGGGTCGTGAGAAATATTTTAAGGTCTTTGCCTGAAAGATTTTGCCCAAAAGTTACAGCCATTGAGAAAAGTAAGGATTTGGATGCTATTAAGGTTGAAGAAATGGTCGGCTCTTTACAAACATATGAGTCATCTCTTCTTCAAACAAGAAAATGTAAGTCCATTGTTTTAAAAACTGTGGAAGAAGATCAATATGATTTTTCTGATAAAGAAAATCTGAACAATGAGGATATAGATCTCATTGGAAGGAAATTTAGAAAATTATTGTTTAACAAGAAAGGTAGTGAAAAGCAAAAGTGAGGTAAGTAATTTCCTACAAAGAAAAGTTATAAAGAAAAATGGAATAAAGAAAAATTTGAGAAAAATGAAAAAGTATAATATCATGACTCATGAGTGCTTCGGCTATGATCACATTAGAGTGGACTACCCAAACTACCCAAACTTTAAAAAATTAAGGGAAAAGCACTGAATGTCACACTTAGTGACAGTTCAGAATCTGAAAATTTTGATTCATCGTTTGATGATGAAAATTCTTTTATGACTTTTACCACTATTGTTGATGATTTTCTTGAAATTGTGCTAACAAAATCTGAAAGTGAATATGATGACAGTGACTCGGATGTAGCTCTTGTTGATGCGGACCATGAGCTGAGTATACATGAAGTTTATAATGATTTATGTGAAGAGGTGTTCAAGTTGAAAAAACTAAATAAAAAGTTGTACAATAAGCTCATAGCCGTGGAGAATGAAAAGAATAATCTGTCAGAGTCATTAAAAATTTCTGAAGTTGAAGTATCAAGATTGAACACTAAAAAATTAGTACTTGAGAATGAATTGGAAAAAAAATTCAAGAATACAAGGAAAAAACTACAACTCAGAAATTAGTTGAGATGTTGAGCTTTCAAAACTTCAGCTGTGATTGCACGGGTTTGGGGTACATGACTTCCCAAAGCAAAGAACTTTAAGCCTCATCATCCGTTGTCATTTCATCAAAATGTATTATCTTTGTTAAAGGAAGCCAATGTGAGGATGCTCCAAAGAAAATCGTGTCAAAATCTAACATTCCGAGAGTCTCTCATGAAAGACGTCAATGAAACTTAATCGAGGTAAGTTCGAATGTAAGTTTATTCCTACTTGTTAAAATTGTGTTATTCTTGGCCATATAAGGTCACATTACTTTAACTTGAGAAAAGTGCAAGAAAAAAGAAGGAAAAAGAAAATCTCCAAGAATGGAAAATAATTTAGAAAATAAGGTTGAAGATTTGAATTATCAAATAACTACCATCAGTCGTAAACTTGGTGAACTAGCAGATTTTTGTCTTCACAACAAAGAAAAGGTTATACAAAGTGGTGTTGATGAAAAATATAGGTCAAAACTCAAAACAAAATGGGTGGTTAACGAAGGTGTCGGGTGAAATTAATTGATATGATCATTTGCATGTTCTTGCATTCCTTGCATATCATTAGCTTAGGACATGCATTTCACATTCTTTTATTTGTTTGCATCTCTTTTTGGTCTTATATTTTTATGTTTTTGTTTGGTTTGGTTAAGTTGTCTTCTATTTTTTTTATTTGTTCTATAAAATAAAAATAAAAAAAATGAAAAAGGAAGAGATCATTTTTGCCTAGCCAAGTCAAGAGTACTTGGACCCACACATTTCCCATATTTGGAGTTGGAATGTCTCTCTATTTTTTTATTTAGTCTACAATGTGAGTGTAGATCCCATGGCTCAGTTTGCCAAAGTTAACTTTTAGTGCATTATGAGAAACTTATTTTTCACATTTTATTCATTATGTATGTTCCATAAAGTCTCATAGATGCTATCCAAAGGGGGAGTCATAACCTTAAATTGACTAATACTAGTTGAACCTAGTACTCAAAGTCAAGAGGTCTCTTCTTGCCAGATATAAAGGCTTGATCCATATAGTAAAAGTCGGTGTTTTTTCATTGCAGAAAAAAGGCAAACATCCTACCCGGATCTTGTTTCTTAAGTCCTTATAGAAAAAAATTGTTGCTCTATTCATTGTGGAAAAAGATGAGCAATAAAATGAACATATTAAGGGTTGTGCAATCTTGTGTTCGAGGTCAAAGATAACTCATGAGGAAGTATCTATGGGAAAGAAAGAAATATATACATATATATTAAATATTTAAATATTTGATTGTGGTAGTAAGTTGCCTCACTCACACACTCACATAGACTTTGACTATGATGACTTTGTAGAATGTCCACACTTTTTTTTTTTGGCTCTTTATTTCAAATAAGAGAGTATGAACCTCTTTCACTGTTAGTTGTGTGATTGGTATATTGTGCTTGGACACTTGGTGCATTTAGGCAAGTAATTTGGCTTTAAAAGAATTAAGTTTTAAAAAAATAAATAAATATTATTTTGAGGGTGTGGGTCAACTTTTATGTTATTTTATTTATCTTTTATTTTCGTAATTGTTTTTCTCATGTTTTTGGCATTTGGGCATTTTTTACATGTGCATAAATTTTTTTTTTGGCTCTCATGCATATGGGATCTAGGAGCTTTCACTAATTTTTTTTTAATTTATTTATTTATTTATTTTTATGTCTAACTCCAAGCGGGACTCCTTGTCCTAGTCTTCCCGTAGGACTCTGCTATGACTAAGCTACGTTTGGGTACCAAGAGTACCTCAAGTACTCTCACTACTATTCCTTACTTTATTATTATTTTTCACCTACTTTTTTACTATTCATTACTTTTTACCTACTATTTATTATTCTATTATTACTTTTTCACTATTTTTTCACTACTATTCACAAACATTCTCAACACTTCTCAGGTATTCTCACTACCCAAACGTAGCTGAAATATGCCCACGTGAACAAGACATTTATAGTCACATTGTTTTACTAAGAGTCCACACTTGTTATTTTCCTCCAGTCCCATGTCTCCCTCACTCTTTGTGCTCTAGCCGAAAACCACTTCCCACACCACTAGTGTTCTAGAGCACTTGGGTTTTTAGAAGTCGCACAGATCTTCTCGTCTACACGATTCCCCATCACAGTAAGTGCACTATTTATTTATTTCCTCTTTACATAGGGCTTGGTTCTACATTATTTTGGGGATTTTTATGATTGATGTGATTTTGAAGTGTCGGCGTGGGTTATGAGGTTTCAGATTGGAGGATTTTTTTTTTTTTAAATGTTTGAGTTGTACAGATTTGCATCTAGTAGTTGGATTATGTTGTTTTCATGTATTGAGGATGGTTTCTTGGTGGGTTCTTGCATTTTGTCATTCGGTTTCTAAGGAGTGCCCACCAAGTGTTTGATGTTTTGCCTCAACTAAAGTTTTTTAGTATTTTGTCAATTCTTTACATGCATTCATGATCATTCATCATTTTACTTCCATTGCATTGTAGAGTTGAGGTTTTTCATAATTGTGGGAGGGTCTTCTCAAAAATTTTATTTTCATATTCCCACACGGTAGTCCGCATTGGTCTGATTCTGATGACAAGGAGGTTTAAGACTTGTCAGATTAGTGACAAAAATGGGGAGATAATATTGGAGAAACACATTGAGAGGGAACAAATTAGATTATTTTTTTGGTATTGTGAAATTTATGGGGAGTTGGAGTAAGTGTAGGGGGAGCAGCATATTTTTTAATAATTTTTTATTCAATATCTTGACTTTTAATTTGGTTTGATTTATTTTGAGTTATGGTTTAATAGTGACTAGAACATTGTTAGACTTAGATTATCTTTAAACTTGTGATGATGAAGAAACTAATCTTAGTCAATGCTCTATGTCAGTAGTTTTGTTTCATGATTATTTGCTTAGAATTTCTACTTGGTTACTTGGTCTGCTATTTGTGCTTTTGACAGGTTTATATTACATTCATCAAGTTGTTTTTTGTCACCAATCTGCCAAATGAGGAGATTGTAGATGCAAAAGTTTGATTAGGACTAGGTGACTAAATTGATAAGTTTGGATAGGACTAAGTGACTAGATGAATATAGATTTGTTGTTAAGTTTGTTGGATGAATGTAAATTATTTCATCTTTATCTATAAACATTTGAATTATGTCAAGAAGTTATTAGATAATGGTTTGGATAAGTCAAAAGTGTGTATAACTGAAGTTCGAAAAGTCAGGAATTATCCAGTTGAAGACATCTATATTTGCTGATAAGACTTAATACCAGGTGTCAACAAACGCATCAGCAAAGTTGTTCCCAACAGAGTCCATCTGTCAGCAGAGTCATATTGTGCCTCAAATTCCTAACATACTCAATCTGTCGATCAAATACTGATTAGAATATTTATGTTAGGGATTTCGATTGGATGATTATCTTTTTTATCATATTTTCCAGATTTTGGAGAGGTTGGAGAATGATCCAAGTGCTTGAGTGTGAGAATTTTCTAGTTTTTTTTCTTACTTCATGTTGGAATTTAATTGATCAAGTTCAGCCATTGGAGTTCCAGAAGAGAAATCAATAGTTTGAAGATCGCTAGAGGTTCTGGCTGCAATAGAGGCAAACAGGTCGTTTGTCAGGTCAAGTAAGAGAGTCAATTAGCAAAGGTTTTGTAATTGAGAATTACTTTTAACTGATTTTCAAATAATAAAATTGACTTTTCTGGGTTTGACTGTTCCGTAGGATTTTACCTTTGACAAGTTTTTCAAAGAGTTTCCTTTCGTAACTAAATTTGGTGTTACGCACTTTATTTAATTTATGTATTTGATTGATTATCAAATTATTTAATTATTGATCACTAACCAATTTATTGATTGAATTAGTAGAACATGGTAATACAATACAGAGGTATTTAGGTAATTTCAGTAACATTGGTGATCATGAGAGAGAGAGAGAGAGAGAGAGAGAGAGAGAGAGAGATCCTAGAGAAATCACAAGGGCTCTTTTCATTAAGATAATTAATTAAGCCGCATACACAATTCATAATTTTAAAGCTATATGAAACGAGTAAATAATTTTTCATTTGTGTGGTAATATGCTTAATAACTTAGGCCATATATACTTCAACGCTAGCAGTTTTGATAAGCTGGCATACAGGACAAACACCAATTGACCCCTCACACTCCTTGCATAAACATAGGTGCCGACAAGGCATCAACAAGATAGAGACCTCCTTTGTGTTGCATGCTCTACAAATGTGTCCCAAACCTAGGTTATTCCTGAGAAATGATTTGGCAGGTCCACCTGGAATGCCCGCGTAGTTGTTTGGGTCGATATATGAGGTAGCATCATCGACTTCACTGTCTCCAAATCCTTCCTTACCTTGTTCAGCACCCTGTGAAATTGCCTGCTGGAGGTTGTTCTTCAGGACACTAACAATTGACTCATTGTACTTTGCTCTATAGTGCCAGTTCTGGGCTTCCATGGCAACTCGCCTTATCCTCTCTGCAACTTCCCTGTTCTTACAGTTCATGTTCTCTATTTCGATGTCTTTCTCGCGAAGCTTTTTGCTGACACCTTTCTCCATAGCAGCAAGGAAAGAAGCCTTGTGTCTCTTCTCCATGTCCCTCACCCCCTTTGTCAACTGTTCCTCCTGATTCAAGAGTGATCAAAGATTATTCTACAGGTGCTAAGAACAGCATAAAATGATCACTGAAATATTATGAAATTAGCTTGACTACTACTTTCTGTTGAGTATGATTTCAGACCCTTGAAAGCCACCACTCATGATCCTCCCCCACCCAGGTCTCCAAGATACAACATCAATTAAAAACCATGAGTAGACATAAAATTACTATTTAATAGACATAGGCAATTCTTCTCTTGAAATACTACTGTTATAAGAAGTAGATAATATTGGGAATCGAATAAAAATAGAAAGGATTAATCTGAACAGGCATGCAGAAAACCGCAATATTGAATAAACGTCCAGGAATACCTGAATTTCGATAAAATGGTCAAACTCTTCCTTCTGTCGATCAAGCTCAGTCTTGATATTATCCCCAAGGGACAAGATGATTGAAGGTGCAGCCGTCATACTTCCACTTGCAGAAGTAACAGATGAGTTACGCTCATCATCGTCGTATGATAGCCTTAATCCTGTTGATACTGGGTTTGGGTTCAGAATGCTTGCTGAGCGATCAGCTTCATCCTGACAGCCATAATAATTCAAGGATATCTGACGTTTTTGCTGCCTTGAAATATCTTCGGTTTCTCTGCCGCATTTATTTGGCCGAACGATAGGAGTAATATGCTCATTTCCAAACAAATTTATTGGATCAACATTACATCCAGATGGTGCTGCAAAATAAGTTATGTACTCATTATGCTTAGAGACCGGATCAACTGCAGATATCTCAATTATAATTCCTACATGGGTATGAGACCCTAACCACAATAAATTTCCTCTTATCATATTCTACAGTGTGTTAAATAATGGTTTTCAACCCAGATTTACACATTTACCATTCGCATTCAATGCTCCTAACTGACCAGATGTGGCTATTTATCTGTGAACTTTACTACTTTAGGGTGGTGGTGGCAGCTGTGGGCTTAGATGATTTGGCACCGCCACAGATGTAAGCCCACAGCCCCTAATGACAAGGTTGATTTACACGTTAATGATGATACTTAAAAATAAAAAAAGTCATGGAATGGTCATGACAATGATGATGTTATTAATATTTCTTCTAAAGTTGACTGAGGTTGATTTTAAAAGTATCAAAGTTCATTTGTCACTACTAATTAAATCTCATATCCTTATCTCATAGGTTTATAAATTTTGACCACATGTTACATACCATTCGCAATAATGGTAAAGGTGGTAAGTCTTCATCAAGGTAGCTATCAAAGGATCAATCGTTAGCAGTACATGAAATTAGCATATTACAATGTATCAATAAAATGAAATCCTAAAAGGCAAAGAATATGAAATGGAAGAACCGGACAAAAACAATATAATAAAGTTGTTTTGGTAAGCAAGAACTCTTTATTAAAAAGCACAAAAGGCACAACCCAACTACACTAGAACTACCGCAATTTAATGGATAAGCATTAATATTAACCTACATGGTGCGACTAAAAGCTAATATAAGATCCATCTTTGCCCCCACCACTTTTATAGGCAACTAGGCGAATGCAACCCTTAGGGGGGATTCAACTCCCTGGAGTCCTGCAGTGGGTGGAGGTGCCACCTGGCCTAAGATTCATTGGCCATCCATGTTCCCCTTGATAGATACATCTAATGTAGCCCAGAAAAAGTTCATCCTTGAATTCATGGGCCACCAGCAAAGCCAGCAAAGGGCGCATGCGAACAGTGAAGAAAATCTAACTAATAGTATACATGCACACACAATTATTTGCAGACTTGCACATAACAGGAGGAAAGACATGAAGGATGAGCTTCATGTCCAGCACAAACTGGAAAGCAGCTCCTTAATAATAGTCGAATCAGGGAATTTACAATAAATTAATCAACCTATATACTCTAGCCAGAAGGCAAAATTTCCCTGACAAAAGCAGAGGGGGGTCAAGGCCAACCAAACATAATATTATATGCAATATACACATAAAATTAAACACAGTGCACATAGTCTTGATGCTTAAAAGAAAAAACTAAGAAAGGCAGAAGAGAACTCACGACTGACAAATAACTGCAGCTGATTTGATGCATTAGTCTGATACTGGAAACGATTCTCATCCAGGAAAGCAGGAAGCAAAAGATTACCATTGTTGCCTCCCAACATTTTGCTTGAAGAAAAATAAACTTCCCTTTTTCTGTTGTGTCTGAAGAGTTTCTAGTAAAACAACCTTTGAGAATCCTCCCTGCCAAAAAGGAACTAAATATTGAACATTAAAAGCAACAAGACTACAAGCAAGCAACAGCAATATTCTAGCAAGTTCAGGATGACTGAAGAACAACCTGATATCCAAAGGAGATATTCAACCAGTAATTGGTCCCAACTCAAAATATGATAGTTCTAAAATGCCTGCTAGGCTAGCCCTCTAAGGCTTTTAGTCTTGATGTGTGATTCAAAATTTCAAATAAAATATCTTGAGCATCAAACTTGGGAATTTAAATTCTTTACCAAGACACTGATGAACCAAAAAAAAAAAAAACTTGGGCTGCGCCTTCTTTCTATCAATAAAATTTTATTTTACCTATCAAAAAACAAACAAACCAAGACATTGATGAATCTGTATCTCATTCATAAGCCCAGGCAAATCTTTTAAAACGACTCAGAGAGAACAAATATATAAAGAGAAACCATTGATTTAAACAACTTGCAACGTGTCAATGTTATCATTTCACTTCATCTAAAGTAAGCGTGAATCAGCCTTCATGGCGACAATGACAAAAACAAAAATAAGTAGCTTGAACAAAAAAAAAAAATCCTACTTATAAAAACAAAAAACAAAACAAAAAAAAAAATCCTTAGTAAAAGAAAAAAATGCATTATTGTTTTCTAATTGATTAGTGATCTGACGTGACTTTGCAATTGCAGGCATTTGTTATTACTGTCATATCCATATTTGCATGAATAAACTTCCTAAGGGAAAGCATCGACTTGTCCATCTCAAGCCTAATAAGTTACAAATAAATGCCATGTCTTTACCATACATGCCTTCAGAGAATAGAAATGGCCAAAAGCACATAAACACACAAGTTTCAGAGCAAAAAATTATGAAACTTGAATGCCTATAAAAAGAAATTAGAAAAACAAGCCGAGAGCCGGTCGTCATAGGTGTTGAGATCCAGCAATGATGCCTCAAGACTAAAACCACGAAAAAAATACTGCTCTAGACAGAATGTAATACTTAGAAGTGGCTTTAGTCTGTGTCAGACAGCACAAAATCTGGGGGATGCCACACATCCCCAAGTGTTGATTTGGCACACCAAGCTTGTGTCCTGCTCACATAGGACACAGGACGAAAGTTGCACCCATATAAAGAAATCTCATGCAATAACTTCTTTACATGAATTCTGAATCTACTTAACAGAGAACTATTAGTTTATCACTCAACAAATAAATTGAGTTTTAATGAATATAAACATATCTAGAAGGAAACGATGACGTTGACCTAAGACTCACAGTAACATAATTGCTGGACGGGTCCAGAACAACATTTCCTGTTATGAGAACATGCGAAACAAAGCTCTAGACACGGAGCTGATCTTCAAGAGATACTATCAAAAACTAAAAAACAGTATATCGTTAACATAATACAAATCACAAACAACGCATTTAGGTTATTTGAAATCCATAAAACACACTACCGAGAGGGTAACAACATACACACCATATAGCCTATACAATACTGATCAGATCACCAATTGACTTGCAGAAGACAAACTAAACATGGGGAGAAGGAAAGTGTAAAAGATGAAGGCTAATGAGACTCAATAAAAATCAATTGGGACAAGAAAATCAGATGCATCTAAGATAACCCAACTGCAAAATTGATTGAGATAGAGTGTGATAAGCATATACGGGAAATAAATATTTGGAGAACAATGATTTTTTTTTAAGAACCTACCACAGATAGAGAATCTTGGAAGTTAGAAAAAATAAGGCCGGCAATATTTTCAGATGACATAAACAGATACAAGAAAGGAAATGGAAAAAAAATGATAACAAATCTCCGAGCCAATAGATTTTAGATACACCTAAGATTCTTTTCAATCTCCAAAACGTATCAATATATACAGAAAGAATCAACACACAGGCAGCTTGTAAGAAGAGCAACCCAACAGCAAGAAACAGCAGAATACAAGGTACCTTAATATGATAAGCTCGTTTGACAGAGTCTCAAGGAAGACAACTGCTGCCGCCTGGATCCTGAAATTCCACGACTACTAGAAAATTCCAACGAACCAACGAAAAGAAATCCGCTTTATTAGATTTTTATTTTTTAATTTGATCGGTTCCAGAAAAATGTAATGCTATGTAAGGATAAGTCAGGAAGACCGATCATAAAAAATGTTCCATCAAAACGACCAGAGAACGTCGGAACAAGGAAAGGAGGCCGATGGGCGATGAGGCAAAGAGAGCGAGAGGCTTGGAAGACATGGTAACCGAAGAAAAATGGAAGATTTATCATAAATAAACATAGTATTATTACAGATATTAAAGAAAATAAGAATAATAATATTCAAACCGGATGGCCTCCACATTTCATTCATAGATCCATCCATGCTATTGGCCAGCCCACTTCTCACCTCTACCCTCCCACTTTTTTTTTTTTTACCTTCCTCCTTTCAACTTAACCTCTTTTTCTTCTTTTATTTTATTTTTTTATTTAATGCATCGTTTGTTTTTGGAAACGACATAAGATAAGATAAATTAAAATTAAAATTAAAAGTTAAATAAAATATTATTAGAATATATTTATTTAATATTATTTTATTTTGAGATTTGAAAAAATTAAATTATTTATTTTATTTTGTATGAAAAATTAAAAAATTTATAATAATTAGATGAGATGAGATGAAATGAATAGATAATAATTGTGAAAACAAACGAAGTCTTTTTATACCCGTTTACACATGAATAGTGAGTGAGTTGAGTGCATCAATAGAAGAGAAGTGTTATAAATATAAATATATTTTTCTAAAATAAACTTACAAACTAACATATTTTCGTGTGATAGATTCGTTAGATTTACTTTATAATTTATTACATTAAGACGCATCAGCTTGTAAGTATATTTTTATGAAATTCTTTTGTGATTATAGCATTTTTCCAATACAAATACTTCTAATTGAAATTAGTGAGGCTATTTTTTTGGGATGATGGCACAACTCAAGGAACCTTTGCTTGATAATATTGTTAAAACTTCAAAGATGTCAATATTTTAAATATCAATTGATATGACTTATAATAGTAAACAACATTCTTCATATATAATTTTATTTACTCAAAATGTATTATATTAAATTATACTTCTGAAAATAATAAATATAGAAAGAGGAGTAATATTTATTTAAATGAATATCAGAATATCAAAACAAGAACTGATTGTGATCCAAAAAAATTAATTAAATTGATATTAATTAGGCCTTTTAGCCTTTGGTTTGGCCATTGGACTAGTCAAATTACGATGTGAACTAAAGACGTGTCCAGGACGTGTAAACAAAGACTGCTCCAAATAGAGGGGCATGATCGTCATATGAGGTACTTGCAGTTGCTGATGTGGTCGGTACGAACCGAAAGGAATTTTAACTTTAACATAAAAGCGGGAAAGATATTCCGTGACACGCACGCACGCGCTGGGCGTAACCCGTGCGCCCATATGGTATGGTATGGTATGTGAGGGTTACGCACGCGAGGTCCATATTAGAACATTCTCAATAGTTTTTGTATAATACAAAAAATATAAATTATTTAAAAAATTGTTCATAAAATAAGTTACATCTAATTATGTAAAAGAACATGTAAAATATAAATTGTTACAGTAATATGACATAGTGGATACTGTTCATCCTTCAAACAAGTTTCTTTATTATTCAAGCTTTATTTACTCCCTTATTTACTTTTATTTTTACATTTCAATACAAGTTCTTTTTATTTGTCATCATTTAAAACACTTCTTTATTTTTTTCTAAAAAATATCTTAGAAATATTATTTATCTAATTTTCTTATATTTTGATTTTATTTTTAATTTTTATTTGGCTTATATATTTTTATTTTGTGTGTATAGAACTGAATTATATTACATTATATATAATAATATATTGTAAATATAAAAAAATATATGGATATTACAAATTTATTGGTAGAATGGAAATTTTTAAAAAGACTAAAAAATATTATTTAAATGATATGAAAAAAAATAGATAAACTGATGTATAATATATTGTAAAAATTAATATACGTAAAATAGAAAAAGTGAAGTTTGGTGAAGTATTTTAAAAGATAAGATAAAAGAACTATTGTGAATGTTCTTACAATTACATAACACATGCAACCAAATTATCTCACGAAATTTTAAACAAAAATTTTATATGCAATTATTTTTACGTACTCTTTACACACTCTACTAATATGATTGATTGTGTCATTTTTTTTAATATAAAATAACTGTTTTGATCAATCACATTAGTTGAGTACATAAAGCGTACGCAAAAATAATAATATGTAGTAAAACTCAAATTTAAATCCCATGACTAAATCCATGCTTATCCAAACTATAATTATATAGAAATATAACTCGAGAGTGTGATCCAAGTTAACGAAGCACCAAACTATGCCGAGATATACCAAACAATAGTGAATTATATATCGATTATATGTTTGGAAGAAATATTAAGAAAAATTCTATTTGCAGTCTCTAAGTAGGAATTGCATATGCAAACTCTTTATTAAATGAGAAAAAATATCATTTTAAGAGAGATAATTTTATAATTTTAAAAAATTTTAAAGTTAAAATTGTCTAGGCGTATAATGCAATCTCTATTTGAAAACTGTACTTTGTATTACTCGAGATTAAAATGTACACGTTTCTTTTTCGAAATTGACATAAATCATATTTAATGTCTTGTTGGAATTAGATTCATCAAGTTATTGTCACGTGGATTGTAATTGAGCACCTTATGAATCCAACGAATCGAGTCGGATTCTTCTTTTCCCATTATTGATCATTTCATTGTCTCGTTTATATTAAAATAAGAGTGCATTATATGCATGCGTAATTCCGTCTACGTACGTCTTTTGAAAAAAAAAAGATGTTTTGATAAGTTTGGAAGTCCAGATGGCCCCCCGAATGAATTGACCGTTGGGTGTAGCTTTGATGAGAAAATTCACGTGAGATCTTTGTAGATCACATGGGTTAATACAACTTGTACGCTAAAAAGTAGTGCTTTTCCTATAGTCGTCTTTCCCTTTAATGATTCGGATCTTATAAGAAGCCACCATGACCCAATATTACTCGGACTTAGCCATAACTGTTCACCCTTAATAATTTGTTTTTTTTTTTTTTTTTTTGCAAGTTTTGTGTTAGGTAATCATATCAGTACTGGTGGGAATTATTATATTGCAACAATCATCCTAAATTAAATCATTTCACCATTACACAACAATAAAAATATCTTCATTCGTTACGAAAAAATTATTTATTTGTGATCAATTATTTTGTATTTAAATAAATTTATTTTCATCGTAAATAATTCGTCACACAAATATTCACTTTTTTTATAGTGATTAGACCAAATCTTTTTCGCAAAAAATCATTTTAGTCGCAACTTTTTCGTGATATATTGTCTGGTCCAATAAAAACATTTATATTATATATGGTGCGTGTAAAAATAAAAATAAAAGTTGAAAATGACAATGCCTCGTAACTATGTAACCTAATGCAATATATATATATATATATATATATATATATATATATTTACATATATCTAGGAGCTGGTGATTTCTATATAAAAAATACTATATGCAGTCGACGCTCGCAGTTAGGATACAATTGTCTGACAACTTGGGTATCACTTTTTCTTTTTAACTCTTTTCTCTCCCATTCTTTTTCCATGGCTTTTTTTTTTTTTCATCCACTCTCACCAAAGGCACTCCCACTTTCTCTCTTTGGAGTTTTCTGTATTTTGTGTTAGTAATAAGTACTTCATGCAACTAAGGAACGCGATCTTGAGGGAGACACATTCCACAGATCCACTGTTGTCCACAAACTAGAACTAGTGATAAGTTCAAGCCTCCCCCTAGTCACCAGCAACGCAACCTTACTTCAACCACCCAACAATAGAATGATTTACTTAGACTTAAAACTTATGAAAAAAAAAAAACAAACAGGAGAGAGAGAGAGAGAGAAGATACCCACTTCATAATCAAGAGCTATGGGAATTAAGTAGTTGGACGAAGATGAGAGAAGTGAGAAAGAGAAAAATGGTAGTGAGCTGATTGGCGTGGAACGAGATGATGCAAATGGTCATGGGCCATCATCTTTCCCACCGCATTCAAGAAGTAGTATAACATACCCAGGCCATCATCTTCCCCACTGCATTGAAGAAGCAATATAAAATACCCAATCAAGAAATAGAAGTATAAAAAAGTGATTTGAATATGGTAGAAATCGCCCAGTACGAGAAAATAATTGAAGAAGCTATATTCCAAAAATCAAACAAGGAAAAATAGAGAAAGACGTACGAGAAAAGAAGAAACGAAAGAAGAAAGAGAAAGAGAGATGAATCTGCTTTTGTCCTTTTTATTTTATTTTATTCAAAATAAACTCTCACATGCAACCCGTTTACCTCCCGCTTGCACATCCCCTTTGTACCTAGAAAACTGTTTCTATATATAGCTAGTAGTCTTAGAAATGAGCATACAGAGTTGCAATATGATCAACAAGTGTTATACTATTTATAAATTGATGTATAACATGCGAGCATTATTAATTCTTTATGAGTACTAGCTACGCCTACGTGTTAGACCCCCACGTCGAGTTGCCTCTAGAGGAGCCGCACATGCCCTAGTCGTGGTAGGGACATGCACCTTGGCTAGCCCACAACCATTCCTTGGCTCGTGGGGTGACACGCACGGGGCGCCCAGCATGCATGCATGCCTTGGCCCGTGCGATGGCACCCACGGGGCGCCTAGCATGCGAGCTAGCAAGGCTAGCAGGTGCACGGCAGCATGCGCAGCACAAGCCAGCGCGCATAGGCACGCAGCACAGGCCCGCACGCACATGCGCGCGGCACCAGGCGCCCCAGGGGCCACACGCCCAGGCACTTCGCAGTGCACAGGCCCGTGCGCACATCAGTGGGCTGCATGGCCCTGCGGGCATCCATGCGCCGCACAGGCAAGCCAGCCCGCGCGCGCACGCGCACGCCCAGACTGACCATGCTGCACACCCGCATGGCCTTGGCCTCCCCTGCCGCACATCAGCTTGACCATGGCCCTTACCGCTTGCCAGCACACCCATGCCCATTCTGCAGCGCACCAGCAAGGCTAGTGGCACGCCCTATGGCGTGCCATCTAGCGCACGGCTCCAGCCCGTGCCATGCAGAGCAGGCCAGTGGCATGCCATCCAGCGCACAGCTCCAACCCGTGCCATACAGCCAACACCCAAGCCACCCACTTGGACCATGCCGAACCAACACTTAGCCATGGACCAACCAACCAACATGCAACCACTTAGCCCACCATGGGCCCGTGCATGTCACACCATGTTTAGTCCATGGCTCTATTTTATTGTTTTATTTATTTAATCCTTTAATTAATTGCTATTTACTTTGAAGGGACCATTTGGGGGTTTTCAAGTTATAACCTATAAATAGGACCCTTAGTCATTTCATTTGGGATCTTTTGGCAAAACTCTTAGAAAGAGCATTATTGTTTGAGAGGTCATTTTCGGTGCCTTAGCACTTGGGCTTGTTGGGTGATATTCGTTGATCCCAAAAAGAGGATTACACTTTACAATTCTTTGAATAAGTGTAGCTCGATTATCTTGTTCATGCAACTTGGTGCAATTCATGAATCCAAGTTGGTTTATCAATATATGAGGTTATTCAATACTTGTGCAACTCGTGAATCAAGTTTGGATTATCTTAGTGTTCTTTCTTTTAATTTATTCAAGACATAAGAGTTCTTATTTATGTTCTTGAGTGTCTTGAATTGTTCTTGGAAGTTCATCATTGTTCATGAAAGTTTTCCATCATTGTGGCATTTTCAATCCATTCAACCCTTGTATTCGGCCAACAAAGGTGTTAGCCACTTTCCATAAGTGACCCTAACCCCTTTTGGCAACCCTAGCCACCACCCTCACTAGCCCAAATTGGCAAACCTCAACATCACTTTCCCTTCCACACTTCCACTTGTGGTAACCCTAGCCGCCCACTCACCATCCCAATTCGGCAAACCTTAACTCCACTTTCCTTCCACTTTACCACTTTTGGTAACCCTAGCCGCCCACTCACTACTCCATTTCGGCAAACCCTAGTCTACTCATCATTCCCAATTCCACTTTAGGCAAACCCTAGACATCACTTCCCTTTCCCATTTCGGACAACCCTAAATCCATATTAGTGATGTAATTCCCTACTCACTCCCAAGCCGTGCACTTCCTTCACCTAGTCCCTACATCCCAACACTCATACTAGCCGAAATACTTAACCTCACATTTGCACATTGGTCATCTTGACCATCATTGGACGTGGACCAAGCAAGAGAAGAACAAAGACTCGGTCACATCAAGACTACCATTGGATTGGCAAGACAAGTGTTTGGGGACTAGACCAGGGTTCCTAACACTACGGCCTAGCTAGCTGTTCAACAAAGGTAGCATTTTTGAGTTAGTCCTCCATATATTTGGTCCGACTTGTCTGCATTTTTTTAAATTAATTCAACATATGCTTAGTTAGGTTGATTAATAAGCCTAACTTTTCTTCTTCTTCTTCTTCTTTTTTTTTTTCCAAAACATTGCTGGATAGCTATATATTAAAATTACCTTAGCAACACAACTCTTGATCTTGGAGTGAGGAGGGTGGATGTGGCCGGTGAGGGAGTCCAGAAAAGGAAAGGTATATATATATATGATAGTTAATTGTTGATGAAATGTGTGCTAACAAGTCAATATTGTTTCTTTAACGTTTGGAGTATGACATGTCATTGTTGCTTACTAGGAGCAATGGCATGAGAAGTAAAAAGACTTTCTCAGATGATTGCTGTATTATTTTTTAAGGATTTAAATTTTTAAAGTTTCGGACAGTATTAAATGTTTAATAAATATTGTGGGATCGACTTTATATAGAGGTGGGAAAAAACTCCACCCACTTCGACTCCGTCCGAGCTCCACAACCCTTCAGAGTTGGAGGTTTCGGAAATCGGAGTTAGAGTCGGAGTTTGAAGGCCTTGTTGGCTCCTAACTCTGACTATTTATATATTATATATTATATATTATATATTGTAATATTTACATCATATAACCAAGTGGCGTAATGATTGAGATAGGGTTTTGGATCTTAGAGAACCTGCTTTTGAGTCCCCCCATTTCGTGTTTTGTAATTTTTTTTAAAAGAAACCTTAAACGACGTTGTTTTTTAATAGGGCATATATATTCATCTCTTTTAAAGAATAAACCTTAACCTATGCATTTCCTCTCCTCGCTTCCCCTTCTAGCATCTCCACTCATTCCGCTACTCCATCATTACTTCCACATTTTTTGATCAGATAGAGTCAAATGCCATGCCATGCTCTTCATCTTTTTCATCTTCTCTGTCGTCCCTTTTCCTCTTGGCTAGTTTCGAACGCTTCATCTTCTTCATCGTCCATTCCCCGTCAACATTCGATGGAGATATTTATTCTTGTGACGGCAAGATTTATCGCATCGTTGGAGACACTCATTTTTAGGTAGATGGTATGTTGTATATGATATGTTGCTTCTCATTTCAAATATTGCTTGATTTCACCACAACATGTTACCATTTGAGTTTGCAACCCAATCCAGAGTTTGTAAGGCTGAGAAAGTACAAAAAATTGTTTTCAACCAGCAAGTTTATCCCATAGTTTACTTCTCTAAAACATTTTTTTCAATTTCAAAACGTTTGGACACCAATGTGGGATTTGTTTTGAGAAATATGTACTATTCTCAGTGAAAATTGTCTTTTGCAATGGTAAATGGATGAGAATTTAAGTGGCTTGGAAGAGAGCTCAAGATGACACATCGGTGCCATCCGTACAGCCTGTCTATATTTCTCTCAAGATTCAGATTGATTTTTTCCTTTTTTTTTTTTTTGGGTGATTTCTCTATACGACTCCGACATCTCGATTCCGACTCCAATAACTCCGACTCCGATTGGAGTTAGAGGAGGTTTTGACCTCCGATTCGGAGGTTCGAGGTGGGCATTCTCAAAATTGGAGCCCACCTCTAACTTTATATATATATATATATATATATATATATATATATATCTCATTTTAAGCCCTAGCTAGAGTTTGGAGGGGAACTCTCGCGGATCCAAATTCATTTTATAATTCCATTTGACCATTGCAAATGAAAATATAGGTGAAAAATGTACAAAGCCTTATTGCTATCTGTTACATTTTGTAATATCTTTGTGAATAGAGTAGAGCTCATTTTCGAAACATAACTATTCTATTTTCAAAACAATGCATATAGCTATGTAATATAGTAGTATCAGAGGTTGTACAATATTGATTAGGAGGAACTAAGAAGGCTTCTCTTTATTTTTATCTTTCTCTGTTATATTTATTATATGCCATGTCTTAAGTGGCTACTATTTAAGTTAATGATAGAAAAGCCATTAAAAATGTGCGAAACTAATAAGTATGACTGAAGATGATAAAATTTATTATGAAAAGTAGCATCACTGATTGATCAGTCTACAATTTCTTGTCATTGATGCTAAAATTTAAATTCTAACATGGTCTAATATGTATTATTTAGAGTATATATATAAGACAGGGAATCGAATGATGTTTGGATTTCATTTTCGTTTCTATAGCATGAAAGAGATAAAAGTAACTTCATTTCAGGACCGGCTCTACGTACTACGCAACTTAGACTGCGTTTGGATGTTAAATTGAATTGAATTGAGTTGAGTTGAGATGATAAAATATTATTAGAATATTATTTTTTAATAATATTATTATTATTATTTTGAGATTTAAAAAAGTTGAATTATTTATTATATCTTGTGTTTAAATTTAAAAAAATTGTAATGATGAGTTAAGATGAATTGAGTGGAGTTTGGCTTCCAAACGAAGCCGAGCAATTACCTAAGGCTAGTGGAAGAAACCTCCAAAATAAACCTAAGTAGAATTTTTTAAAAAGAAAAATAATATCCAATTAAAAAAATTAATTAATTCAACGAGAGAATATCAAAAGTATTACATAAATATTATGTCATTATTAATTTTAAAAGTATCCCACATAATAATTATTTCAAGTATTCTACTTATAAAAATACACTTCTCTTTTGTCATTATTAATTTAATATATAATGTGAAAATCATAAATAACAATCTAATTTTGAGTGTTCATTAAAATTTTTTGCATAATCCTTTGAAGAGGCAAGAGCTCACTTTTATCTAAATTTGTAGATTGTTTATAAAACTTTATTGATAATAATGATTATAATTGCTTCTAGGGCACGTTTGGATACTAAGAATATTTGAGAATATATGTGAATAGTATTGAAATAATTTGCGTTAAGATATTTGATTGAGTTTTGAGAAAGAAGAGAAAAATTGAATTTGAGAATAGTTGAAAAAACATGAGAACAATTGTGTTTCCAAATGGCCTACTACATTTAGATGTTGATATGAGTTGAGTTAAATTGTGACTAATAGTATTTTGTGGGTTCCATTGAGATATGTTTAACTTTTTTAGGTTGAAATAAATTTAATTTTTTAGGTTAAAGTGTATGACGTAGGTTAATATGAGTTTAACTTTTATGAAAAATTGAAAAAGTAGTGAGTCTCATCAATGATTAGTTTGAGATGAATTGAGTTTGGTTTAACAACCAAACACAAGAGTCGACCTCGTTTGTTTTCAGAAATCATCTCATTTCATTTAATCATTATGACTTTTTCAAACTCCTACACAAAATACAATAAACATTTCAACTTTTTCAAATCTCAAAACAAAAATAATATTAAAAAATAATATTCTAACAATATTTTATTCTCTAAATGGAAAGTTTTAATAAATAGTTGAAAATGTGGTATAAAATTTTAATAAATAATTTTACTTTGCAAAAAGATAGCAGTTATTTTTAAATAAAAATCTAATATAAAATTTGAAATAAAAATAAATTTATTTAATTTTACTTTTTAAAATAAAAAAAGCATCAACCAAAATTTTAGCTCTAGTCCCCAAGCCTATTAGTTGGTCCTGCTTCATTTAGGCTCCGTTTGAATACAGAAGTATTCTCAACTCATCTTTTCATCATTATAACTTTTTTAAATTTCTATATAAAATATAATAAATAATTCAATTTTTTTCAAATTTTAAAATAATAATAATATTAAAAAATAATATTCTAACAATATTTTATTTAACTCATCTAAAAACATCTCATTTGCCTCTAATCAAAGCTAATTAGTGTATACAAGACCTAACAATGTCCGGACACATTTTTCTTTTTAAGAAAAAAAATTTATTGCATAAACATTTTAATGTACTACATCCAAACATCCAAAATAAAGTTTTTTTTTTTTTTTGGAAGAGAGCATTTATTCATTAGAGAAACTTACATCCATAATCGAATAGATGAATGGATATCTTCATACTAACCATTACCTCATAAATCAATTAGTCAACCATTATCTCATAAACCAATTAATGCATTTGAAGCTCAATCAATATACTTTTTCCTTTTGTGATTAGTCTGATTTTTATTACTGTTAATAATTTTTATAGACAAATGTCTAAGAGATAACAGTCTGCCTAAATTGAGACTCAACTTTACCTTTCATGGAAAGAGATTACTTAATCTCTACAGACAAATGTCTAAGAGACGATTTTTTTTTTTTACTAAACAATAAGAAAAATAATAAGAAAAGCTGTAAGGTTGATACAAAAAAAGACAGATTTTAGTTTAGATCAATTTTAATAGATTTTAAAATCTATGACGGAAGATAATGCTTCTCTTTTTAACTACATAAATAAAATCTAAAAGATCTAATGACGTGGATTCAGGATATTCAGCGCCAAAATGATATTTATCCATGTTTTCTTAACAAATTATGACCGACAAGTCACAAAATCAATCCAAAAAAATATTAGAATAATATAAAAAATATCCTTATTTTATAAATTTCCTTAAACCCCATTTGAATAGAAGTGACTGAATCGAAGCCCTACCCGAGTCGACGCCACGCCCTCTCTAGTCGGGAAAAGAACGCAGAGAAAGAGAATCAGCTCCAGACAATCGAAGATGATTATCCCAGTTCGTTGTTTTACCTGCGGCAAGGTACGCCTATGGTCTGATGCCAACATCAATTTCATTTGTAAAACCTAAGTTTTTTGGGGGTTTTTGTGACTTGGTCAAAAAGATTTAGGTTTTACAAATGAAATTGATGTTGGTATCAGACCTAATTTTATTGCTATGGAAAACATCAGACCTAAGATTATCCTTGAAAACCGCTCACTAACGTTAAGTTTGGTCTGTGTTTTGTAGGTGATTGGAAACAAATGGGACACATATCTTGACCTTCTCCAGTCGGATTACTCCGAAGGGTGAGAACCTGTTTTCCTCATTATCTAAATACTAATAACATCTTTCTATATCGTGTTGTGCTAACTGGAATGCTTTTCTATTCGTTCTGCTGTATATAATACATTTTTGTTTTAGTACACTTTGTGTAGTCCACAAAATGCAGTTATTTTCTGATAATGCTACTTCCACAATGTGCTGTTTTATCTTTCTTGTCACACCAGAGTTCAAATGTTTTCTTGATTATCGTAATCAAGGGTATGCAGTATCTGTTCCGCATCATAGTGATTCTGCTTAGGTAGTGTGTATCTGCAAATGTGCAGTGCATCAAATGCGATCAGCGATTACTTTGAAAATTTGTTTTTGCCATTGTGAAATATAATTATGTTTTGCAATTTTAAGCTTGAGACAATTAGGGAAACTTCTTAGGGAAGCAGGATAATTTTTTTTTGATAAGTAGAAGAAGGATAAAAGTTCATTGGAATTATTGTCTAAAAGTGGATTTGAAAAGGGGTTTGATCATAAAGAAAGTGATCTTGTGCATGAACTTGCATTCTGCTATGTTTTATAGACATTATGATATATTTTGGCAAGATCTGATAAGTTATTTGGACTTGAACAACATATGAATGCATATGTGTGTGTTCTATATAAATATGTGTGTGCATGCACATGCATGTATTTTGGGTATTACAATCTCAACCCCCGCCCCCCCCCCCCCCCCCCCCCAAAACCCATATATCCTCGTTAGCTATTTCATTGTAAGTGGCATTGTTTATGTCCCTCACCTTAGTTGGGATTGGCTTTGATACCATTTGTAATGACCCACGGAAAGCTGAAGTTATATTTAGGCCCATACTCTAAAAGGACTGGTCAATATTATTATTGGAGCTCCTATTACTTATAAAAAGAAATATTATTATTGGAGTTCCTAGGACTCATTATAAAGGTGAGAAGTTCTTATTCCAAGCAATGTGGGACATCATTCACGATCTTCCCATATTCAATACATGTTATTACATTTAGTGACAGATATCACAATCTTTCACTAGACTGATAGTATATGAACCATACAATATTTTTTCTTGATGGCTTGCTCTGAGTATTGCCAGTGCATAGCAGAACAAGTTTTTGATGGAAAACAGGAGAAAACGTGGTCGGATTCATATACATCTAATCACTACTAACTACCCTTGGGTTTACAAATTCTGCACATGCTGATTATGTGTTGGCTTGAGAAAGCCCTTTATGGGTTTAAGCAAGCACTTTTTGTGCTTGTTTTTTCCTATTATTTTCTATCAAATTAGAGAAACAGGACAATATTTCCATGATACAGACTAAAAAACAGTCACCAATTATACACCGAAAGGGAGATGTTCCCAAGCCTTCATTTAACACCATTTGTGTTCTACCTGACATGTACGTGGTGCTTTATGCAGCAGAATGAAGAATCAGGTTTGCTCAATGTTTATTAGCAATATATAGATCTCCATATTAGTTCATAGATTAGGTGCCCCTGATGCCTCCACTTCAAACAATAAATCGCAACATGGTGAAAATAGTTAATACTGTAGACACCATTACATTGCATTAGTCCTGATATAAGAATAGCTTTGCAGTCAATATTACTTGATGATACTGATTACTTTGTTTGCAGAGATGCTCTTGATGCATTGGGGTTGGTTCGTTACTGCTGTAGGCGAATGCTTATGACTCATGTTGACCTCATTGAGAAGCTTCTGAATTACAATAGTAATCTCTCTCTCTCTCTCTCTTTCTCTCTCTCTCTCTCTATCCACACACACACACACATATATGCCCTGTTTAGGCAAATGCTTCTGGCTTTATTGTCGCCACATTTGCACTTTGTTGCAGCTTTGGAGAAGAATGAAAACAGTTGATGAATGGATTACAATTGACCAGAAGTTGGTTTTACAGAGTGTCATGTTACCTTTTTTTTGGTCTTTGTGCCTGTCCATGTCTTCCCTGTTTTGTTCAGCCAGATACAGGGGAAATATTTATAGAATGGGTTCGAGTAGATTATGTTGATTTAGCTTCCATCATAAATTGTCTTGACGTGTAAGGTATGAATGTATCGACTAAATCAAAATGTTTGTTATCAGATGTGGTTATGCTTTCGGATAAATTGATAATCAATTAGATGTAATGTGGATTGTGATATAGTGGAGTGTTTATTTGTGATGCGATCCAATGAACACATCTTGTTTTATATTCTTACCCACATATTCTACAATTAGCTTTAGTCAAAATGTCTACTACAAAATCGGGGGAGGAGTCTGTCTTTATTTACTAAAAGAGAAAGAGAAGATGGGTTTATGCAATTATGAGTATGCCATACTGAATCTTTATGGATTTGGATTCCCTAAAATTTTTGACTGAACTCTAAGGCCTAGAGTGAGAGAGAAATAAACACATGAAGTGGACCCTGCAGTATTTACAGTTGCCTGAGTGAATTACTTGGATAGCAGAATTTACTCGGGCAACATTAAAATTTAAATGCTCAATAAATGTTGGGGTGTTCACTTCATGTGTATATGTCTCTATTACACTAATATTCTTCCACTTCTTTTGATGATCTGTAGTAAATTTAAATAAGTGGAAGTGACTCTTATCAGAAGTTGGCACCACTTCTGGTTGTTACTCCAGTCACAGGATAAGCTTCTTTTACCAACAGTGTAGGTTTAAATCTAAATCGACCAGATTTTGAATTGCTGGATCAACCACAAGTCTGTCATATGATCATTTCCTTGTAGCAATCATTATACTACCATACTTCTTTCTAAGCAAGGTATGATGAGATCATCAGGAGAAACCTCTCTTACATTATTTAGTGCAAAAAAACTGAGTCTTTTCAATTGGGTAATGGAGAGAAATTGACTGATTTCTTGAGCTTGATTCGACTGAATGCCAAAGACAAGTGCACCCAACATTTTACTAAATTAACTTTAGAACTACATAAAGAGGAGTTTGGACTTTGGACCCGTGATGATTGTTTTGCAAATGCCGACAATTGCTGTATATCTTGGTTTGGTACGTCGCTAAAAGAGATACTCGGTACTTTTTTTTCCCTTCTTAATGGGAAATGTAAAAGTAGGAGTGTAGGATAAAGGCGATACCCGTTGGTATAAATTCAAATAATTTTGTATTTATTATTCTTATAGTATTAGCTATATATTATAATTAGTTTTTTTTAATATTTAAAGAGATTAGGAGAAATCATGTTCCTAATGGCTAATACTAAATATGTCACTGGAATCCTTATAAATATTGTCATTGAAGCCCAGGAGAAGCCTTCTAGAAGTCGTCCTGGTGTTTGGTAGGGAAACCGGTTTTCAGGGAGTGGAAAGACGGTGCAGCATTCAACTTGATACTGGATTCAGTGGCCATAAGAGCCCTTCTACATCATCTCTATACCACACTACACTTGATTTTTTATTTTATTTTATTTTTTATTCTTGTTAAATTAAAGGAATTCTTATACTCATCATCCTTACACTATACATTTGATAAGGAAAATAAAAAAATAAAAAAAATAAAAAAATCATGTATGTTGTGTGGATTATGAATAAAATTATTCCTCAAAGATCAAACAAAAGTGCATGTCCTATTAGTATATGTTCACGGAATCAGCAAATTAACAGTACGTTTAATCTTATCAATCCTATAAAATAAGATAATTAAGGAATCAAGAAATTAATTAATTGAAGTATCACCATCATCAATGATGCATGGTAATAGTAATGACAATGATCTGGTCATGATGCAGGTATTGGTAATGTGTCACAGTACTGGAGAGGGTACGTACAGCTTTTTTCAAATTACTCTTTTCTAGGTTTTCTTAATCTGAGGAAAAGATAAATATTGAGTCTTTAGTTAGTATTATAAGTAAAATCTTATTTATCTCAAAATTCTTAATCCAATCATGTGTGTGTGTAGGAAGCTGATATGGCTATCGAGGAATCCCACCGACAATGTGTCTTTTTTTTAACATTTGTGTTTGTTTATTCTTTAGTATTGTGTTTTTTATTTTTTATTTAAAAAAAACACAAAAAAGTGTTGTAAAAAAAATGCTTCAATACTATCGATAAAAGCTTCGTAGCTTTTATTGGTGGACTAGCCATGTCCATATATATGAGTCCGTCTACGTAGTCACTCAAACTCAGTCCCCACGTACTCTTCCTGCGTGGCCTTTGTCGAAGTCACTTGCAATGACCAAAAAGCCTTGCAATGACAAAAATTGAATTCCCTCTCTCCCGAGTTCTACCCAGCCTGCGCTGTCGGCATCGACTAAATCTCCTCTCCTCCTCCAGTATTGGTTTCCAGGTCTCTCTTTGAGTGCAGTCAGCACGACTTTCCTCCTCCCCACAGCTCTCATCACAGATTTGCTACCGCATCGCCCACCACGAGAGTTCCTTGTGAGAAAATTTCTCATCACAGTTCTGTAGGTTCTTTTCTATTGAAGGAGATCAGTTCCTTGTAAGAAAATTTACAGTTAGTAGCCAAGAGAGTGTGTAGCTGAAGTATAGAGTTGACTACAATAGCTTCTCTTGTCTTAACACCTAAAGAAACATAAACTAGAAAAAGGAATGAATTGGCTTCTACACACTCTTGTGGTTCAGCCGTGCTCTTTATTTATAATGATCAATCAATACTTTTATCAAACACGTTACATGTAGTTCTAAGTCTAGGCTAAAAGTAATCTGAGTTGGGTTCAATGAATACTTTGTTACATTCAAAAAGAAACCAGAACAACAAAAATAGAACATCAGGTGAGATTTATGGCTCTTCTTCTTTCGATGAATTGCATCCTTTTTCCTTATGTTTATCCTCATCTCTTTGTTGCTTTGCTTTGGCAGTGTTTGAGATGGTCTCTGTTTCAATAACTCCCAAACTTTCAAGATTAAAATTCACTGCACTGAATTGCCATCACTGGAGGCAAGATGGGAGTTGTGCTCAAGGTCGACATTGACATTCTCAATACTACCGGTAGCCATATGGTAAGCGCAGGCTCGAAGAAGATGTATCAAATACAAACTCTGTTATGGATGCGTTTTACCGCCACCACCTCATGATCACTTGTAACCAAACTGTGGATAACATGGGGGTCCGAGGGAATGTCTTCGATGCCCAAGTCAGTAATTTGAGGACAACAATAATAATAACAATAATTTGATCATTTTACTTATCTGGATTTTTCCTTTATATAGACCTTCATGAGCTATCTTTGTTCCCTCATGGATAGTGGTTATCCTTTATTCAAATTCAAATTTAGAGATGAGGATTCATCTCTTAGCAAATTTGAATAATAGCCTCGTTTATCTTTTGCTATTGACTGGATAACTATCTCGTCGGTATTGGCTTATCCAGTTGTTATTGGCCATGGACTGGTTTCCATCGTACTGAGCTGGGCTCCTCGGTTATGATATGTACTTTAGTCATTGGTAAGGGCCTAAGTCCATCTTAGGGGCAAATCGGTTGGGATGTCCTCTCCAGTTACCCCGCGAAGACTCATTGCGCATGGCGTGATGAGACTTAATTACTAGGTGTCGTTTCTTTCTTCGAGGCGTGTCAGTACGCCATTTCGTTTCCTCTTCTCGGGCATGTCAACTGTCACTTCATTTCAACTCCTATTTAATGCCCATTTTCCCTCTTTTTTTAGTCTTCTGTCACATTTCTTGCTTTCCTATTCTTTTCTGAGTTCTTGTATTTCTCTTCTCTGGGTTCTTGCATTCCCCTTCTCTCACTGAGTTCTTGCCTCTCGTGTTTCTTGCAATTTCTTTCAATCATTCCATGGCTTCCTCTTCTTCCAAGGGTAAGATAGTTGCTGCTCTGGACTCTTCTCCACCTTGTGACTCCTCTCCCTGACTCGTTGTTGCTCCTTCGTCTTCCATTTTTATGGGTTCTCACTGGTCCTCCATCATCACTTCGTGTGAGTTGGATAATGCTCGGAATAATTTCAACATCCCTGATTCTGTTGAGTTGAAAGCTCCAGCTTCCAACTAGAAACCTATCGATGCCAAAGGTATGGTTGTCTTTGTTGCTTTTTATCTTGCTATGCTCACCATGGGGCTTCGATTGCCTTTTGTGCGCCCTGTTCGCGACATGTTAGGCGTCTTAGGGCTTTCTCCGCCTAGTTGGTGCCCAACGCTTGGAGGATATTGATGGCCTACTGCGTTTTGTGGTGACGGGTGTTGCGTTTTTGTCTCTTCACATGTTTAGGCGTCTGGATGGGAATCTCTGCAGTTTTAGAGCCCGTCAGGCCTTGGTTGATTTAGAGCGTAAGTACTTGAAGGAATGGATCAACAAAATTTTCCTTATTGCTGGCTCTGGCTGGGAATTTCCTACTGATGAAGTTCCTAATCGGAAAATTTTCATCAAGTCATGTTGGTCTTCTGTCCCCAATGGGGATGACTACGAAGTGATTCTTTCCCCTTGTGAGGAGGCCCGTGTTAGGCTAGTGGATTCCTGGGCTCAAGCTTACCCTAAACTGTACCTCTCGGATGCACTTTTAACCCCTAGTAACATTGATAGGTTTGTGATGGTTCCCAGTTGGGCCCATATTTTGGGGCGTGAGTTTTTGGGTGCCCCCGCCGGCGGGAGACTTGGAAAAGAAGAGAAACATCTTGGCGAAGGTAGGAAGAAATAAAGAAATGTTAAAAAGGCTTGTGTCTCAGCTCGTTTCGACGAGTCCATTTCATCCAAAGGTGGTTCTCTACTTCCCTCTGTGGCTGGCGGAGATACAAAATTGGTACCTCCTAAAAAACAGAGTGGGGTCAAGTTGAGTTCTTCTCAGGAGTTGCCGAGTAAAACCGCCTCCCAAAAAAGTTGGGAGCACCAAGGTGGCCACTTATCAGGAGAAACTAAGTGTTATGGTTGCCTCTATGGATCCACTACCTCTTTCTTTGGATGACGTCATGTTGCAGGCTAAGGAAGACCTCGATAGTATACTCGCTACAGAGGCGGCCGTCAAAACTGTTGCACAGCCTTCAACAGCTCCGACTGATGATTCCTAGTAGCGATGTGATGATACTCCAGTGGAAGAGGACATTCTTATTTTGAATCTCGTCCTCCTTACAATGCCACCTTCCACTCCTGCAAGCTTCCCACCTTTTGAAACTTCTATGCCTTTACTGACCTCACCCCAGCCAATCATTTTTGTGCCTTCTAACGCTCATTTGGATCTACCTCGATTGGAGGGGGTGAAGAGGGGAGTGCTTAAGAGTTAGTTACGGTGCCTAATTCCCCCTTGCCTTAATGACTTCGGGTGGGATTACTCCAGATTTGCCCTATGTTTTTTCAGCCCTCTCCCTTGCCAGTGGCAGTAGGGTTTTGATTCCTTCGCCGCCTTTTAGTATTTCTCCTCAAGAAAGTGGCGAAGCATCTTTGACAACTCCTGAGGAGAATCTCGGGATTGATCAGACTGTACCCCACTAGGATGAAACTGGTGAGATAGGGAAGGCCAAAAACTGCCCGCCACTAAAACGCCTTTCCCCAGGGGGATTTGCTAACGTCTCCTCGCTAACTGTCAACTTGAGAGGCTCCTCTAGCTCCCATCCGGTGGCTTCCCCGGCCTCCTTACATACTCGCCGTGCAAAGGTCATCAATGCCTTTGTTCAATAACTTCATAGTGTTTTTGCGCCGGTATTGTTATGTTCTCCTTAATGCTTTGGTCAATATTTCCGAACAACATATTTTTAATCCTCTCTCTCTCTCTCTCCTCTCTCTCTTTTAGGGGTTTATCGTCTTGCTGTTGACCTGGCGGAAGACTAGATGCATTTGGAGGGCGAGAAAAACCAACAGGCCGATGAGTTGGCTCTCTTTGAGGCTCGCTCCCATTCTTTTGATGACGAGTTGGCTACCCTTCGCGCTCAAGTTGTTTCACTCTAGTTGGGAGGTGGTAGCAATTGGGAAAGAACGTGATGAGTACTCGCCTAAATGAAGCAGAGGGAGCTGTGCAGGAGATGGACAACTTAGTTGCCCAGGCAGAGGCTTTTAAGAAAGACCGTGATGAGTTGGCTGCCATGTGGAGTGTGTTTTGAAAGAGCGGGATTAGGGGTGAAAAACGGTCGGTCCGGACCAAACAGATTGACTGGACCGGACCAGACCGAGGCTGAGACCAGTTGGTCTCGATCCATGTTTTAGAGGACCGAAATTTTTTGGTCTGGTCCATAGTCTAGGGTTTTTCCACCCCGGACAGGACTGAATCGAAAATAAAAATAAAAAAAAAAATTTTATATATATTATTTATATAATAATTTTACAATTTAAAATATAAAATATAAAATATATTATTAATACTTGTTAATATTCTATAAATTAACAATATTTTATATATATTTTCATCTAATCTATCATTATTAACAATATAAAATTTTAAATATGTTATTAACACTTGTTAATATTCTATTAATTAACTAATATATAATATCAATTAGTTAATTATATAGTAATTATATAAATTAATAATATAATTTTTATCTAATTTATTATCATTGACCATATAAAATACTTTTTTATTGAGTTTGTTACATAATACACATTAATAAGTCACTTAACTTAATTTAGTATTTTAAATATTTTTTTTTATTAATTGGTTTAAAAAAGTAAAAAATAATTAGGTAGGACCAAATGGAACAATTGGATCGATAGCTACCGGTTTGAAAAAATGATGGACCGAAAATGTTCGGTCCATCGCCGGACCGGACCGACTGATTTGGACCCTTAAGCAGGATGGCTTCGCCGCTAGCTTTGATAGTGCGAACGTAGAGATCGAAGGATTGACTAAGTCCAAATCCGAATATGCTTCTTGCCTGGCCTCTCTTGGAGACGAAAAAAGGGAGTTGCTTTAAAGCTGGGGCGGCTGAAGTGATGAAAGATGAAGCTGAGAAAAACTTGGCTTAGGTGAAGGGCCTTCATAAAGACAAGGATTGTCAATACCTTCAACTTGACGAAGTTCTTAAATCTGCCAAGAAAACAATTTCTATCCTGGAACGCCGATTGGCTGAGATGGGATTTGCTTTTGAGAATTCTCAAAATGACCTTAATCGGGTCCTTCCCCAGTTGGCTGCTGCCCCCAAGATTTGATTACGAGCCTGGGGTATAGGCTTCAAGTTGGGGGTAAAACAACTTCGTGAGCTTCTTCTACGGGAACCCACAACGAACCTGCGTATCTTGGAATGGAAATCTATTCGGGCTAGTGAGGTTGCCCTTCATTTCTGTGACTCCCTTGGTCGGGCCGAGATGCCTGACGCTTTTCGCCGCCCATCTTGACGCCTGCTTAGCTTGGAGCTTTCTCATTCCCCTCAGGATTTGCTTTTGATTTTTTTAAGCCTTGTAAATGACTGAATTTCGAAAGTTGTATTTTTTATTAGACTTTTGTAAGCCTTTTTTTAGGCTTTTGAACTTTGTTTGTTGGTTGTGAAGTATTCATTGCTACTTTTGCATCATGATATCAATCCATGCTATTCGTACGTTATGTATTAGCCTTATGTTGTTCTTGATTGTGAGTGTTAAGTCGCCCATCGGTAGGAGTTTCTCTTGACCTCCTTTAACCCTTTATGGTTAGCGGGAGAGCTCCTCGATCATGTCGCTTGCTGGCAAGAAGGTGTTAACGAGAGAATTTCTCAACCGTTTTAACCTTTAGGTTTTTTAGGCTTGTGGGAAAAGTCCTTGACCACGTTGCCTTCTGGCGTGAAGATGTTAACAGGAGAGTTTCTTGACCGTTTTAACCTTTAAGTTTTTAGGCTTATGGGAGAGTTTCTCGACCACATTATCTTTAGGCGTGAAGGTGTTAACGAGAGATTTCTTTGACCGTTTTAACCTTTAAGTTTTTAGGCTCGTAGGAGAGTTCCTCGACCACGTCGCCTTTTGGCGTGAAGGTGCTAAAGGGAGATTTCTTCGACCATTTTAACTTTTAAGTTTTTTAAACTCGTGGGAGAGTTCCTCGACCATGTCGCCTTTTGGTGTGAAGGTGTTAACGAGAGATTTTCTTAACCGTTTTAACCTTTAAGTTTTTAGGCTCATGGGAGAGTCCCTCGACCATTTCGCCTTTTGGCGTGAAGGTGTTAACGGGAGATTTCCTCGACCATTTTAACCTTTAAGTTTTTTAAGCTCGTGGGAGAGTTTCTCAACCACGTCGCCTTTTGGCGTGAAGGTGTTAACGGGAGATTTACTCGACCGTTTTAACCTTTAAGATTTTAGGCTCGTGGGAGAGTTCCTCGACCATGTCATCTTTTGCTTTTTCTTTTTTTTTTCTTCAAGTATTGGATACTTATTGAAAAGCCAAAGGAACAAAACAAAAGAAAGGTGGACAAAACGTGCCAGCATTTATTGAAAATGATATTAATACGTAAATCAACAAATGAAATAAAAGAAAACTACATATATTTCCTTTAAATGTTGTACTTTCGTAGGTGCTCTACGTTCCATGGGTGAGGTAGCTGGCGTCTTGTGGCATCCTTGAGGTGGTAAGTCCCCGGCCTGTGGCTTGCCACTACAACGTAAGGTCCCTCCCACCGAGGGCCTAATTTCCCTTATTCTCTCGAGGTCATGCCGGTTTCCTTCATCACTAAGTCGCCTGCTTTGAATGACCTGGGCCTCACTCTTTTGTTGAAGTACTGCTCCGCTTTCCACTTAGAAGCTGCAACTCTGACTTCTGCATCTACCATTATCTCCCCTAATAGGTCTAGGCTTGCTTCTAACCCTGCTACGTTTGCTTCTGGATCAAAATTTCTTCTTCTGTAGCTTGATAACCCCACCTCTACAGGTACCGTCGCCTCACTCCCATAGGCTAGGGCGAAAGGTGTTTGGCCTGTTGAGGTTTTTCCTGTTGTTTTGTAAGCCCACAAAATTTATGGGAGCTCGTCGGCCCATATCTCTTTTTTTTCGCCTATCTTCTTTTTCAATATTCCCATTATGGTTCTATTAGTTGCTTCCACTTGTCCGTTTGCCTGGGGATGGCCTGGGGAAGAGTACTTGACCTTGATTCCTAGCTCTTCACACCATTGACGATAATGTTCGGAGTCGAATTATCTTCCGTTTTAAAAAATGATACAATTAAGTATCCCGAACCTGCATACTACTACCTTCCATAAGAACTTTGTCACGCTTTGAGCAGTTATTGTAGCCATCACCTCAGCTTCTGCCCACTTTGTAAAGTAGTCGACAACTACGATAATGAATGTGGTTCCTCTTTTGCTTGGGGGCATAGGGCCTACCAAGTTTACTCCCCATTGGGTGAACGACCATGAGGATGTTATGGACTGCAACTCTTCAAAGAGTCCACTTGGAATTGGTGCATGAATATGGCACTGAACACATTTTTTCGTGAACTTCTTTGCATCTTTGAGTGCGTTTGGCCAATAGTACCCTGCCCTTACAATCTTTGCGGCGAGTGATCTTCCTCTTGAGTGACTCCCGCAAATCACCTCATGTATTTCCTTCACACGTACTCAGCCTCTTCCTCTATTATGCATCGCAACAATGGGTTTGAGAAACCTCTCCTGTAAAGTACTCCATCAATTATGGTAAACCTGGTCGCATGCTTTTTAACTTTTTCACCTCTTCCCTAGATGAGGGAAGTTCACCTGTCTCCAAATAATTTTTTATATCATTAGCCCATCTTGACGTGTTCTCTCCGATGTGAAAACTTTCCTCTCCTATCGCTGATCTAGCCATTGTTTGTAAATCAACCTTCTATGGTAGTGTTTCTTCTTGTTTTGCTGAGGCTACAGATGCCAATCGGTCAGCCTTGGAATTATCTCCACGAGGTATCTTCTCGATTCGAAAGTACTTGAGATCTTTGCTTTGTTCTTGTACTTGGTGAAGGTATTTTATTAGCTTGGATCCCCTCGCCAAATATTCCCCTGTGATTTGCCCGACTACCACTTGTGAATCAGCTTTCATCTCGACTTCTTCGCCTCCAAATACCCTCGTGATCACCAAACAGGCGAGTACTGCTTCAAACTCAGTTTCATTGTTTGTCACTTTGAACTCCAATCGTACTGAGTGGTATGACTCTTTTCCCTCACTTGTTACTATGTACACCCCGACTCCTCCACCTGCTCGATAGGCTGACTCATCTACATATACTTGCCATGGATTCTTCTCAGGTGATTTGTGGACTTCTTTGAAATTGGAAAACTCTGCTACAAAATCGGCTAGTATATGCCCTTTCACAGCGCTTTTTGGTATGTAGCTGATGTCGTACTCACTTAGTTTGATTGACCATTTAACCAACCGTCTTGAGGTTTCTGGCTTCTAAAACATCTTTTTCAGAGGCGACGAAGTGATTACCTTTACTGGATGGGCTTGGAAATAAGGCCGTAATCGCCATGCTGCTACTACCATAGCGAAGGCGACCAACTCCACCTTTGGACCTGGTCTCTGCTCCTCTCAATGTCCTACTTACGTATACACAGACTTTTGCTCCTTCCCTTCCTCTCGTACCAACACAGTTGATACTGCGTCTGTAGTTACTGCTAGGTACAATGACAATGGCTCTCTTGACTTGGTGTGACTGAGCAATGGTGGCTTAACTAGATACTCTTTTAACTGAGTAAATGCTTCTTTGCATTTGGCATCGCACTCTCGTGCTTTTTTAAGCACCTGAAAGAAAGTAAGACATTTATCCGTTGATTGGGATACAAACCTATTTAGAGCTGCAATCTTACTTGCCAGTTTTTGAACTTCGTTCAAATTTGTGAGCGACTAAATCTCCATTATTGCTATTTTTTTTTTTAGTTTTGCTTCAATTCCTCTCTCTAATACCATAAAATTGAAGAATTTTTCCTACTGCACTCCGAATGCGCATTTAGTTGGGCTGAGCTTTATTTGGTACTGAGGTAAAACCTGAAAAGCCTCCCTAAGGTCTTTTATGTTGGTCAAACTCCTTGTTTTTTTTACTAGTAGATCATCGACGTACACATCCATGTTTCTCCCGATTTGATTTTTAAATATTTTGTTTACCAACCTTTGGTAGGTTGCTCCAGCGTTCTTCAAGCCGAAATGCATCACCTTATAGCAATATAGTCCCTGGTCAGTTATAAAAGCGGTTTTCTCCTGATCAGCCTTTTTCATACTAATTTGATTGTATCCTGAGTAGACATCCATAAAACTAACATTTTATGCCCCATTGTTGCATCTACTATCAGATCTATCATTCGTAATTGGAAATTGTCTTTCGGGCAAGACTTGTTGAGGTCGGTAAATTCCACACACATTCGCCATTTCTTGTTAGACTTTTTACCAATACCACGTTATACAACCACTATGGATAATGTGCTTCTTTGATGAATCTAGCTGCTACTAACCGATCCACCTCCTCTGCGATTGCTTCGTACTTCTCGATACCAAAGTTTCTCTTTTTCTGTTTTACTGGGCGTACCTTTGGGTCTACGTTTAGCTCATGTTCGATGACTTCCTCGCCTATCTTCGGCATATCTTTATGAGTCCATGCGAATACATCTTTATGGTCTAGAAGGAAGTCTATCAGTTGTTGTCTCTCTTCTTATGCCAATTTTGTCCTGATCTTTACATGAATTTCAGGATGATTCTACTTAAGGGTGACCAGTTTTGAAGGTTCATTTGTCTCCCCATGCTTCAAGGTTTCTTCATCTCTAGTCTCTAACTCTGTCGCCATTACCTGTGGTCCCAGCAGGAGGACCGCTTGTTCTTCAGAATCCATGATACCGACCTCTGCTTGCCCTTGTTTGAGTTTCTGCACATAACATTCTCTAGCAAAGACTTGCTCGCCACACACTTCTCCTATTCCTCTTGGTCCGCGTACCTCTCCTGTTGGGAACTTCATTTTTAGATGATAGGTTGAGGTAATGGCCTTTAAGCATTTAACGTGGGTCGCCTAATGATCACATTATATGCCAACCGAGTTCTTACTACTAAAAACTAAGTCATCGTCGTGGCGACATAAGGGTACGTGCCTACAGATATTGGCAATGTAATGGACCCCATTGGTTGCACTGCATCTCCAGTGAACCCCTTTAATGTGGTTGGCATTGGTTTCAACTCTTCTTTGCTTATTTCCATTTTTCTGAAAACGTCCCAAAACAAAATATCCGTCGAACTTCCATTGTCAATTAATATCCTCTGGTGGTAAAATTTGCCACCAATATTGTTACCACCAAAGTATCATCATGAGGATATACAACCCATAGGCAATCTTCCTCGTTAAAAGATATTGTGAGGGATATTTGTACTCGGGGCGGTTTGATGGGCCTCTCGACATTGTAGACTTTTCATATGTCACACCTTGCATAGGCCTTTCTTCCTGAGGAAGTTGGGCCACCTCTTGCATATCCACCGGTGATAGTGTGTATCTCGCCTAGAGGTGGGTTTCTCTGGTTTTGATTTGCTCTTGTTCTTCGGTCCCTAGGTTCATTTGACCTCCTATCCCTTTTTGGTGATTCCCGTCACTTGGGGCTCTTACTTCTTTGCCTTTTATGCTCATTCTTTCTTTCGTTTGTTTGCCGTGGAAGGGTGATGTTCTGGGCAATCAATCGTTCTAACTCACCACTGTTCTTCATTTCCTCTACTTTTCGTTTCAAGTTGTAGCAATCCTCGATTTTGTGTCCCCTTGTTTTGTGATAAGTACAGTACTTCTCGATTTTCTGTTCATTCTCGATTGGTTCTTCTTCCTTTGCTTTTTTTGAATAGTGTACATAACCACCACTATGCCTTCTTATATTGCCATCTCGCCTTGACTCGTGTTGGTCCCTTTTTGCCTTTTGACCTCCATCTTGGTCTTTCCTCTGTCCTCCTTTTTTGTTTCCGTTCACTCATTGTTTCTGGCTGGGTGGTTAGGGCGATCAAGGTGTCTTCAACATTAACAAAATTGTCAACCTTGTCCATGAACTCTCGTAAGGTGGAAGGGGTTTTTTGGGCCAGCTCGGCCATAAAAGGGCTCCTTGGCCAAACACTTCCCAATAGTGCTGCTAGCATGATTTTCTCATCTTGGTCATCGGTTGTCATATTTTCTGTTAAATACGCTTTCAAACTTTCATCCTTTCGTTGTTTGACAATTAACAAATATGCGGCGGGTCTTCTATGCATCTGCTCGCCATGAATTGGGTCGAGAACTGTCGGCCCAGCTCTTCGAAATTCTTTATAGAGTTTGGTTGTAGTGCACCAAACCATCCTCTCGCCAATCCCTTTAGAGTCGAAGTCCTGGGAACCTGTGAAGCGTCATATGGGCTTTGAAAGTCTCAAGGTGCTCCACGGGATTTTTCGAGCCGTCTTATAGGTCCATTGATGGGACTTTATATTTCGCGGGTAGGGGCATTGTCAAGATTTCTGTAGAAAATGGTAAATTTGTACTGGATAGCAATTGATCGACCGAAGAAGACGTTCCTATCTTCTTGGCCATCTCTTCATACTTGTCCCTCAAGCTACGTACGTCGTGGTGCAATTTCTTCACTTCATCGTTCTCCTGATGGCCTTTTCTTGCACTATTTGCCTCCATCTCTAACCTGTCAGCTTGACTAGGTGTCACATCCTTGCCTGACGGCCCATTTCATGACTTAAGAGTCTCATTTTCCTTACGCAAGGAATTCACCTCCGTGGTAAGCTTCTTTATCATTTCTTCCATTTCCTCAATCTTCTCCTCCATGCTTTGTGAAGTTTCTCCCTAATCCCTAGTTGCCTGAGACCGAGTAGTGATGGTAATGTGAAAAGCACGCAAAGTGTAAGACTTAAAACATCCCACAAACGGTGCCAACTGTTATGGACGTGTTTCACTGCCACCACCTCATAATCACCTGCAACCAAAATGTGGAGAGAACGGGGGTCCGAGAGAACACCTTTGATGCCTAAGTCAGAAATTTAAGGATAACAATAATAATAACAATAATTCAATCCTTTTACTTACTTGCATTTTTCCTTTATATAGAGTTTCATGATCTATCTTTGTTCCATCATGGCTAGTGGTTATCCTTTGTTCAAATTCAAATTTAGTGATGAGGATTCATCTCTTAACAAATTTGAATTACTCCTTTATCTTTTACCATTGACTGGATAACTATCCCGTTGGTATTAGCTTATCCAGTCGTTATTGGTCATAGACTGGTTTCCTTTGTACTGGGTTGGGTCCTCGGTTATGATATGGGCTTTAGTCATTGGTAAGGGCCCAAGTCCATCTTAGGGGCTAACCGGCTGAGATGTCCTCTCCAAACTCTTTTCCTCATTTTCCAGCTCCTTGAGCCAATGATATGGTGATCCTAATCCAAGAGATAGTGCCATCCACAGAATGAGGGATGTGAGAAGATCCATGTTTAGCTCCGGTCATGTCCAACTAAGCGTGAACTCTGTACCCAAATAAAATGAGTAGTTTCATTGCCTCCCGCTCGGTCCCATGCTTTTAATGAAATAAGCCGTTTCATTGCCCTTCCTCCATGTCAGGTCGTGCACGAGGACTCCTCGACACATGACTGCATTTAGAATTTTCCATTAGGTTGCTCAGTCCTTACCACTCAACATTACTACTGTACGTGGCACGACACATCACTGTTATTAAAAAAAAAAACACCCTTACATCTTTTCCAGAGATTCCCAACGGGTTTGGTGACTCCACTTTCCTTTTAAAAACTCTTTCTCTCTCTCTCTCTCTCTCTCTCTCTGAGGCCATCACCATTAATATATTCTTTCTTACATATTAGGAAAATGATAATTTCCAAATATGCTCACTCATATATTTTTATTTATTTTTCTTAATGGTTAATAAATTGACTATTAGTGAATTTATTTATTTTATTTTTATTTTTTAATGGTTAAGGATATTTAAAAAATGCTTAAAGAAAAAAAAAAAAGAAAAACAAAAGAACTCATTTGTACTAGTGTGCATATTTGGGGTGCATCCTACAAGTTATATAGAGCTAGGATATGTATTTTTCTTAGTTTATTGTACATTTGACCTGAAATGAAAGCTACCAATCCTAAGCATCAATGCGGTTGGGCCTTTGACACTAGGAGTGATACCCGCATGGGTGGGGCTGGGTTGACCCTTCCCCGTACCCCGCCTACTCCAATAGTGTCAATGGCCCACTAGCCCCAACAATTATTCTTGGACCCAAAAGCGACAAGAGCACTTTTTTTTTTTTTTTTTTTTTTTTACTGAAATTGTAAATTTAAACTTGTAAATATGACCATAATTTAAATTTGCTAGTGTATATTTTGTACAACTTGTAGTGTAGTAGGTGTGACATTTATATAGAAAGACAAAGCAATACATGTGTCTCACTTAAGCAATGTGAGACTCTTGTATTGCTTGATAATGCACAAAGTATTACGTAAAAACTATACTTAGTACATATTACTATATTTATATATGGTAAAATTACTAACATATATTTATAAATGTGTATATATATATAAGTAGGGGTGGGCTGGGGGAAATGCGGGTCGGAGTTGGGCCTAACCCGCCCTTCGCCCCTGCTGAAGGGCCAGATGCGGGGAGGGTAGCCCTACCACCTGTATTTGGCAGATGGGCGAGGGCGGGGTAGTGGGGTGCGGGCCCTTGCTGCCCACCCTTATTCAACACCGTTCTCAATAGAACTACAGGGAGCTCTGAATCATCTCTAGTTGGAATCGAGAGTAGCTCCATTGAAGAGTTCGTTGAAGTAAGTCTTGATCGACCTTCAGGATGATAATATAATTGTGCGTGATCATGTTTTTTTCTTGGAAAATGATAAAGCCATTGAGGATATGTGTCAAGAATTTCTACCCAATTGTATTTTTTTGTATTTAATGGTTAATGAAGTATTTGTTAATGAGTTTGTAAATTTTTCTTTTTTAAAAAACATGTTTAAAGGAACTTAAAAAGTTTTTGGAAAAATTTTTAAGAAAATTTTTTTGGATAAATATATATTTATCCAACTCGTTTTGTCCTAGGACAACACAGACCGTTGCATCTCAGGGGTCTGCGAACTTACCACTCTCGGCCCTCGGGTTTGAACCTATAACTGCCTTATACGCTTCCCTGGCTTCAAAATGGGACTTATGTCTCCGGGTTCCTGACCTACTTGTCGAAAGATGATCTTGAACCAACCAAAGTAGAAACTCCGGGTGGGGGTTGTCAGAAAACAAAATAAACAAAATAAAGGAGAAACAATTAACAACAATTAGATACCAGATTGGCTTTGTCAAAACAGCGGAAAGGAAAAAGAACTGAAAGAAGAAGAGAATGAAGGGAATGGAAGCAATCAGAGTAAATTGCACAATAAAATTATGCAAGCACAAAATAATTAGGTGGTTGAACCAGCCAAATGCATGAATGGATATGCAAAATTAATTGACATAAACATTGATATAAACATAAGGTTTATTAAAATTACAAAGCTTAAAATATTGGCATAAGGTAATGCAGATTTGCACTTACAAATTAGGAGACTCAAGGTTAGGGAGAGAGGATAAGAGGTTTCTCTCGATTATATATATATAATTAGGATGAGCTTACTAATGATGGATCTCTCAATTACGATGAATACACCTATGGTGATATTTGTAGTGTAATTAAGAAACTCGGTATTAGTATGTGTAATAATCAAAGAATGCTTCGTGAACAGATAAGAAATAGCAAGAAAGCCAAATACGAAATGTGAACATTTTGTAAACAATTTGGCCTTCCTTCTATTGCCCCATAAAAGGGAAGCATAAGTTTTTTAAATCTCATGGCGGTGTCAGGAGAAAACCCCATAATGAATTTTATAAGAAAACTTATAAAAAACTATTTCCTAAACCATTTTCTACGAAAAAGAAATCCAAAAATTATTCTCAAGGAAAATGTTTTATTTGTGGCAAATCAGGATACTTTGCTGATAAATGCCCTAAAAAAGTCAAAAAATTAAAGAAAAAACTTAATTAGTTGGATATTGATAACAATGATAAATAAGAACTATTTCAATTCTTAGAAATAGCCTCGTCTTCATCATCTGATATCCTTGAGTACAGTTCTAGTGATTTAGAATATCACTCTGAGACTGGATCTCTTAATCCTACTGGTCCTAAGCTAGATTACAATTGTAATTATACTTGTTGTAAGTCTAAAACCAAGACAGTTAATGTCTTGACAAAGGCTGAAGAACAAGAGAATCTTTTGCTAACCTTGATTTATCAAATTACAAATCCTGAGCTTAAGGAAGAATATCTTCTCAAACTCAATAAGACGATGTTCGTCAAGAACCAGAACCTTCTAAGCAATAGATTAGTTTTCAAGAAAGCTTGGAGAGATTTCAAAAGAAAAAACTCAAGGAAATTTCTACTTCTGATTTACAACACAAAATAAATCTTGTTAAAAAGAAATCATTGAACTCAGATCTGAGGTTAACAACCTTAAATCTGAAAATGAGATTTTGAAGCAAAAATTTTTAGTGTTTAAAATTGATAAACAACTTGATCAGGATATTCCTTCTGACAATGAGCAAACAAATGATTCTGGTTCAAGCCAGCATGAGCTAGCTACAGACAACCAGATCTGTTTGATACACCATACTATTCCTTCGAAATGGTTTTCTAGGATTACTATTGTTGTTGCCCATGATTTTCAATTTTCTGTCGTTGCTATGATTGATTCCGGATCAAACCTGAATACAATTCAGGAATGACTCATTCCTAGCAAATATTTTGAAAAATCTTCTGAAAAATTATTTTCTGCAAATGGATCTCAGATGAAGATCAATTATGAGCTGAATAATGCTTATGTTTGCCAAAACAATGTTTGTTTCAAGATTCCTTCTGTTTTAGTTAGAAATATGTCTGACAAAGTGATTTGAGGAATCCCTTTTATTTCTTCTTTGTATCCTTTTTTGACTGAAAAAGATGTAATACCATCCTTTTGTCAAAAGGTCAAATAAATTTACTTCTCATCAAGAGATTGATCAAGATAAAAGTTTGAAATCTTTACTTTTTACAAAACAAAAACATCTGAACTTCCTCTAGCAGGAGATCAGACATAGAAATATTTCTGAACAATTATCCTCCCCAATTTTGATTTCAAAAATTGATGATTTTAACAAGCGTCTTGTTTTTTATATTTGTTCTGATTTACCCAATGCTTTTTGGCATAGGAAGAAACACATCGTTTCTCTTCCCTATATCAAAATTTTTGATGAAAACACTATTTTCACTAAAATCAGATTTATTCAGATGAATAGTCAGACTTTAGAATTCTGCCAAAACGAAATTGCAAATCTTAAGAAAAAATGCATAATTAGAGATAGCAAGTCTCCATGGTCTTGTCTTGCTTTTTATGTCTAGAAAAATGCTGACCTAGAGAGAGGTACCTCTCGTCTAGTCATTAATTACAAACCTCTGAATAAAATCTTAGAGTGGATTAGGTATCCTATTCCCAATAAAAATGACTTAATTCATAGGTTGGGTGATTCAGTTGTCTTCTCCAAATTTGACCTAAAATCTGATATTTGGCAAATCCAAATAGCTGAGTCAGATAGGTATAAGACAACTTTTATTACCTCATTCGGTCATTACGAATGGAATGTGATGCCATTCGGTCTCAAAAATGCCCCTAGTGTGTTTCAAAATATCATGAACGATATCTTGAACTCGTTCACTGCTTTTACCATCGTCTATATAGATGATGTCCTTGTTTTTTCTAAATCTATTGATGAACACTGGAAACATTTGAATTCGTTTCTAGACATCATTAGAATCAATGGGCTTGTCGTTTCTGCAAAAAAGATCAAATTATTTCAAACCAAGATCAGATTCCTTGATTATGATATTTCTGAAGGTAAAATCAGGCCCATCCAAAGAGCCATTGAATTTGCTGACAAATTCCCTGATGTCATTACTGACAAAAAACAATTGCAGAGATTCTTAGGATCTCTCAATTATGTTGCTGATTTCTACAATGATATGAGGAAATAGTGTCGTCCTTTGTTCAAATGACTCCTCTCTAATCCTCCACCTTGGACAGAAATCTATACTAATTTAGTAAGGAAAATTAAGGCACATGTTAAAACTCTTCCATGCCTTGGTATCCCTACTTTTGACTCTTTTAAAATTGTTGAAACAGATGCCTCTGACATAGGTTATGGCGGCATTTTGAAACAATCTGTTTCACCAGGTTCTTCTGAACAAATTATTCGCTTCCATTCTGGAACCTGGAATTCTGCACAAGAAAAATATAGTACTATTAAAAAAGAAATTTTATATATAGTACTATGTATTTCTAAATTCCAATCTGATCTTTTTAATAAGAAGTTTTTATTACGTATTGATTGCATGAGTGCCAAATTTTTTTAGAAAAAGATGTTGAAAACATTGCATCAAAACATATTTTTGCATGATGGCAATGTATTTTAAGTGTTTTTTATTTCGATATTGAATATATCAAAGACACTAATAATTTTATCCCTAATTTTCTTACCTGTGAATTTTTGCAGACACCCAACCATGAGCAAAAAGAAAGGAAAAGAAAAACAGAGAGTTAATCCCCCACCACCATTTCCCAGTATAAAACTCATCAAGAATGAGTCTGGATCCACCCTTGTGCCCAGTGCTCCTTCCACAACACTGAATATTGCCAATAGGTACACACCTCTTGGTAAAATTGCGCAACCTGCGACCTTTGCGTCAACGGTTTCTATGTTTTTTGATCCATATGCAAAAGCAATTGCATCAAAAGGAACTGCTCCTATTACTTCCCAGTTTTTCCTCCCAAAAGGAAAATCTGAATACTTGAGAAAGCCTTTGTTACAAATCTGTTTTATGTATAACCAAACCGGTCTGCATCAACAGATTCCTTCAAAATTGATTCCTCCTATTTTCCACCCAATTTCCACTGGATACCTGAAGATTCCTAAAAAAATCTCCAGTATTACTCTAGTATTTTGATTCTCACCAACTCTCTTGTCATTAAACCAATCTATGACAAGAATGATTCCATAAAATTGATTTACCACAGTGCTTACATACTCCGAGCCATCACAGAAGCAGAATGGAGAACCAATCCCTGGACCGCTAAAAGACTCTCAGACACAGCACTGAGTTATAATTATTTTGATTACATTACTGCCTGGAATCACTTCATGCTTTTTCATGTACCTGATATGAGCCACTTCTGGTTCATCAACTTTGATACAAGGTTCAAAGAAACTTTTTCTTATTGATTTCTCCAATAGTGGGATCGATATGGCTTAATTCCCCAGAACTTTCTTGAGCAGCTCGCAAGAGCTTTTACACATTACACGAATATTGCCGGTACCAAATTAAACCGACACGCTGTAATGTTCCCATATGAACTTTATTTTTGTAAGAACTACAAGCTCTCGTGGATCTTCAAATGGAGTTATGAGAAAAATGCTAATATTATATCTCGTGCTTATTTCACAAAATGGTGGGATAAGTTTGAATATACTGATAAAGTTATCAACCAGATGATTAAGAATTTCCCTCAAGTCGCCCCTGATCTACAAGACAAGAAGGAATTCCCAGCAATCAAGAGTGATTCACCTGTTCCTGAATATCCCTTATTAATTCAAGCCCCTAATTCACCAACTGCTTCAGTAAGAGGAAAAGCCTTTAGTTCATCCTCAAAGATAAAATTACTTGAGCAACAACTGTCTAAATCCCTGAGTAACAATTCTGAAGACAATTCAGGAGTATCTTCAGAGGTTTCGTATAGTAACATATTTGGTCATGATTCAGAAGACACCCCAAGGTCGGACGATGAATGACTACTACTTGAGTTCAAAGAAGACTGACCAGAGTCTCCTTTGAGATATTTGTCGCCTTGTGCCCAAAGCAGCCGCTCACAGAGACAACTGGAAGATACAGAGACGACCGAATACTATTTTTTCATCTTATGCCAAAAGCAGCCGCCCACAGAGATAGCTGGAAGACATAATGATAATAACACTTGCGCCCGTGCTTAAACAGTCCCCACTGTTTGCTCACGGATTGATTTACTTTTACTGTTTTAATAATCATAAACAGGAACTCCTTATGTTATAAAAGGAGCAGCTTGCATTGAGCTTAGGTAGAACTCATCTTCAAGAGAAGCCTCCTATTCTCTCACCCTAACCTTGAGTCTCCTAATTTGTAAGTGCCAATCTGCACTACCTTGTACCAGTATTTTAAGCTTTGTAATTTTAATAAAGCTTATGTTTATATCAATGTTTATGTCAATTAATTTTGCATATGCATTCATGCATTTGGCCGGTTTAGCCGCCTAATTATTTTGTGCTTGTATAATTTTATTGTGCAATTTACTCTGATTGCTTCCATTCTCTTCCTTCTCTTCTTCTTTCAGTTCTTTTTCCTTTCCGTTGTTTTGGTATCAGAGCCAATCTGGTATTTAATTGTTATGAATTGTTTCTCATTTATTTTGCTTATTTTTTTCTGACAACTCCAACCCGGAGTTTCTACTTTGGTTGGTTCAGGATCATCTTTCGACGAGTAGGTCAGGAACCCGGAGACATAAGTCCCATTTTGAAGCCAGGGAGGCGTATAGGGTAGTTATAGGTTCAAACCCGAGGGTCGAAAGTGGTAAGTTCGCAGACCCCTGAGATGCCATGGTCGGTGTTGTCCTAGGACAAAATGAGTTGGATAAATAGATCCAATTCAACAATTAGTTCTAGGTCGGCCATGCCACCTGACATAGTTAATGAAGAAAACTGCACTTTCGAAGCGGCAGAATCATCTGTGCTGGGATCATGGAAGATTCCAAAACTTGATGTTAATTCAATTTTTCGAACCATGAAGTTCGATAAATTGAATTTCATGGTGATATTTGTTTCGTAATTATATATATATATATATATATATATATATATATATCCATCAAGTAGCGACTTGGCATGCCACTTGATCGGTAACGTTGAGTGGGAAATGGGAAAATTTTGGAATAGAAAAGAAAATGGGGGTGTCATATGCTTAAAGATTCTAATTAAAAAACAAAAATGCTGCTACGAAGTTGCTGTTTGACTTTGACTAACATGTTAGCGCCACAAGACACTAACGAGTGTTTGGCCTTGTCAGTATCATCTTTGTTTTTGTAATTTCCATCTAGGGTTGTATCAACGAACCGATCGATATGATTGCTTGTTCGATACTAGTTCAGTTAAACTTGAATCTAGTTCGACTAATAAAAAAAACTCAATCGTGAAAATAGAAACTTGCTCAATTAGTAAATGACATGTTTAGGACATGTTCCACGATCTACCAAAACTCTCTACTTGCAACAAATAAAGATGGTAGCCCAGCATGCCTGAGACACCTCCGATGCCTAAATCAGTAATACCTAGAATGAGTTACCACTAAGATTCTGGTTCAATGAGTTGTTACCTGCACTCACCACCTTCTTACTGTATATATAAGTGTAGTAGATTATTGATAAATATCAATGATGGTTATCCCGTTGGGTCTGATCTTCTTGTTTCCCTTATCTTCTTATTCATTTGATATGATACTCATCCCAGAAATGTAGGATTTATCCCAACTCCCTGAATTAACTATCTGTTCTTTTATCCTTGGCGGTTCCCAAATGGAGTCATATTGGCCTCTAAGACCTACTCAATGACTTCGTTCTCGCTAACTGTTGGGTTGGGCCTCTAAACTGGGCCTGTTCCTTATGAAGGACTCTAAAGGTCCCTCCATGACACATACTCAATTAAACTCAGTTTGACTAGATTAAGGTTCGCTCTTTTATATCTGACTCAACTCATTAGCTTGACTAAATTAGAACTTACCTATAAATTGTTAAATATATAATTTAGGGGTGTAACTAGTTCGTGCGGTCTGATTTTGGAAAAATTTTGAAACCGAACCAGTATACACTACTTTTGAAAATTAAGAAATTGATACAGATTGATTTATCAATGAAATCAAAACTTTCAATTTTTTCAATTTCGATCCGGCCAGGTCTGATTTTTCTTGTTTATCGTTTTCACATGTGATACTATATAAATCAAGTATAATAATTTTTTTAACACTAAACTTAATTGTTAGAATTTAGTATTTGTTATAACAATTATTAATTCATTAGTATCTAATTATACTAGTATGGTATAAGTAATGTCTAACTTACTTAGACTTAAATAATAAGATTAACACAGTGTAACTAGTGCCTACCTGTACTAGTATAATATAAGTAGTATCTAACTTATATAAAATGTTATATTAATTTGTATTATAAAATTAATATACTTGAATAATAAGATTAAAATTTTATATTATATTAGTTAGCAATTTAACATATAATATAATATAAAAATTTATATGTAATAGAAAACAATTAAAAATATATATATATATTGTTCCGGTTCAGTTCAACCCAATTTTTACAATTTGAAAATCGGCACCGAATTGGTTTCGATTGTAAAGAGCCGGTACTGCACCAGATTGATTATAAATTGAACCAAATCCACCAGTTCGGTCTGGTCAGTTTGGTTCAATCGGTTTTCTGATTTTTTTTTATACCCCTAATATACATATAATTTATTTCTATATATTATATTCTTAAATATATATATTAATATTCTTAAATATATATATGCTTCTATACATATTAAATTTAAGGGTTAATTACTCTTTACCCCCTCGAACTTTCACTCAATTCATAATGTGTCCCCGAAACTAATAATTTCATCAAAGTGAACCCGCTTACTTTCAAAACTTATCAATCCTCCACTTTCGTCTACTAGCAGCGTCAAATGTAATGGAAAGAGCCTCCACGTGCTACCAACGTGTATAACATTCACTATAAAAATGTAATTCTTATCTAATTTATTATCATTGACCATATAAAATATAAAATAATATATACTATCAATTAATAATAAATCATAAATCATGTGATAATTTATGTCATTATATGTAAATAGTTAATACATCATACATGAATAGCCATATATAAAATTATTTGATACCTAAGATGCAAGCAAATATGAATAATCTATGTGCATAATGAAATTATTTGATATTTATTAACCATATATAAAATGTATGATATTTTTAATAATTATGCATACTAAATAGTAAAGTCTAAGTTAGTAAGTAGTAACTATCAACATCATAAATATAATTATAGTAAAATATTTTTTAACGAGTTAAATTACATAATTCACATTAATAATTCACTTAATTTTAATTTAGTAATTTAAATAATTTTTTTATTAATTTATTTGAAAAACAAAAGATGAAAAGAATAATATAATAATTAGGTCGGAACGGACCAATCGGACCGACATCGGTTTGGAGAAAATGATGGATAGTTACTACTTAATAACTTAGACTTTAGTGTGGAGAGGCCAAACTCTCCTCCAGGCCCCAAGACCCGTCTACACAACTTAAGGGCCCCAGGCCCAAAAGGAAGAGCCCATGATAAATCTTGAGCAGCATATGGGCCTCCCCTCCAAGACTCGCTCCGTGCCCACGAGAGGGAAATCCGTAAATTTTGCATTGATAAAGCAGATTCAAAAACTCCCCGAACTATCTAACAAGATCAGATAAGGAGGATAGTACAAATCGTTAACCCAAACATAATTCAAATGAAAGATAAGGTTGTTACAAGAGCAAGGACAAACCCACTCCAACCTCTATATATATGAGAGGAGAAAGGCTGGCGAAGTAAGTAAATAAAACTTATGTTCTTATTTAACTCAGAAGTGATCTGACTTAGACATCGAAAACGTTTATACCCTTCAAGCCTTTTTTTGGTCCACGTGTTGCAGGTTAGTGGTGAGTGTGTGCAGGAGTGCGAAACACGCCCCAAACAAAAAGTATTCATAAAAATGTTATAATTTTATAATTCAATATAAGGTTTATAGATTAGATGTAAAAAATTCATTAAATTTAATAATTGTTTTTGTAATTTGGTATTTTTAATCATTCAATTCATTCTTAATTAAATAAAAAATATTTTAAAAAGTACAAGTGAAACTCGATAAATGGCCTCGTTTGTTTTCAGAGATGAGATGAAATGAATTGAGATTAAAGTTAATAAGTTGAATAAAATATTGTTAGAATATATTTTTTTTAATATTATTTTTGTTTTGAGATTTGAAAAAGTTGAATTGTTTATTTTATTTTATGTGAAGATTTAGAAAAATTATAATTAATGATGAAATTGGAGGTTTTTAAAATTTTGGATTTTAGCCTAGAAAGCAAATTAGGCAGTCGACCTAGTTTAAACTTGTGTTTGATTAACTTTGAGTTCGAGCACTTGAATTATTTGAGTTCAGTTGGACTCGATAATCCAAAAGATGGACTCGACGGATCGATTATGGTAATATAATTCCATCATACTTTATTCTGGTCTGTACAATAAGGTTATGAAAACACTATCGAATGGTTATGATTCAATTTAATTATCAGTAGTATTTAATTTCGCTGTCAAGACGCCTCTGATCAATCAGCACACCTTTGCTGAAATGGGGACCACTGCTGGCGCAATATTCATGGCAATTGAAGAATGTAGGTCCCCGGAAAAGAGTATGCAGCAAATGATCATTGAGTACTGCACTAGGGCCAAGTTGGGTTGTTCGTTCAAGTTCTTCTGGCTCCAAGCGTGGCGGCCACTTATGTGTAATCTCCCTATTTATTCTCTTATCTCTTTGAAGATGAGGTTTCTCTTTCGTTTGGATTTCTAGTACCCTTTTGGCCCTTCACTTAGATATCTGTGGATAAAAGTCATCTTCTTTACTTTCTTCCTGATCTTATTCCCTACCTCTCTCTCTCTCTCTCTCTCTGCTTATCATATACATATAACGCGCCACCAAATTTCTTCTCTCTACCTATGCACTTTTTTCCTTTTGTTTGCTTTCTCATTCCCTTGTATTCTTATTCTCTTCTTTGTTTATGTCTCCTCGTTTTGTCCAGTACTCCTACCGGCCAACAACAGAAATGTACCCCCACTTCTATCCTTGTTTGCATTGCCATCCCCACAGCTACATCAGAATGGTTAGTGAATCTCTCTCTCTCTCTCTCTCTCTCTCATACTCAACACATGAGTACCAAAATTGTAAAAACAGTAGTACGTACGAACAAACATCTGAAAATTTGTGTAGAATCTTTGCTTTGTCAGGGAAATATATATATTTTGATACGACACAGATTTAACTCTTAAGTTTACTTCAATATTAGAACTGAAAAGGAATTAACTAACTAAATGCAAACTACGTACGGTTTTGCATGGGAAAAAACAGGTTCAACATCTTATAGAAAGATGCTTGCTTCTTCACATGGGTAGAGACCAATGCGTAAAGACGCTTGCAGAGCACGCGAGCATTCGGCCACGCGTCACACTCACAGGTCCTCTCTCTCTCTCTGCAAATGTGTATATATATCTTATGTGCATCAGTGCATGTGTATCCGCAACAGTGCATACATCTGCTAGCTTGTTGATCTCTGTGAATGAATCATCTTTTTGGTGATGTGAATGAACGCTTGCAGTGTGGAGGGAGCTGCAGAAAGAGAACGAGCACTTCTTTCAAGCATATTTTCATGCCATTTCGCCGAGACCCTTAATGAGTAAGACCCCATGCATGCTCCTTTTTCTTGTATTTAATTTGGGCGAATTAGTCGCATTCAGTAATTTTAATTTTAGAAATGGCAATCAATAGATATAGTCCCAACAAATTCTACAAATTTGCGTGCATGAGGGCTGTAAAAAAAAACCGGAGATCTAACCGGTCTAGACCGGTTTATATATATATATATTTTTAATTAATTTTTTTAATATCATATATATTATTTTATATATTATATATAATTTTATATGAAATAATGTTATATTATAATTTATAACATAAAATCTAAATCTTAAACATGATTTGTTTGATCATATGTTTTAAATATAAAGTATATATATTAATTACATTTTATAACCTAGTAAATTCTCAACATATTCCTTTTGATAAATATATTAGTAATACTAATACTAAAACCGGAAAACCGAACTAAACCGGATCGGAACCGGTAATATTAAAAGTACCGATTTAGGAGGATAATTAGTGCCGCATCGATTTTTGAAAATGCAAAACCGATATATATATATATATATATATATATATATATATATATATCAATTTGATCCCAAAATTTGTTTAAAACCAGACCGCTACATGCACCCAATGTGCATGTATTAATGAGTTTTTTATCGGATGAATTTTAATTTGTATAGTTATTATATTATACGTACGTTCGAACACTGTATGCAAGCCGGATTAGTACTACTGGCATGCCGATGCTAGAAGATCTAGTATTGACTATATATATAGGAATTTATCTCCTTTAATTTATATATCATAATTAATTTCATCAATCAAGATTTTCTGGGGTACGAACCAATTACACTTTGTTTTTGTCTAACAACGTGATCATTTCCTAATGTATGTGTATATGCTTTTTCTGATGCATTATTGCTCAATATTGTAATTAATATATATATGAAATCCTGTTTCATTTTTCAGGTAGATCATATAATATTCAAAGGCCATCAAAATTAGCAAGAAGGAGACAATGGAATTAGCTAATTTATTAATGAATTATACATGGAATATTGTGGTGGAATTAATTAATTAAAGAGATCATAAACTGATCAAGACTAGTATATATGCAACATATATATTATAAATTATTATAGCTAGTCTTAATTTCGAGATGAATTGTAGGGTTAAAGACAATATTTTTTTTTTTTTTTAATAATTCAGAAGCTGCATGGATTATTAGATATATATTTCATAATTAGCTACGAAAGACGTACATTGGTCCTCTTATGGTGTCACTTTCAATGTAATTGCAATCTGGATTAGATCATGACAAAATGTATGTATGCAGCCAAACCACTTCATTTTTTTTTGGAATGTATTAAACTATATATCGCATTATGAAAACAAAAACAAAACTGATCATCATCTGCTAATTTATTAGCCCTCGTAAAATAGACAAATAACGATATCAATTAATTCCATGCAATATTAATGCACATTTATGTGACCCAATCCTATCCATAACCCTACAATTAAAGGTCTAACTTTCTTGCTATAATACACACACACACACACCAATGTAGACCATTTTTACACATGCCAATGTAGCAATGTACCGGAGGTCATAGCCCAAAAGAAAGTTGATTTTTTCAACTTTTTCAAATTCTAAAATAATAATAATAATAATGTTAAAAAATAATAATATAATAATATTTTATTTAATTCATCTAAAACTATCTCTACTTATCTCATCTCCTTTAAACACCAAAAAGTCCTACTACTCGGCCTCCTCATATATAAAGAAGCTCTAAAGACCCCATTTGAAACCTAATCTGAGTTACTCTCACCGTGAACTCCTGTTGCGTCCCCGAGCTACAGCTGCTTCCATAGTTTCGGTGGTTGATTCCATCCATATTTTCAGGCAGGCTCAACTACCGCTGCTTTGCCTCGCCCTCTAGGTGTACGTACCGGCTATGATCCCGTCCTCAGTACTGGCGTAGATCTGTTAAGAAGAACATCTCCGACTGTGTACGTAACGGCTATATACGATTCCGTCCTCGCCTTGCCCTCTAGAAGAACATCTAAGTACTTTTTCTACCTTTTCTCTTCGGCCGAAAGATGAATTTTACCAGTTTTTAATTATTCCAGACCAAACATTCCAGAAATGTTGAGGCAAAAATTAAATTAGGTGGGGAAAAGAAGGGATGAGGGCGACTTGAGTGGAGAAAGGAAGGGGAGCTGGCTCAGACGATGAAGAAAGGAAGGAATTGGTGGTTTCGGGCTCATTTTTTAAAATCAATTATACATGTAGCCGACACGTGTCTTGTCAACTCACGCGGTACATATGAGGGGGGCCGAGTAGCATTATTGTTTAACAAAATTCAGGATCCCATATCAAGGTTCATCGCCATGATGGTACATAAATTTCCTCAAAATCATGATCAATAGAAAATAAAAAATAAAAAAGGCTACTATAAACAATAGTATATGTCCGACTTCTATATGTATGAGTTTTAGGGAAAGGACCCGAGAATGTCTTCAGATGAAAAGGGGGGATTCTCATCTACAGGTGTTAAGAGGACACTAATATTCATGAAAATTTTTTCTTTTTTTCTTTCTTTCTTTATCCTTAAGTATACAATCCTTACTATTGTTTTTATACATAAATGGTTTACCAGATACAGGACGGGTACTTGCATGTTAAAGCATTTAAAGATTGTTTTAGGGTCCTTATCCAGAGTGCACTGCCACCATTTATCTGTTTTAGAGTCTTGCCATTTTTCTTTGAGGTTTCAATGTTAGAATTATTTAAATTAATGGACATTCATAGATTATGAATCATTCATTATATAATTGCCAAATATAAGACTTTGATAATATTTGTAAGGCTAAGTGTGATCAATAAAGTGATGTAACCAGGACACATCTCTAGAACCCCATGATTTTTTGTCAGAACATGAACATTAAATAACATTAAAATAGTACAGGCCCAATTCATATGTAAAGATCCATTAAAGACCCATGTAATTTTATTATTTTATGATGGACAAAATTGGAATTTGGGTATTATGGTCATGATCCCTACTCCAGATTCATCTTACTGACTATATACATCCCATAAACCCATAAGAATAGTTGGGCTGTTCCGAAGAGGAACTGAAGTATAAAACATCATGGCAAACATTGTTCCAAGCACTGAATCAAACGGGTCTTGCAAAAAGAACCACATCACCCTAAAGAACCACTGAGCAAACCAAATGGCCTAAAGACAAGTCTTTCAAGGTTGGATCCTATTCGAATTCAAGTTAATGAAGAACTTTTTCAACATTACAAAGAGAATCGAGTACAAAACTATTTGGTAAGACCCTAACTGATATTCTGGCTAAAGATCAATGAGGGCTCCTTATCATATCCACAACTTGGAGTTTGTGATCACACTCCGTTCATGCAGTATTAAAAAAGAATAAGCAATAATCCATGCAATGATTTTAATTCCACAATATAGAGAAGAGCACAGACCAATTCAGTAATCATCACACTCAGATAGAAGATAGATAAATCATCACCCTCAGAAAGAAGCAGGATAAATATGTTCCAAAACAACACTGCTTGTATAAACACCCTACAAGTTAAGTTCAATTTGTTTAGAACAAGAGTAATAGATAAGTTCCAAATAGTCATTGCACCAAAAACACAGAGACCATGTAACATACGGGTCTAAATTTAGGGTTTAAAACTAGTATTTTATTTATTTATTTATTTATTGGTATTTTATTTTCTTTATATTTATTTATTTATTTTAGATTTTGTGATAACAGATAGATCAATTTAGTGATTCCTTTCCTTTTAAAACTTCGAATATTCTATCCACTTAGTCCCCGTGCTAGTTTCGGTTTCCAAAGTATGAGCAACTCCAAGTCAAACTTTTCAAACTCTCTCAGAAACGGTATCCACGTGAGAATAGGTTCCTAAAGTCTAGGCAATTTCAAATTTCAGCCAATCTCTTCACGTTGCTTCCTCCCATCGCCTATAAAAGACTCTCAAGCCTCTGTGATTCACACGTTGATATATCAAGAGAAACAACATTCCCGCATAAACCATACCTCTGCCCAACCATCGTCGACCACCCCGGGACGTCAGAGCCCTACCCACGGCGCCAGAAAACGCCGGCCAACTCAACCCCGTTGAACCCACCCCCTCAGGTAAGCCCCTGCCGCCGCTCGCCACCTTCCTCCATTTTGGTTGTTTGAGTTTCAAACCCATCTCTCTCTAAACTCTCACTGTTTCTCTCTCTCTCCCTCTCTCGGTGTCGCACCACCATAGGGACCCCCCCAGTCACGTCGCCGGTCACTTCTAGCCACCTAGAGCCGCCGACGCACTCTGCTCTCCCTCGATGAGCATCGCACAGCTCTCTCTCCCATAAGCCTTTGTTTTACTTCTTCTTTTATTTTCTTTTCTTTTTTTTCTCTTTTCTTTTCTTTCTTCTTTCTTTTTCTTTCTTTCTTCTTGTTTATTCCGTGTGCTTCAGTTTCCCAAAAAGCCCCCCATTAATTCTGTAATTCCATGCATGCCCTTTTGACCCGTGAGGGTGTAATTTCCCGAGCCTCTACTTCTTGGGGCCTTAATTCAGTCAGATAGTATTTTCTTTAAGTGGTTAATCTCTGGGTCGACAGAAATTGGTTTACAATTTTAAAGAAGGCTAGTATATTTTCAGAAATACATTACCTTTACATGTGCTTTATCTAATTGAACAATTATCAGCATTTAGACACAAGTTTTATAAAAGATTTTTAAAGGATTTCAAAGCATTTGTTGGAGTCTATTAGTAGTTAAATTCCTTATACGTATTTAATTACGTAGAGTATTACGACACATTTTGCTAGGAAGTTATTAACGTCTAGAATCTCGTTTAGGTAACGCGCTACAAGTTGGAAATCAGGAAGCAGCGCTAAGAGGTAAATAGTATGATCATATTAATAAATGCGTATTGTGAATATTATTATTATGTATAAAAAAAATGTGATGTTCTTATGATTGTTAACTACGCTACACTAAGAGGCAAGTCAAGGTTAGCTTACCTTTCGATCTTAATGAAATATGAGATTATACTTGAGTGAATGAATTTATTGTGGATTGATTTAATGTTACTAAATTCACATGAAAGCCATGAAATGTTGAAGTAGTAGTTCAAAGTCAAGTATGCCATGTAATAGTCAGATTATGCAAGCCATGTTCATGAAATGCTTAGGTTATATATATGCCATGTTTGTGTAATACTTAAACCATGTATGCCATGTTCAAGTAGTACCTGGATCATGTATGCCTTGGAACGTCATAAAACATTCATAGCATGTTATGTAATATCACGTTATACTATGCCATGCTAAATCATACAAGAATATGCCATGTACAAAGATATGCCATGCTAAATCATACAAGAATATGCCATGTACAAGAATATGCCATGCCATGTCATGTTACGCTATACCATGTACAAGATTATGCCATGTTAGAGATGTTCATGAAGCAAATCTCATGCATTAAGAAAGATAAGAAATGTAACGGTACCACGGACTCAAGCGTGGTTAACCACAAGTTTAGTGAAACACAGACTCAAGCGTGTTTCACTCCATGTTATGCAAGTTTAGTGAAACACGGATTCAAGCGTGTTTCACTCCATGTTATGCAAGTTAAGTGAAACACGGACTCAAGCGTGTTTCACTCCATGTTATGCCAGATAAGTGAAAACACGAACACAAGCGTGTTTCACTTCATGTTAATACAAGATAACTAGGACGTTATGCATTCACAATGACATGTTTTGATTATATATGCTTCCGCTTATGTTAATAATGAAAATGTGTGCCATGTAAATCTGTGATGATATATGTATGTAAAGTCTTCCAGAAGATCATGTTACGTATTTGATTGAAATTCATGAAGTTGTATGTACGTTCTGAAGGGTATCCTAGAAATGAATTGTATGTTAGGCAAGGACTATATTTTACGATACGATGTACTACTTACTAAGTATTCAACTCATTATTTTTGTGTGTTTCTTGTTTTCTTCCATGTCTGATTCTCACAGATGATGTCTATGATGATGAAGAGCTGGATGGCCAGGAATAGATCTAGTACCAAGACTTAGGAATGAATAAGTGATTTTATCACCAGAATTAGATTTCTTTTATGTCATGCATAGGATTAGTTTATGTTTCTTTATATTTCGTTCAGTTTCCAAAACAATCATGTTCAATTCAGTTTTAATGTTTTGATGAATTTCAATAAATGAGGTAATTCAGGATATGAATCTCTTTACCGGGCATTATGTTTTAAATGTTGATAATATCTCTATCCTACGAGAATGGGGTGTTACAGACCAACTTATCAAGTTTGGCATTCCTAAAAGCTTTTGTCAAAAGGAGACTTAACCCCAACGCTTTCAAACTGTACAAGGTAGAGTTGCAAACATCTGTCTAACAAAGCAATGGAAACCATAGTTTTTCATGAAACAGTATTAACATATAAACATATGTGGAAAACCTAGAGTTGCAAACATGCAGTTTACAGATTCATGCTCTTAAGACATAAAACTCCAATGACTTCAGCGACAATAAACGGAAGAGAAAACACATAACCCAAAGAACCCCTGAAGGACCTGAACCTACTAAATACCCAAGATGACAAAATTAATATATCAAAGAAGATAAATGCTAGCTACACAAATGGATTACACAAAAGTAAACTCACAAATTATTCATGTACCCTAGTAAAGCACGTCAGTTTGTGATTTACTTTCTGTAATCCATGCGTGACTAACGTATTTCTATTCAAAGAAACAAATAAAAATAAAAATTATAGAGAATCAAATAAAACTGACCCACAAGAAAGTGGAATGGAATATTAAGAGAACAATCCATCAAAATTAAGAGGAATAAATTCCATAAACATCGAAATTCAAGGAAAAATAAGCAGCAAAATGCCTATCAGTCCAGATCCATGGCAGGATTCGGTATTTAGAATGTAAATAACAGGGCAAAATCAGAGAGTAATACTGAGACATAAAAGCATAATCTAATCACCGCCAGCCTTCTGGTAAACATAGGTCAAGCCACACTTGCCGCAGTAGTGGCGGTCAAAGTGGTTGGCCATGAAGGTACCTGCTCCGCACTCAGAGTTGGGGCATTCTTTACGGAGTCTCTGGACTTTGCCGGAGTCGTCGACCTTGTAGAACTGGAGGACGGCGAGCTTGACCTTCTTCTTCTTGTGCTTGATCTTCTTGGGCTTGGTGTATGTCTTCTTCTTCCTCTTCTTGGCACCGCCACGAAGCCTGAGGACGAGGTGGAGAGTAGACTCCTTCTGGATGTTATAGTCGGCTAGGGTACGGCCGTCCTCGAGCTGCTTTCCGGCGAAGATGAGACGCTGCTGGTCGGGCGGGATGCCCTCCTTGTCCTGGATCTTAGCCTTCAAATTGTCGATGGTGTCAGATGACTCGACCTCGAGGGTGATGGTCTTCCCGGTTAGGGTTTTCACGAAGATCTGCATGGTTTCCGGTTGTTGTGGGCGCAGAAGAGCCGCGCCGCCTTCGGTAGTAGGAGGAGGCTAAGGTGGGATGCTGATGGCTGAAGAAAGGAAAGCACAACGGAAAGAAGGGATTTATATAGGAGGAATGGAAGGGAACGCTAGGGTTTGCGGAGTGGTGGTGCTTGGGTACGACGTCGTCACGATATTAGAAAACTCACAAATACCTTTTGGGATACTTTAAAAGAACTCTTAAAATGGATTATGTTAAAGTGATGAGATTTATTAATGTCTCGTTTGGTTATCGTTTGATTATGCAGTTTTGGTTATCGTTTGATTATGCAGTTTAGATAAGATGAAATGAGATAATATATTTTATTAAAAATTAAATAAAATATTATAATATTATTTTTATTTTAATATTTAAAAAAAATAAATTATTTATTATATTTTATGTGAAAATTTAAAAAAATTATAATGATTATATAAAATAAGATAAGATAGTTTGATTATATATAGCCAAATCAGCCTAAGACTTTGTTTGGATTGTAAACTTGTAAATGTTTTTTTTAAGCGATGTTTTAATTTGAATCGGAGAAAATGATAGGTTCCATTGAATACATGTTTGGGATAAGAAAATGCCACTCTCACCGAGAGGGTCTATGGAGAATTCTCATTAATTATCTTTTATTTAATAATTAATGAAGTGTTTTTTAATATGTTTATAAATATTTTTTAAATATTCAAGGGACTTAAAAAAATATGTTTAAAATAAAGTAAAAAAAAAAATATATATATATATATATATATATATATATATATTTGAGAGAATTCTCGGTGGGTGTTCTAGCTTTGGGATAAAGATTTGTGTGAAAGGTTATTTCAGTTTTAGTTTACTTTAAAAACTAATGTAAGATAATCTAATCAGATTATTTTGTTATAAGGGAAATGATAGTCTACCGCCCCACTCTTATTTATTTTGTTGTAAGGGAAATGATAGTCTGCCACCCCACTCTTATTGTCCAAGTTGACCGCTTGCATATTTTTTTTTTTTTACTAAGTGATTAAAGAAGTAATTTTAAATATATTAATGTATTTTTTTTTATTTTTTAAAAATATTTAAATATATTAAAAAAATATGAAAAAAAAGAAAAAAATCCCGCCCAGCGGTAAGAGTGGGGCGGCATGGTAGCCCCACTTTTGTTGTAAAGATATTTGGATTGAAAATAAAAAATAAAACTCTTTTGTTTTTAAACTATATCTTCAACTTTACTTAACACGGACGTCAAGATATTTATTTATTTTTAACATTCTTATATGAATTTTAGGCTAGTAAGTTTAAAAAATAAAAAATATGAAATGGACTAATTTGTGTACTTATTTTAAACATAACTCAATTCATATATCTCTCCCACTTTAATTCTTAATTTTTTTACAAAATTCTTAAAGTATCTTATTCTTTAGAGAAATGTTACAAGAAAACTTTACACTATAAGCTTCCAGCATATGATTTATTATTTTTGTCACTCTAATTAAACACACACATATTTAAATATTAAGATAGAAGTATAAAAATAATAAATCACATATTAATTAAGTGAAGATATATGGTATAAAGCTTCTTTTATATGTGTCGTATGAGACTTCCATACAAAAATATCTTCTTATTTACATGTACACATAATTACTACAGTCATTTCCAAAGGAAAGACAACACGAGCCTTTTACAATCACCACTTTTTTAGACAAGTAATTGTCATGAGTTTCTATACCATAATGAATACGTAAAAACAAATCAATGCTCATTTAGGACCTCCTCTGAAATACATTTGGAGGTCTGATTGGTGGTAAAGCAAAATAATCACGAAAAATGTGTTTATGGCCTTAATTTCAAAGGATCATGTCGGATGAAAGTATGAATCTATGATGTTGAATAGGACAACGATTTGAACTGGATGCCCCTTTGCTAGACATTAATGTTCTTCTTGTACAACTGTTGTTGCAATCATATTCAATTCATTATCAAAGTGTCATATAAAATATCATCAATATCAAAAGAGAGATTCATAAACGAATGAAAATTATGCATGAAATGCAATGACAGAACAATGATGGAATTTGAATATTGGCTGTATATTGACAGATTTGATTACAGAATTCAAATTGCTTTACAAAGGAAATGAGTACCATATATATATACAAAGAGTGCAGAATCTAATTTAGGAAACTTAACTAAAATCTTGGCTGTGAAGATGTGAGGCTTGATTCGTGTGATCATGACAGCCAGCTCCTTGAATCTTTGCTATTCTTGTGTGATTTGATTTGATGCTTGATTTGTGGGATTATCTCTTATACGCCCCCTCAAGATAGGGCTGCCATTAGCAAGGCCAATCTTGCTCCTTAGTTGTTCCGTACGTTGCTTTGACAATGGCTTTGTAAGAAGGTTAGCAAACTGATCTTGTGTGGTTACATGATGAACTTTCAGCATTCCTTTTTGAACCATATCTCGAACAAAATGCAGGTCAATCTGAATGTGCTTCATCCGAGAGTGTTGAACGAGATTAAAGCTGAGTTGGGTGGCTCCTAAGTTATCACAAAGTAATTTTGGTGGTGAAGAAATAGGGAAGTTGAGTTCCTGAAACAGTGATAATAATCAAATGGTTTCAGAGGCGGCATTGGCAATGGCTCTATACTCGGCTTCAGTGGATGATCTTGCAATTGCCCTTTGTTTTTTTGAACTCCAAGAGATTGGATTTGACCCAAGAAAGCATATATAGGCAGATGTTGAGCTCCTATCATCATAGTTTCTAGCCCAATCAGCGTCAGTGTAGGTAGTGATGATTGAGCTTGAGCTTTTGCGGAGATGAATGCCATGATAAATTGTGTGTTTCAAGTAGCGCAGTAGTCTTTTTGCTGCTGTCCAGTGCAAAATAGTGGGCTTGTGCATGAATTGAGAGAGTTTGTTGACAGCAAAAGATATGTCAGGACGGGTAAGTGAGAGATACTGAAGTCCACCTAAGACACGGCGAAATTCTGTACTGTCTACAGATGAAGTACCATCAACAAGTGTTAGAGCCGTTGTTGTAGACAAAGGAGTGGACACTTCTTTTGCACCAAGCATGTTTGTTTTGGAGAGGATATCATGAACATATTTGTGCTGAGACAAGAAAAGACCAGTTGTAGTGGGAATGACTTCCATGCCGAGAAAGGTAAATTCGTTTTGTTGTTAAGTCCATGCACCGATACGCACTCTGGATTTGAGAATAGCCCAAAAACACACACGGGCTAGCTTTGGGTTGAAGTTTATGAGTGTTGTAAGGCCTGGTTAAGGGAAAACACAAACAACCAAACTTTTTTAATTTGAGATAATTTGGTGTTTGTTGGAACAAACTTTCAAAGGGGGATTTGTTGTGTAAAAGAGGTGTGGGTTGACGATTTATGAGGTAAACGGCTGTTTGAAAAGCATGAGGCCAATATGAGAGTGGTAGTTCGGCATCTTTCAAAAGAGTTAGTCCCGTCTCAACAAGATGACGATGACGCCGTTCGGCGACACCATTTTGTTGGGGAGTGTGAGGAGCAGTGGTATAGTGGCTAATTCCATGTATTGAAAAATAATTTTTGAGAGCCACAAACTCACCACCGTTGTCAGAATAAACACTTTTTATTTTGGCTTGAAACCTTGTTTCAACAAGATGTTTAAATTGGGGAAATATGCTACTTACACATGACTTGGTTGCCATAGGATAGAACCACATGTATTTAGTAAAATGATCAACCAAAATTAGGTAGTAGCGAGAGCCATCAAGACCAACAATATGTGAAGGACCCCAAACATCAGTGTAAATAAGATCAAGAGGTGCATGACTTTGGAGACTATTGGAATGAAAAGGTTGTTGATGTGCTTTATTGATAGAACAAGAAGTACACAGATTTGACACTTGATGTTCTTTTTTTATTGGAAGAGAAAAAGCGTTAACAAGATAAGTTACGATTTTTTGAGATGGATGTCCAAGCCGCTTGTGCCACCCATTAATCGACGTCTTCTCATGCACATTTGCAACCATAGTTGGAGATGAGGCCACCAGTGAGTCCGGAAGCGTGTAAACACCGTTTTCACATGCACCTTTGAGAAGAGTTATCCCCGTGATCTGATCCTTAACAAGAAAATAAGATGGGTGAAATTTAATAAAAACACGGTTTTGAGTGGTGAAATGATGGACAGAAATTAAATTTTTGCGAATACTCGGAACACAAAGGGTATCATTTAATTGAAAGGTACGTGTTGGAGAATGAAAGACCAAAGAACCAATGTGTGAGACACGCAAACCTGAACCATCACCAATTACTACTTCATCTGTGCCATCGTACTCCGAGTGAACTGATAAATTGGCCAAATCACCTATAATATTATGAGAAGCAGCGGAATCAATGAGCCATTTGGTGTCCTTCTGATGAGAGGAGGATACACAATTAGCAGTGGGCTCCGAAAAATGCATTTGTGGACACTGTTTGGCTGTATGGCCCAGTTGATCGCAGAGTTGGCACTTCTGTTGATAACGTCTTTGACCGGTGGGCTTTCCTTCATTAATGAATTGCTTTTTAGTGCCACGCGGCCCAGTGGGATATTTATTTCCCTGCTGTTTGTTGAAGCCCCGAAAGGCATTGTTGCCATTTGACATCGCACCAGAGCGATGACTCCCAGATCTACTGGAGTAATTTGCCGTTGCCACCAGTTGCTGTGTGCTGAGTTCAAGGCGGCGAAGATATGCCTCATGGCCCACGAGCAAGTCGTGTAGCTCCTCAAAAGTGAGAGATTTTTCTCGAGCGCGGATCGGTGCTACGATTTCACGAAAATCGGATCCCAGTCCGTTGAGGATATAGAGGGTGAAATCATCATCAGAGATGGGATGATCAATTAGAGCAATCTCATCGGCTAGGGATTTGGCCGTATGAAGGTACTCCTGAATTGTTCTATTTTCCCTTTTTAGTAAAGTGAGCTCTTCCTTGAGCTACATAGCTCTCGTGCGAGACTTGCTGGCGTACATAGTGTTCAGTTTGTGCCATGCTTCCTTGGAAGTTTTGGAGGTTGAGATGAAGGGAGTAATGGTGGTGGTGGTGGAAGCTAAAATAGCACTGAGGATTAATTTATCCTGCCTGACCCAGTGATTTTTTCGAAGAGTGGAGGTAGGGGTATCATCAGTTTGGGGATAGGGATGGTCACCAGTGACATAATCTAAAAGATTATAGCCAATTAGTAAAGCCTCAAACTGTGCACGCCATTGAGGGAAGGTGGAAGGAGTAAGCTTCTCGTTTATTTGGGCAGAAATATTGAGGGCAATCAATGGGGTGTCAATGGGGGATGATGGAGTGGAGATGGGGGTATGGGTATTGGGGATCGGGTTCTCGTTAGAGGGTAGCTCTCCTGATACCATGATGGAATTTGAATATTGGCTGTATATTGACAGATTTGATTACAGAATTCAAATTGCTTTACAAAGGAAATGAGTACCATATATATACAAAGAGTGCAGAATCTAATTTAGGAAAATTAACTAAAATCTTGGCTGTGAAGATGTGAGGCTTGATTCGTGTGATCATGACAGCCAGCTCCTTGAATCTTGGCTATTCTTGTGTGATTTGATTTGATGCTTGATTTGTGGGATTATCTCTTATAAACAAAAGAATGAATGAACAAAATATATATTGAAAAAAAAATGAACAAAATATTTGGTTTGAGATGAATGACTAGTGAACTCATAGATCTATTTATAATGAGAAAATGAGTATGGTAGATACACTAAGAGTTCATTTGGATACTTAAATATCTCAGTATATTTGTGAATTTGAGTCAAGATATTTTATTTAGTTTTAAAAAATAAGAGAGAAAAAGTTGAATATAAATATTATAAAGTGAAAAAAAATGTTTAAATATTATTTCTAAATATTAGTTTTGAAATTTGAAAAAATAGTATTGTTTTTTGTATGGATCTTGCTAGGGCTATCGAGAATGGCCCTCGAGGATTCCTATCGAGAAGTGCAATGCACTTTTTTATTTTGTATTTTTTTAAGTATTTTTAAAATCTATTTAAACATTTTCTAGAAAAAGAAAAAAATTGACAAACTCATTTAAAAAACGTTCCTTAACAATTAAGTAAAAAAATAAAATGGGAATTGGTAGCTTTTATTGGGATGCATCCTCGATGGATGCAACATTTTCTTTTTTGCATTTTGTTTTAGAGTTTGAAAAAGTTGTAATGATTAGATAAAAAAAGTTAAAAATTTGAAATTAAAAATTATTTTGTGTTTAAGCGATATTTGAGAGTAAAATATCTAATAATATCTGAAAATATTTGAAAAATGTTGTGTTGTCAAACGGACTCTAAAAGTCATTAAGAAGATTCCAGCATAGAATTTTAGATATGACTGTGGGATACAAGAAAATTTGATAAAAATAAAGACAGCTGCAGAGAAATTTAGATATAATTATTTGATAGAAGAAAGTTAGTAAAAGAAGATATAGTTAGATAACTTTAGATATGAACATTATAATAAAAGTTGGTAACAAAGTACGGTAGATAAACGGGAACTAAGATACGAGCGCGTTATTTCAAAAAAGAAAAAAAACGAGCGTTGAATATAAAAAAAAAAGTTGGTAAAAAAATACAATTAAATATAATTTTATATATGATTCTTGAATACAAAAAAGTTGATAAAAAAATAGAGAAATGTTAGTACGTCGTCTGAGTTTGCCTCCCCTCACTTTGACTGCTCATATATTTTATTTTATTAATTTTATTTTTTAATTAATGATTAAAAAATTGACTTTTAGTGTATTGACGTATTTTTTTATTTTTTAAAAATATTTAAATATGTTAAAAAATATGAAAAAAAAAGCAAATTTGTGCTAGGCGTGTCACCTAGCACTACTAAAAAAAATATAGTTAGATAAAATCTTAGATATGACTATTAGATTTTGAAAAATAAGACGGCTAGAAAAGTACATATTTAAAAATAGAAAAATGCTAATTATAGTTAAGAAAAATTTATAAAAAACGTATTTCTTCATGTGTTCGTTATTGATAGGCTAAAAATTATAAAATTTGAAATTCAAAATTTGAATATTAAAATAAAACTGACAAAATGAGTCTTGATAAATTTTTTATATGTAAAATTGTAAGTACAAATAAAAACTTGACTATTAAGTTTGCAAAATATAATATGGGTGAAGTTTTGAGTAGGTAAGTAAAATGAAAAAATTGACATATTAGCTAAAAGCGTTGCATATTAGATACCACTCCAAAATGAAGCCACAAATCCGCTGATTTTGGAGATAGAAGGGGACAATGAGTGTGATCAAGATATAGTAGTAACAGGCTTATATTGTGGAATGAGGTTATGGATTGGGTAACCATCTCATTACTTTGGAAAAATAGACACATAAAATGAGTTATATAATATTTATTGAACATTTAATGCTATAAAAAATATTTATATGGATAACAATAAATGTTATAGGGTCCACTTTATATATTTATTTCTATTCAACTTGAAACTATCAAATTACGTAGAGAAGAGCTTTGCCACACACTAATATCTCTAATTTTATTCTCAATTTTATAAAACAAATAGGTCGTGCGACTATCGAGTACACCTGAAAAAAATGTGTGGGAGCACTGTACCAAATTTCTCCTAAAGAATACTAGCATAGCAACACTCATAAAGTGTCTCGTATGCCTCAGACACATTCGATCGTATCTAATCAAGCATCTTTGATCCTGTCGAATAAGCACATGCAGTATGAAATATGTAACACCCCGTATTTCAGTGTATTTTTACTGAAGGATTATTTTTGATTGTTCAAAAATTTATCCTCTTATTTTAAAATTGGCTGGATTTTTAGTAAGTTTATTTCTATGATTTTAATTTGGTGAAAATTATTTTTATGTGCTTTCTAAATATTTATTTATTATTATGCATTTAAATTGCTTTTAATATTTAAATTAATTACCGTGGGATTTAATTATTTCAATTTGACTTTACCATTACGTTTAAATTATTTTATTTAACTTGTGGTTCTAAAATCGTCTCCGTTGGATCTTTTTTGTGACCCAAGTTATGAGGATTGGACCTCATTTCTTTTCCCTCCATTTTTCTTTCCTTCCTTTTTCTTTTCTTTCTTTTCTTTTTCTTCCTTATTTTCTCTCCTCTCCCGCGCGATCTCTCTCTCTCCTCTCCTCCGCCCGTTTCCATCGTCTCCTCCCAGCGCCGCCGTCGCGCCGCCGTGCGCGACACCGCCCAGCCGACCAGCTCCCTCTCCCTCCGGCGACCTCACCTCCCAAATCTCAGCCCCTACCTCGCCGCCGGTAGCCCACACGCCCCCCACGAAGCCGCGGGCCACCTTCACGCCAGCGCCGCCGTGAGCCGGCGGTGGCCCTCACCGCCCAGCCCATTAGCTTCCCCAGCCGCCGGCGACCTCACCCCACCAACCTCACCTCCATCCGTGCCGCCGTTAACCACCAGTAGCCCTTCGAAGCCGCGGCACTCCTTCCGTCGTTGCGCCGCCGTCGCACCACCATTGGCCACCATCTTCCTACCACTTCATCCCCGACCTCTTGGCAACCCATTGGACCCAACCCCACCTCCGATCCGTCACCGGTGAAGCTCCACCAACTACATTTCCGATTTAGGCATTTTGGTCTTCTACCGCCCATTCCGCCGCCACCCACGGCAAACCACCGCCACCATTGGCTTCACCGACCTCCCTAGGCCCTACCCTATCAATCTTGGGTCTTCGTTTGTCCTCGTTGAAAAGTGGGTATCTGTGACCCACGGCCACAGTGTATTTTACACTGTGGTGTTGCTCAGAAATCACCACTTGCAACTTCGAGATCCTCCGGAAATTATTATATTGCACTGTAAGTATTTTCCTTAAAGAACTTTCGTGATTTAAATATATTTTTGCACTAACACATATTATCTGTGAATTGGTTTGTTTTGCCGGACTGAGTCCGAGGAGTTTCGGGGGTCGGATGGATTGTGGATGAAGTTGTGTGTTTGTTTGCATTATGAATTGTGGTTGTTGGTTATGACTTGTTCACGTACATCGCATATTGCATGCATGATCATGTTTGTAAAGAAAACTGGGTTTTCGCATGATTACATACATGTTCATGTGTTTATTGGAAATTGGATTTTTATATGAGTAAAAGGAAAAGAGACTGTAGGGATGGTGGTAAGCAGGGATGGTGGTTGTGTCCCGCCTGTGATTCCCGCCTACAGTGCTCTGTTAAGTATGCATTGTGTGTAAAGGAACTGTAGGGATGGTGGTAAGCAGGGATGGTGGTAGAGTCCCGCCTGTGATTCCCGCCTACGGTGCACGCGATAGGGATGGTGGTAAGCAGAGATGGTGGTTGTGTCCCGCCTGTGATTCCCGCCTACGGTGCACGCGGTAGGGATGGTGGTAAGCAGGGACGGTGGTAGAGTCCTGCCTGCGATTCCCGCCTACGGTGTCCGATAAATGGATTGTTTGTGTGAATCATTTTATGAGAAAATGTTTTACGGTTATTTTGGGCCAAAATGAGATTTTTGGCGTGTGTTGGAAATAATCATTTTTCTGGAAAAAAATGATATTTTATGGCTAAATGTATTTTGCTATATTGTTGGTTGCATTAATGTATTTTTATCCCGAGAGTTGTTTGGTTTATACTTACCTGTGGTACCATTTTATGGTATCGCAGATTTTGATGCAGATGATGATGACGAGCCTTAGCTTGGCTCCGTTGGAGGAGTGATCTGGGATTGCTCCTATTTAGTGAGTTATGTGTTTTTATCAATTTATGTATTTACCTTTTGTATTATATTTGGGATGACTGTATATTTATTTTTTTAAAGATAAATTGTGTTAAATATTTGTATTTAAATTCTGGTACTTATTTGACTATCCGCTGCGTTATTTTATTTGTACACTGTTGCATGTACACACACTGGCACTTCGTTGGGATGTGTGACCGTGTTGTCACCATCCTGGCGTCTCGATCCCTGTGTATTTATATAAGGGGGATTGGGGGCGCCACAGGTGGTATCAGAGCAGTTCGGCTCTGGGTAAAACCACATGTCCCATAGGTGTAGTACCAGAAAATTTTAAAATTTTGATTTGAAATTATTTTGTTGGGAGTACATTATTTTAATTTAATTTATTTATTTTAATTGTACGTTAATTGTTTGTTATTTATCTTATTTTTGTTATTTTAGTTTATTTAGTTATTTTATTATATGGCAGGCAATTTTACTTGTTTCAATTATTTTCTTGTGTACTATTTCATTTGTTTTATTCCTTTTGTCTTATGATATTTTATTTTGTTGGTTTTATTTTATTTTATTTTATGTGATATGGTTGTATTTTAATTTATTTTACTATAATTATATTTTTAGTTTGTTTTAAGCTGATAGTGCGGTTAAGGGTTACGCTATGGCAGGAAAATGGTACGACCAAGAAGGCAAGCTAATGAGCCCGAGGATGAATTACCGAGGGGTGATGGAAATTATGCCATGGCGAGGGCGTTGAATAGGATGACGGAGTTTCTTCAGCAGAATTTTCGTCCACAGCAAGGAGAGCAGTACAGGGCGATGCAGGCCGGGTGCACCTATGAGCGCTTCTTAGCGCATAGGACCCCTGCTTTTTCTGGTGAAGAGGATCCATTACGGGCTAGAAGGTGGATTCAAGATCTGGAAAGAACGTTTGAAGTCTGTGGGTGCACTGAGGCCCAGAGGGTATTATATGGGAGTTATATGCTGCAAGGTGAAGCGGCAAATTGGTGGGAGACCAAGCGGTCACTTTTAGAGATGGAGTTGGGATCCTTGGCTGCTGTGTCTTGGCAGCGTTTTAAGAAAGAATTTGATGATCGATTCTTTCCTGTTTCGGTGAGACGGCAAATGGCTCGGGATTTCAATAATTTGGTTCAAGGAGACATGACTGTCGAGCAGTATGCAAGGAAATTTATGGAGCTTGGGCGGTTTGCTCCTCACCTCATTGCTACGGAAGAGATGCGGGCTGAACGTTTCCAAGAAGGGTTGCGCCCTCAAATCCGCAGGCAGGTCGCATGCTTGGAAATCCAGAACTTTCAGAGGTTGGTCAATGTGGCCTCAATTGCTGAGCGAGAGCGAGGTGCTGTGGTAGGTTCCCCTCCTGGTAAGAAGCGACTGAACGTTGATGGTGAAGGGAGCAGCTCCGGGTCGCCACAGAAGTTTGTGCAAAGGATCGGGGCCAGAGCGCAGGCAGCTTCCGGTATACGTATTGGGGGTCGAGCTCCAGTTTGTGGTAGATGTAATAGAGCCCACGAGGGCGAGTGTCGTCAGGGTTGGAACCAGTGCTTTGAGTGTGGTCAGACAGGACACTTTGCTCGTGAGTGCCCTAATTGGACCCAAGGGAATCAGGGTGGTCATCGCGGTGGTAGGACTAATCAGAGGCAACTAGTTCAGGCTCGGGTGTATGCAGTGACTCCTGGTAGTGCTGGCGACGAGATTCCAGGGACTCAGGACGCTGGAGTTACGTCAGGTATGGGTCTAATCTTACCTTTCGTAATGGATGCCATGTGTGGTTTATTCTTGAGTTTTGGAAAGTTATGCAAGTTGTATCCATGCCCGTTGGGTGTTGGAGGTTGTGTGATTTTCTTAAGAGTGTTCTGGTTGTATTTGATATCCTGCTCTAGAGTGATGATTGGCCCTACAAATTTCGAGGACGAAATTTTATTTTAAGGGGGGGAGGATGTAACACCCCGTATTTCAGTGTATTTTTACTGAAGGATTATTTTTGATTGTTCAAAAATTTATCCTCTTATTTTAAAATTGGCTGGATTTTTAGTAAGTTTATTTCTATGATTTTAATTTGGTGAAAATTATTTTTATGTGCTTTCTAAATATTTATTTATTATTATGCATTTAAATTGCTTTTAATATTTAAATTAATTACCGTGGGATTTAATTATTTCAATTTGACTTTACCATTACGTTTAAATTATTTTATTTAACTTGTGGTTCTAAAATCGTCTCCGTTGGATCTTTTTTGTGACCCAAGTTATGAGGATTGGACCTCATTTCTTTTCCCTCCATTTTTCTTTCCTTCCTTTTTCTTTTCTTTCTTTTCTTTTTCTTCCTTATTTTCTCTCCTCTCCCGCGCGATCTCTCTCTCTCCTCTCCTCCGCCCGTTTCCATCGTCTCCTCCCAGCGCCGCCGTCGCGCCGCCGTGCGCGACACCGCCCAGCCGACCAGCTCCCCCTCCCTCCGGCGACCTCACCTCCCAAATCTCAGCCCCTACCTCGCCGCCGGTAGCCCACACGCCCCCCACGAAGCCGCGGGCCACCTTCACGCCAGCGCCGCCGTGAGCCGGCGGTGGCCCTCACCGCCCAGCCCATTAGCTTCCCCAGCCGCCGGCGACCTCACCCCACCAACCTCACCTCCATCCGTGCCGCCGTTAACCACCAGTAGCCCTTCGAAGCCGCGGCACTCCTTCCCTCGTTGCGCCGCCGTCGCACCACCATTGGCCACCATCTTCCTACCACTTCATCCCCGACCTCTTGGCAACCCATTGGACCCAACCCCACCTCCGATCCGTCACCGGTGAAGCTCCACCAACTACATTTCCGATTTGGGCATTTTGGTCTTCTACCGCCCATTCCGCCGCCACCCACGGCAAACCACCGCCACCATTGGCTTCACCGACCTCCCTAGGCCCTACCCTATCAATCTTGGGTCTTCGTTTGTCCTCGTTGAAAAGTGGGTATCTGTGACCCACGGCCACAGTGTATTTTACACTGTGGTGTTGCTCAGAAATCACCACTTGCAATTTCGAGATCCTCCGGAAATTATTATATTGCACTGTAAGTATTTTCCTTAAAGAACTTTCGTGATTTAAATATATTTTTGCACTAACACATATTATCTGTGAATTGGTTTGTTTTGCCGGACTGAGTCCGAGGAGTTTCGGGGGTCGGATGGATTGTGGATGGAGTTGTGTGTTTGTTTGCATTATGAATTGTGGTTGTTGGTTGTTGGTTATGACTTGTTTACGTACATCGCATATTGCATGCATGATCATGTTTGTAAAGAAAACTGGGTTTTCGCATGATTACATACATGTTCATGTGTTTATTGGAAATTGGATTTTCATATGAGTAAAAGGAAAAGAGACTGTAGGGATGGTGGTAAGCAGGGATGGTGGTTGTGTCCCGCCTGTGATTCCCGCCTACAGTGCTCTGTTAAGTATGCATTGTGTGTAAAGGAACTGTAGGGATGGTGGTAAGCAGGGATGGTGGTAGAGTCCCGCCTGTGATTCCCGCCTACGGTGCACGCGATAGGGATGGTGGTAAGCAGGGATGGTGGTTGTGTCCCGCCTGTGATTCCCGCCTACGGTGCACGCGGTAGGGATGGTGGTAAGCAGGGACGGTGGTAGAGTCCCGCCTGCGATTCCCGCCTACAGTGTCCGATAAATTGATTGTTTGTGTGAATCATTTTATGAGAAAATGTTTTACGGTTATTTTGGGCCAAAATGAGATTTTTGGCGTGTGTTGGAAATAATCATTTTTCTGGGAAAAAATGATATTTTATGGCTAAATGTATTTTGCTATATTGTTGGTTGCATTAATGTATTTTTATCCCGAGAGTTGTTTGGTTTATACTTACCTGTGGTACCATTTTATGGTATCGCAGATTTTGATGCAGATGATGATGACGAGCCTTAGCTTGGCTCCGTTGGAGGAGTGATCTGGGATTGCTCCTATTTAGTGAGTTATGTGTTTTTATCAATTTATGTATTTACCTTTTGTATTATATTTGGGATGACTGTATATTTATTTTTTTAAAGATAAATTGTGTTAAATATTTGTATTTAAATTCTGGTACTTATTTGACTATCCGCTGCGTTATTTTATTTGTACACTGTTGCATGTACACACACTGGCACTTCGTTGGGATGTGTGACTGTGTTGTCACCATCCTGGCGTCTCGATCCCTGTGTATTTATATAAGGGGGATTGGGGGCGCCACAAAATATATGCTACGGTGGATTTTTCTTCCTCAAAGAACGTATGTCCATATCAAATACCGTACAACATTCTGAATTGTTGTTGAACATGCTAAGTAGGGGTGATACCTACATGGTGCTGGGTGGGTGGACCCTTCCCCTCACCCCGCCCCACACCATGTGAGGGAAGGCTTTCAACCCCGTACCCTACCCTCGGGAGGCGGAGGCGGGATCCCCAGCACCCGAGGGTAGGGTTGAACACCTCATTCGCTTCGCCCCTTGCCCAAACCAATATTACCCATGGCCCATTGGGTCTAAAAATTATTCTGAGTCCACAAATATTTTTTTAGATCCAAATTATAATATAATTAAAATTTATAAGTACAAAAAAAATATAAAACTAATAACATAGTTTTTAAACTCATTAGAGTTGCATTTTAGATTGTCTTGGCCTCTCACTTCCCACATTGCTTAAGCATGACTATTGTATCGCGTTGACTTCCTATATAAAGGTTGACCTAGGAATCCAAGATAATCCAATAACTTGAATACAACTTCAAGTCTTCATGTATATATTTATATAAATATTAATTATATATATATATATATATATAGCGGGGTGCGGTCCTCGCTGGGGTCAGCTTGCCCCCCACCCCTAGTTGGGCTTTCTCATTAGGGGGCAGAGGCAGGGTAGCGGAGTGCGGGATCTTGCTACCCACCCATAAAGCTACGTACTCTACCTCTATGGTAGATAAGGTTATGCATGCTTGTTTCTTACCACTCCATATAATGACGCCATTGTTTAGTAAGAAAAAAATACCCAATGGTCGATTTGTAATTATCTAGGTTACTGGCCTAATTAGCATCATTATAATCTTTCAACTTCAAATATGAATTTTGATAACACAATACATAGTCTACAGTCCCATTGAGATATCTTAAAATTTTCTTGACTTCTTTCCAATGAGCTAGTCTGGGATTAGGCTGGAATCTACTGACCAAACCAACTACATAACATATGTCTAGCCGAGTACATATCATTGCGTCTATTAGGTTGTCAATAGCACTAGCATAAGGAACACAAGCCATTTTTTCTATTTCTCTTGGAGTCTTATGACACATTTATTGGCATAAGTTCTCACATTTGGCAATAGGGGTGTCAATGGGTTTACACTCACTCATTTACAAGCGTTCAAGGACCTTCTTTATGTAAGTCTGTTGAGACAAATATAGAAATCTCTTTAAACAATCTCTACAAATCTTAACCCATAAAAACAGGAGATTAAGTCCACGGTATGTAGGATCTTACGAGATAGTGAGAAAAGTTGGGCCAATAGCCTATTGGTTAAGCTTACATATGGAACTTCAAGGGATACATGATGTGTTCCATGTGTCTTCCTTGGAGAAAAGCTTTGGAGTTCAACAACCGGTTGTGGTTGACCCAAGTCATATTCACCTTCAACCTAACCTCTCCTATGAAGAGTGGCTAGTGCAAATCATTAGTTGGAAAGATCAGGAGTTAAGGAATCAACAAATACTCCTAGTCAAGGTACTTTGGAACAATCCTGACTTCCAGAAAGCTACCTAGGAAAGAGAATAATCAATGAGAGTTAGATACCCACATTTGTTTGTATCTTAGATAGAAATATAAGGAATGGGTTGATTTTGGTTGGAACTTGGTGATTTAATTTTGATTGTATTCTTGGATGACAAAACAATAAAAGTGCTGGTTTTTTGGTTTATGTTTTCTATTATGTTACGATTATATCCTTGATAATAGGATATTATGATTATGTCTGTGTTGTCAATAGCCAGGATTAGAAGTATGCGAGAGTGTAGGCAAGTAGGAGAGGCGAGACCAAATGATCGTGGCCCATTGGAAACAAATGGAGAAATTTGAGCACCATTGTACACATGTGATGGATGTAGATTTTAGAGGAAACCTTTTCTAATGACAATCATTTCCGCACGAGAAGTGACAACCTCCACATGACTCGCTAGTTTGGAGAGATGCCACAAGGTTACGAGTGTTAGGCATTAACCAGGAAGCAAAATCGAGGCATACCGATGAGCTTCGAGCTAGAGAACATATGTCATTCGAATCATCCGACTCTTCGTTTGATTGTCTTTGTGTCCGGGAAGAAGGTCAAACCGTTGAAGACGATGAAGCTATAATAGAGCATAAGTTAAATGAGCTACGAACAAACATGTATTACGACTCTAATGTTGATGCGATTTTCTACCTATTAAAAACTTGATAATAGAAGAAGAGTTAGCAGTACCTTCACCTTCTTCATTCGAGGATTCAACCGCAGTTACTGGGCATAGCCCTCCAAGTGAGTTAATTTACCATTTGTATTTTATATATCGAGCATGATGCCGATTTCGAGGATGAAATCTTTTCATAAGATGGGAGAATGTGACACCCTAGCTTAAGTTGGAATCTTGAGGTTATGATTAAGTATTATTTGGGGCTAAGTTAATCTAGACCCAAGATCCTAAGAAATTAGAGCCTTGTATAAAATATGACTGGTTGTTTTTCCTGGTTTGGATAGGAAGTAGGCGCCCAAGGTCAAGGGAAAGCCCTAGGCTCACTCATTTTTGGCCAACAAAGGAAGAAGGGCTTAAGGTTTAGTAAAAACAAATGACATAGGGGAGGTGCCACTTGGTGCCATGCAAGGGTGACCTTTAGGTTTCCAAGAAAAAAGCAATCATGAGATGCATTGGAAGAGAGGGTTTCAGTTTTTTCCAAGGGATAGGCCACGTGGCAAGCATGCAAGACGACTTTTAAGGTTTCTAGAAGAATAATGATGAGGAAGAGACAATTTTTGGCTATAGAGGAAACTCATATGCATGAGACCCTTGGAATTCCGAAAAGAGCAATAATGAGGGGGAAATGGAGTGAATCTTGGCATAGTCAATGGGATGCCATTTGGCATCCATGCACATGTGTATAATAGAGTCTTAAGAAAACCGGAGGAAGAGAAGAAGGGTGGTCGGTTTTGGCAAGAGACATGCCACTTGGCAAGCATGCATGGGAATATTGGGGTTTCTAGAAGGATCTAATGATGGAGAAAAAATGAGGGTTTCGGCCATAAGGAAGAGGCACCACTATCCTTCATACAAAATAGTCCCCTAGGTTCCCAAGAGCATTAATCAATGAGAGGCAAGATGAAGTGTTCGCTAGGGCAAGAAAGAAGGGGCCACTTGGCGCCCATACTTGAGAATTTTTGTGACTTTTCGATTTCCAGTAGAAGGCAATGATGGGAGAGAGAAAAGTGAGACAAAAGGAATATATAAATGAGTCATACAAGAGGGAGGAAGAAGATCAAGGGTCATTTTCAATATTTCTCTCATTCCTCTTTTCTCTTTCTCGCCCAACCCTAGATGCCTAGTTCCATACTTTTCTCTCAATCCAAACCTTATCTTCATGCAACTAAGGAAAATAGATTAAATAAATATTTGGTGGAGCCTATCATGGTAAGGTGTTCAAACCCTAGCCTTATTTTCTTTTCACAATACATGCAAATGGCAAGGGAGTTTATTTGGAGGTTTTGATTTGTGAAAAACAAGTGTTATGTTGCATTTTGTAAAAACCAAAAAAGGAGAAGGTTGAGTTGTAGGTTCGGTCATGAGGGGATGGACCATGCTTGAAATCAAGATTTGTGTATGGTTTGCCTTGGGCTTTTCTCTAGAACCCGAGTCCTTGATGTCTAAATGAGTGAGAAGGAACGTTTTGAATGTTCATGAAGTGTTCGCCCACTATTAGGATTTCATGAGGTGTTTCTTATCTAGTCACCAATTGAAGAAACACAATCTTGAGTGCCATGCACCTTTTGCCTATTAGGGTTTGTTTTTATAAAACCAAACTTGTCACTCACACATCCAACATATTTGTCCACTAGGGTTTTGCACAAGTGAAACGAGGGTTGATGCCATTCGGCCGTAGGGTTTCTCGTGTCATGTGTTTATATATTCTTGAGAATCATAAGAACGGGGCAGAGAATAAGAGAGAAGTCATGGATAGAAGGGAAAGCCTTAAAAGCGATTAGGGTTAGAATGTTTAAACTCCTAGTGCACGGATCACATGCTTGGATTTAGCATTTTGATTTCAAGAACCTAATATTTAACACATACTCTTTCAGTTTGCTTGATCATTGATACACTTAAATACGTTAGAAGCTTTATAAGTTAGCATTTAACTTACTCTTGGATAATATACTTATGTCTTTGTGTAAACTTTACCTCTTTATTGTTTATTTTTTTAATGAATTGTCTACTCTCAAATGTCACATGATTAAGGGAGTACCCGCATCCCTTGAGGCAGGGGACCCCCATTCCGCACCCCGGCCCTACCCCCGCACGGGCAAGGGGTGGGGTTTTTCCCTGGCACCCACCCCCACACATGGGGGGCATCTGGATGTCCAAAATGGGTCCTTGGCCCACTAGTCCCAAAATGACCTAGAAACACGTACTGGGCCAAAAATGGTCCGAAACTTATTTCTGGACTATTTTGGGTTCAAAAATCTATAAACAGATAAAAATGTTTTTTTTTTTTAATTTTTACAATAATACAAATTAAAAACTTCTATACTCCTAAGTTACAATTAATAATCCTAAGTAAGCTATTAGATTATTACAGTAATATTTTTTCTCATGTGGTTATTGAATACATGCATGCCATGACATTATGATTATTTTTTTTTTATCACATTTGTTAGGTATTTATTTTATATTATAAATTGCCTAGATTATTATTTTTTTGGGGCATAATAATTATTTGGATAAAATGTGATGGATTTTTTTACATATGTTGTAATTATATGTAATTGTGTGAGCTTATTTTATTACTAGCATTTGTTAGGCTAATATTAGGAATTAGTTTTCAAACTTTTAGAACATGGTAAAATGGAGAATTAAGTAGCCCGAGTTTGTATTGTCCCTGCTTATGATTGGCTCAAATGGGGTTTTTTTTTTTTTTTTTTTTTTTTTTTTTTTTTTTTTTTTTATAGAAACTGAACTTCATTCATCAATGGAAACAAGTAGCTACAAATAATTATCAAGCCATAAGACTTGAGAAATACAGTCTGGAACATAATCCAACCATAACACAATATTCAACCTGACAAACATTCATAGCCAACATATGAGCTACCATATTTCCTTTCCAAAACACATGTAAAAAAATACAACTTTCAAAGTGTAAAGAAAGTTGTTTAACTTCATAATATAAACCCTCAAGCAACGAGTCACACAAGCTATCCTCCAGTAAAGCTGTAACACAAAGCAAACTGTCATTTTCTACAAGAAGTTTTGAAATTCCCATAGTAGCACACAATTACAATCCTCTGAAAATTGCCATTAATTCTAAAGCTTCAATCTCATCCATGTCTAGTTTAGCTTTACTGGCAGCCATTATAACTTTTCTAGAAGCATCCCTTAAAACAACCCCAACACCCATCTTTCCCAACTCAGAAAAAATAGCACCATCAACATGTAACTTCAACAAATCAGATTGTGGAGGTTCCACTTATAGTGTTGCATTAACTGAACTATTGTCTTCTTCTTTACTTTGTCAAAACTTCTTAACAAAGATAAAGCATTATTTGCTACCTGTTTTAGTTGTAATAGCAAATTTTCATGTACATGTTTATTCCTGCGAAACCAGAAACCCCAAGCAAAAGCAAAAAATATTGGTAGCTTATTATTCATTTTCCTTTCACATAGCTCTAGTGCAAAATCACAAACTAATTTACCTCTATCAAATACCAAACTAGGAAAACACACATGCAACAGTCCCTGCATAGAGTTATAGGTCACAATTGCATGAGTAACATCTTCTATATCAAAAAAACAAAATCTACATTTAGCCTCTGCCAGAACATGTTTCTGCACTAAATTTTCCCTTGTAGGAAGATCATTTTTACATGCACGCCATGCAAAAATTCTTATCTTACTTGGTGCCTTCATTTTTCACAAGTGCTTTCATAAAACATTCTGAATTTGTACATTTAACGACTCTGCTGCTTGAAAACCTATCTGATCAAAGATGAATCGATAGTAACTTCTTACACTGAAATTACCATTTTTTTTCATAAGACCACACCCTTATATCCCCATCAACAGCATAACATAATTGCACTTTAAGAATATCTACCACCACATTTGGGTTGAAGAGAGCACTGAGTTTAGGAATATCCCACTATTTGACAATATCCAGAAACAAAGAATCAACAAAAAGTAACCTAGTATCATCCCTCACCACAACCCCTTCATTCACTAAAGAATTATGCCTAGGTATCCACCTATCTTGCCATACATTCACACTTCTTCCATCCCCAATTATCCACCTACAACTTGCCATAAGCCACTTCATTGCCTCCCAAATACCCCTCCATGTGTAGGATGGACATCTACCTAATCCAGTATTTAGAAAACTGGTTTGAGAGAAATATTTCGCCTTCAATAATCTATGTATCAAAGAGTGCTCATCCTAAAATAAACGCCATCCTTGTTTAGCCAATAAGGCTAAATTAAAACTTTTTAAATCTTTAAACCCCATCCTTCCTTTAGTTTTCCTTTGACACATTTTATTCCAACTCAACTAATGAATTTTCCTCTCATTCCCCTTCTAACCCCACTAAAATTTAGATATCATTCCCTCCAAATCATTACATAAACCAGAAGGAAGAAGAAAACGGCTCATAGTGTATGTTGGAATAAAGAGTGCTACTGCATTCAATAAAATTTCCTTCCCACCTTGTGACAACAATTTTTCTTTCCAAGATAGTAATTTTTGCCACACTCTGTTTGATTAACTCAAAAGCACGTTTTTTACTCCACTCAATGACAGGTGGAAGACCAAAATACTTCTCATACTGCTATATTTCACAACTGGCCCATAAATTCTTGATCTCAGTTCTAGTAGATACCTCCACATTACTACTAAAAACAATAACAGTTTTCTCCTTATTTATTTTATGTCCAGAGACATTTTCATACCTCTACAATGGATTTTGCACTCTTCTATTTTCTTCAACATCAGCTCTACAAAAAATAATACTATCATCTGCTAACAACAAATGATTGATATTTGGTGCCCCTACAGATTCTCAACCCAGAAATTTCCTTTCTCAACCCAACAATATTCAAAAGAGAGATTAAACTCTCAGTGCAAAGCAGAAAAAGAATAGGGGACAGTGGGTCCCCTTGTCTCAAACCTCTAGTTGGTGATAATGGACCCTTAGGTTTCCCATTAATTAGAACTGAAAAGGAAACAGAACTTACACAGCACATGATCAAGTCAACAAATTTCTGATGAAATCTCACCACCTCCACAACAGATTTTATCAACCCTCACTCATCACAGTCATAGGCCTTACTCATATCTAATTTTAAAGACATGAAACATTTTTTCCCCTCTCCTTTTCTATTTGAGATAGTGAACCAACTCATATGCTATTAGAACATTATCATAAATAAGACGTCCCGGAACAAAAGCACTTTGCCTCTCATGAATAACACTTGGTAAAATAGTTTTGAGCCTATTAGAGAGGACCTTAGCAATAATTTTGAGCTTATTAGAGATGACCTTAAAAAATGGGTTTCTTTGATCTAGGAAGAAATTGTTATTGCATGTGACTAACTCGGCAGATTGATTATCCCAGTGAAAGTATGGTTAAGATTGATTTGAAATTAGTCTCCTATATGAGAAAATTTTGTGCGAAAATTAAGTTAGAAATTAATAATTAGGCATGGCGCAAGAGATGATTAGGAAGCTTAAAGAATTTTCAATCTTACGACATGTGTTAATTATATTTGTTCTGACTTAGATTGGCATAGGAACTTTCTTAGATATGTGTGCAATTAAATGCGTATTGGTTTGTAACTTTGAGATAACAGAAAAGAAGGCCTAGAGATTGTGTATGCGACTTAATTGTCGTATTAATCTCCTTCATGAGCAATATTTGAAAACGAATGAAGATTATTATAAGTGTCAGGTAGTCTTAGACTATCATTATTATAAAAACTTCTTAAAAGTCTAAAATAAAATTAGAACTACACGTGGGATGCATGTACTGTAATTTTTATAGAAGTTGAAAGGATCAACTATCAGATTGAGCTAAACCATTATTTTGCCTTTGAAAATCTTGTGGGTAATAATGGAAGTTAAGCGTTGTTTTTATAACGCAAAAATTAATTGCTCCTATCTTTGAGGTTGAACATTATAATATTGAAGCAACTTATATTAACTCACAAGCACATACTCTCTAAAACTTGCCAGTATGTCTGGCACGTAAGGACATTAAAATTTGAATTAATAAGAGTGTTGAGGACACTCTTGGTTGACATATTCATCTTAAAGGTTTGATTAGTGCACCCTCTATGGTATTAGCACTGGTAATCTTGCTCAATTTTTCTTTATCTCTAACGAGAACAAATAAGTTCTTATAGATATATAAACTTAGGAGCATCCTTTGAGAGAAATGTAATATCAAGCACCTTGTAAGTTTGCATAGTACATAACTGTGGTAAAAATCTGAATAATTAGGTACGACTTAATTAAGTCTAAAAATTTTGTTCGTGGTTGCACTGATGTAAGATAAGTTTTAGGTTAAGATAATTTCTCGCAAAGTTTTGTTTTCACTCCTATAGTGGATTGAGGAATATGAAAAATATTGAATAAATGAGAAATAAGGATATCATTATTTAGCTGCTAAAACGTTATAGACTATATTTATTGCATAAGGAGATGTTTTTGGCGCTTTTAATATGATATTGGTGAAGTCTATATCTAATTTGATTTAAGACTCAATGTATACAGTGGTGTTAGTGAGAATTCCTAGAGGTTTAGGAGTTGGATGGCCACTTATTGATTCAGTGATATTATTTTCCAGGTGGAGAGATGACATACTAAAATGTGCCGTGAAGTTTTAGGATGATGGGTGTGAAGCTTTAGAAATTGAAGGTATTCTCGCTAATGAGATCTCTCTCCTTTATTTAGCAGAGTCAAATAGAAGACAATATGAGCATTTTCTATCAGTTAAAATATTTTTTCAAAATCGCAATTGTATGTGCTATATGATGAGAGCGATTATCTCACAGTGTTATTACTTGATGAGAATTGAATTATAAGTGAATTATAATGCAAAATAGCTGTATATCACACTTGGGATAATGTAGTATGGGTTTGTAGCCTTAATTCTAACATGTTGTCCTTAGATTAAGTTCATTTGCCTTTTAGTAAGGCTGTGTGATTATTTTGTCCAAACGTTAGTTCAATTACGATGAAAATCTAGAGATCTAAATTTGAATATTTTTTGGTTGAGTCAAGAAAATTACTCATATTTTCAGCGAGAGTGAGGTATTATGAATTTTATTAACTCTTGTTTTGTGGAAAGAATATTTTATTCCACATTATCTTAACCTTAATATTTTCAAATTTTTTATAAAAGATTTTCGAAGATAGTGGCAGTAATTCACCAACTAGTGATGGTGTACCATTAGTGATAATGACTCCCAAAATTTACTAGAAAATAAGATCCTCATAAATAGCATGGTAGCTATATATCAGTATTCTCTTGTTGTTTGGAGATCAAAAGAGAATATTTTTAATATGGTTTTGCTAAAGGTACCGAATTCACATAATAGGAATCCTAACATAGAATTTTAGATTCACTTCATTTATATGATCCAACCTGAAGTTGTTAATCTAATTGACAAAGGAAAAGTGGAGTTGATAGAGGTGTAGATTCATCTCTTGGCACTAATTGATTTACCTTTAGATAACCATTAATCTCACATTTATTGGAACTTTTATTGAAAAAGTCAAATAGTTGATTCTTGTAGGAGAATTAGATGTTTAGCTTTTATGATATTTAGGCTCAAAGTACTGTGAGGGCATAATTGTTACTTGTATTGTTTTGGTACAAAAACCAAATGAATGCTGCTGGTACTATTTACATGTGGTCTAAAAAAAACCATCTATTCAAATATATTCAATATACCTAGTCATTATTATTAATGACCTATTAAACAAAATGAGTTATTTGAATACTATTAACAGTCATAGAAAAGTGTATTCTTAAGAAAGTTAATACTAATGACGATGTGGTTATCTTAGATTATTAATTGTCACCTAATGAGTGACTTTCCATACGATGAGGTATCGAATGTGGGTTTTATGAAAAGTAGCTCAAACTTCATTTTTTGTGAGACTGTTTACAAGAAAAAAAAATGCAGGAGCTCTTGTTCAAAATCCATTGACCATTAATGAGATGGTGAAAACCGAAAACTCTATTTTTGCCTATACTATTTAGTGTTTCTATTATGATTTGCTCATGTGAGTTAAATGTTGAGATTTAGTTAGAAGGTATATGGTTTACTTGATCAAGTGAGTTTGTGATGTGATTTTGAAAAAGACATGGCTAGATTGTTATGATTATCGTTGGGGCAAAGGCCCTAATCATTTTACCTTAATAAATAACAAAGTTTGGTTATCTCATATGGTGTTGTTAAGGATAAGATATTCATATGAAATTCTGAAGTCACAAATTAAGTTTGCTGAATGATACTTGGGACCACCTTGTAGATTCTTAAAAGTGGCAGTTGGACTTGCAAACTAGAATCTAAGATCTATATTATGAGCTTGATGCTAAGTAAAATTCGCAATGAATCGCTGACTTCACGGTTGTGCAAAAGCTTTTTTATATATAAAAGCCAAGTCTCTTGGTAGGCGCATAGAGAGAAATGGTCTTTAAACCCCATTTGAGACTTGTGGTTTAATCATTTGTAGTTACCCATGCGATTTCTCTCCATCATGGAATTACTCATCGTGCACATGATACTAATATGTTCTATGATCATGTGACATGGCTGGAAGCATTTTTTGGTAAGCATACACATTCATTATAAATTTGAGAGTTATGGTGAAAAATGTATGTAAACATGTTTAGATCGACTCACTCATACGAGCAATCGCCTTTGACGCTTAGATAACGAGTGGAGATGAGAAATTGTGTCTCTCGATGCTTGTGTAGCATATAGAGATGGTTGACACAAATATATATGTCAACTTAGTTGGGCTAAGATGAGGTCTTTGTTATTTTTGTTTAAATCGTACGTGGGAAGCCCACGATCCATATAGCCTGTGGTTTAGCCAGATGTGAGATCTTCTTTGGCGCTTTGAATAGAGAGCAAATGGAGGGTTTCAGGTTAGGCATTGAGATAGCAACTAGACTAAGATCTGTATGGTATATTGAGATTAAAAATACGCTCTTTTTGAAAAAAGAACTACATCGTAGCATGTATTTCATACTACATGTGCTTTTTTTTACCAATAGTAGAGGTGAGTGAATGGATCTCTGTTTTCTCAACGTGTGAGTCCTGTAGGTCACAATTGATGACCTTAATTTATTTATGCCATTAGGAACCTTTGACTATGTCATGAGGTTGATGTTTTGGTGTTTGCTACTTTGGCATTTTGTCTATGACTATAGTGATGTGATCAAAGAGACATTGTTGGAAAAAAGACTGGAATGAGCCTGAATGATAAGAAGGCGAAGGGAAGACGATTTGGTAATACATTGATATTGTGTTTGTACTCACTGCCAGCAAGTTATGTTGCTTCTTGGGATTTGCGACATAGTTGTGAGTAGTGCTCAGATTCGTTTGTGTGTGGTGCTTCATGTTTTATGGAGATTGAACAGTGCTCGAATTCATTTGGACTCGAGAGAGATTATAAATGCTTAATCTGATGTGACCAAATGAGTTAGGGCATGACAAGACACTTTTTCTGGATGTTGCTAGGTTGGTCTTCTCTCGAAGAGATTTTGTATAGTACTTCCATTTTTCTTTTACAGGTATGCTCGATGGTCGCACAACCTATATGCTAGTATGAATAAGATTACGAACATATTAACAAATTCAGACCTAGGGCCTTGCTCACTATGTACGAGTGAGAGATGTAGTAAAGGAGCACCTATAGTGGGCACCCCTTCGCATTCCCTTGGGTAGGGGATATGAAGTGGCTTAATCCACTTCATGAGCCTTGATGGCTGGCCTTGAGGGTTACAATTGGAGGGGCTATATATAGCCCCTCCCCCTTAGAGCTAATAACTATTAATGTACAAAGTGAAAATCTCTTTCTCAAAGAGTTCTATCTAATCCCTACATTTAGGCTGTAGAATTTGTGAATGTTGCTCTGGTCTTATCACGTAACACACCCCATCATCGACGAGATGATTTTGAATGAACAACAACGACGACAAAAAATCCATTGAATAACTGCATTGGATCTACGATTTGTCGATGAGGTAATATTGCTTTTGTTGTACAATGATCTATTTTTTCTAACAGAAGGTAAGGAGGGAGGTGCGTGCAAAGCCCCACCTTCATCTTCAGTAGTCAAAGTATGGATTGATCTTTTAGAGAAAGGTTGAAGTTATATGATACCTGTTTGAATTGATTCTTGTTGATTAAAATATTAGTAGTGAGTTAGTCATCTTCCTAAAGCACCCCATATCAAACTCTCTAAATACATCTTTATTCTATTTTAATATTCTTTTTTATTCTAAATCTTTTCTTAGGGATATACTCTTTTAAGTGATATTTTTTCCAATGGTCATATTCTTCCGACAAACACATTCTTTCAATGGACATACTCTTGCAAAGATCATATTGTTTCTGTATAAAAATGAAACCATTTCTTTCCAATTTCATTCACCTTCACAAACCTTGGTGGTCTATTTTTCTCTTCTTGCATCTGCATATATGCTCCAGGAAAGGTGAATTGGATACAATTCTATGTGTTAAGGACGTGTTTCACACCACCAATTGCACGAATGAAACTCACAGCAATGAAGGGACGGCGCTTGTCACCCTGTGTAAACTCTATGCTTAAGTCAGTAATAGTATGAAAATAAGTATATAAAAATGAAGATAAAGATGATGTTACCTCTACCGAGTTATTTATAAAAGGATGCGGCGTGATGGCTATTAATTCTAATCACCTATCCTTTGTGCTTATTCTTTGTGATCCCTTATTTAAATGGAGAGGATATCTCTTGTCTTGTAAGAGTTATCTCATGCAAGATATTCGTACTCAGTCATGGGCCTCATCCCCAATTCTTCAGGGTTATCTCGCCCATAATAATGGTTACTAGTCCTTTACCTGTAGGGCTCTTAGCCTTAAGCCATCCACAAGTCTTCCTGGGCTTGGCCTCAGAGATGGGCTTGGCTTTAGATGGGCTATCAGCCTTGGGCTCTAAATGTCCCTTCCAGTTACCCCGCTAGTTCCGTTTGTGCTGGCACATGAAAAATTAAACAACTATGCTTTCGCCTTTCTTTCTTTTGTTGGTTACTTACCTCGCTAGTCTGTTCGTATCAATTCACTCTTTTTCTTTCTTTTTTTTTTTTTTACAATAACCCGTGCTAGGTGGCGTGCACTAGCTTTCACCCTTTATTTTTTAGGAAAGACATGGCTTACGTTAGTCATAACTGTTCCCACTCGTTTAATGAGTTTTAAAAAATGACTGTAACTACCTGCGCAACCAAACCTTTCAGATTCCCTAGGATCTTCATGATTACCTTTCTTGGGTGTGCTTTACACGCTATTTCACCTCCCGTCATCTCTTTCCTTACTCTTCTTTGCTCTTTTGTCTTCCTCATCTTCCCTTGCATTCCCCTTTGCTCTTTTCTTCAGATTCCCTCGCACCCCTTTATGTTTTCCTGGAATCTCTTTTCTTCAAGACTTTTGTAATGGTTAGTTGCAGTCCGGCCAAGAAGGTGACCAAGCAGAAGCCCGAATCTTCTCTCTCCCGTCAACCCACTTCCTTTGATGGATATTCTTGGCTCTCTGTTCTAGATGTGGAAGACCTCGTTGAACTGAGGGAATCCTTCTACATTCCTGAGTCGGTGGATATGAATGTCCCAGAAAAGGGGATGCATCAACGAAGAGGGCTACGACGAGGCCATAGCCTTAACGGTTTGCTCCCTTACGAACGGGCTTCACCTTCCTTTCATTCGCCCAGTGCACGATGTTCAGCATTTCTTGAACCTTGCTCCTGCCTAGCTTCATAGTAAGGCATGGCATGTGTTGATGTGTGCTTGCATCGTCTTCCACCATGTTCTGGAGCCTCTTGGGGAGAGATACCCTGATTTTACGGCAAAGGAGTTCTTGTCTTTCTACGAGGTGGTGTCCCTGCCAGGGAACGTTTGTAGTTTCTATGTGCATAGACAACGCCTAGTGGCCTTTGAAATGTGTTACTACAACGCCAAGAAGTGGACTACTAAGTTTTTCTTGATCTCTGGTGATGGTTGGGAGTATCCCGCCGATGAAATGCTCATTAGGGATTATCCTGTTGTTGTCAATTGGGGGTGCGCCCCCGATGATAAACTTTTGCCGTTGGAGTTGACTGATGGTTAACAAAAACGTGTGAACCTTGTTTGCGAATGGGAGAAAGACCACGACCGCGAGAGTCAGTGGTCAAACGACATTCTTTTTTACTCCAGCATTGACAAATTCTTGTCGGTACCTAGTCGTGCCCATGTCATGGGGAAAAAGTTCAAACCGATTCCCCCTTCAATGAAAATAGAGCACTCCCCAGACTGTGGGGCCAAAAATGAAACATCCTCGCACTGAGGACGTGACACCTAGTAGCATTATTGGCTCCTCTGAGAAAATGATGCAAGGTGCTGGCATGGGCGTTGTTGTTCCTGGTCAAGCCACACCGGTGGCGTCCCCAACCAAAGCCTCCCCATTGGTGAGCCCAGGACTTGATGGACCTGGGTGCTTTGATGAAACAGGCTCTTGAGGATCTCTCATTAGCCTACGATCTTGAGCTCCCTTCGGGGAATGACTCTGTGGACGCCCCTTTCAAATTCCCCTCGGCTCTTGTGGCGGATTCAGCGTTTGGTGGCACAAGTGATTTGAATGTCATATACGCTGCCTTCCCCTTGGGTGTCTCTAGGGAAGGGGAGCTCGATATTCTCGCCCTTGCAGTTTATGACACCATGGCCGAAGTTGCAAGTGGTGGCGCAACCTCCTATGCAAGGTTAGATTCCTCTCTGCATTCTCTGCCTTGTACCAATTCAAAGGGCAAGACTCCGCCCACGGATCAAGATAGGGTTTCCATCCCTTCACCGACGCCGTCGTCATTTGACAGGGATGGGGACACCACTCCTCACAAATGTGAATGGGTCCCTGAAGTTTAGGAGGGCATGGAGGTGAGGGCCCGGGGAGGAGACTGGGTTGGTGAGCGAGTAGACCTTCGCCAAGATGAGTTTGCTAGTGAGCTGTTTGGGGCCCACATTGAAGGTGGCCTACCCACGCCCACACTTTATGTTGCAGCAACCTTGGATCTCTCGTAGGGGTGTCCAGCTTAGGCTAGAGCCGGTTCGATGGGAGACACTACCTGGGAGGAGGACGCGGGTCTTGGTCCCTCTTTGCCTCTTTTGGAGGCAGTTACAGAGATGACAAGGCGCCTGAGAAGACTGTTGGGCCCACTAAGGCTTCTTTTCCTTTTTGTTTGTTCTTGTTTGCAAGCGCTTTTGCTTTCTTTGGCATGTATTGGGTCCTAACTTTATTGTGCTTGTGTAGAACATTGAAGCCCTGGCGTCTTGGATCGTGGAGGAGAGGACCGGTTTGGAGGAGGAGGTTTGCAAGAGACAAAAGTTCTTTTTTTTCAAACAAGAGAACAACTGCCTTAAGGATGAGATAAATTACCTACGATGTTGTCTAGAGCAGGCTGATGGTCATGTCCAATTCTTGGAGGCTGACCTTGATTCTCTTCGAGAGGAGTCGTCAAGCTTTCGATCTGAAATCCTTTGTGTTAGAGCCTCCACGCCCGTGATAGTTTTGCCCTACATGCGGTTGAGATGGAGAGGACCGCCACTTGGCCAGAGGTTCTGTGCCTTAAGGGGGCATTGGACTCCTTTGAGCGCTCTCAAGCTGATGCTGAGAGGAAGCTTAAGGAGGCAGCTGTTGCTTTGGCTTCCTCTGAAAAGGAGCGCGAGATGGTGGCAAAGGAGCTGTCTTGGAGGAAAGAGGCATTCTGAAAGGAGCACCATGAGAAGGACACCAAGATCACCGAGCTGCAGGACGACTTAGATCAAGAGAATGCTGCTTTTGAAAAGTACAAGAGGGAGCGTGCCACGATTGACGTCCGCCAAGATAAGAATCTAGTGAGTTTGGAAAGGATGTCTTGGGAAGTGAATGAGTCGAGGGAGGCATGAGGAAGGTTAGACTCTGAGCTGACTGCTGTGAACAACGAGATTGTTCGACTGCATCCCCAATTCTCGGGCGCCCTAGCTATTGGCCAACCCTCAGGCTGACCTGAGGAGTTTGAACTTAGAAGACTTTAAGCCTAATGCCGCCGCTTGCCAATATGTAGATTTAATAGGTCGGGATGTGATGCCATACTCCTTTCCCCGTCACCCACCTCAAGGATAAAAAATTTGTTTTGCTTGTAATGACTGATGGGCCCCTATTTTGGGCTTTTGTGAATTTTGTGAATCTTGTTCGTTTGTAAACTTTTTGGACTTTGGTTTTTTATTATTCTGCTACTTTTTGCCTGGAATGCATTTGTTGATTTTGGTTGGCTATTGGGCTTGTGGTTTGCTTACACTGCCTTGTCTCTTTTTATGCTTTTGTTCTTCCTTTTTGGCAGTATGATCTGTTTTTTTGTAGGCCTCTACTCCCTCGTGCTTGCCTTTAAACTTGGATTTTGGTGGGCTTTTTCCTTGTGGACTTGGTAGTCGTTTGGTCTCATGGCTTCTATGCCTTCGTGGATTGTACTGAGGGTGTATTTACTGGAGCTCTTTGCGCCTAGCCTTGCTTTTCGGTGGCAACCTTTTGAGAGGGTCGTTTGGTCTTTCTGACCTCCACACTTATCTATTTGCACCGTGGGTGTATCACTTAACTTTTGTAGCTCGCTTTGGAGAGGGTTGTGTGGTCTATCTGACCTCTATGCCTGTTCGTTTGTACCACAAGTGTGTCATTCGATTTTTGGTGGCTGACTTTGGAGAGGGTCGTGTGGTCTTTCTGACCTCCACGCCCGTCTGTTTGCACTGCGAGTGTGCCACTCGACTTTTAGTGGCTAACTTTGGAAAGGGTCGTGTGGTCTTTATGACCTCCACGCCCGTCTGTTTGTAGAGGGCAGTGTGGTCTTTGCGACCTTCATGACCGTTCATTTTGAGAGGGTTGTGTGGTCTTTTCGACCTTCACTCCAGTTCATTGGCGATCTTTGGAGAGGGTTTTGTGGTCTTTCAACATCTACGCCCGTTCGACGGCATAATAATTGACTAAAGCATATATTCTGAAAGTAACAAAATATTGTCTTTGAAATAAATATAGATGAATAAAGAGATAAGCTTTCTAAGGATAAAACCATTTTAGGTGCTCGGCGTTCCACGAATGTTGCAACTCTTTCCAGTCGATATGATCTTGGGCCGTTAGTAATTGTTACTGCGTAAGGCCTTTCCCACCGCAGACCGAGCTTCCCTTCGTCTTGTGTGGTGACTCATGTTTCTCTCAGGACTAGGTCGACGACTTTAAACGTCCTCAGTTTGACCCGTTTCTTCAAATATTACTCTGTTCTTCTCTTGTTGAGGATGTTCTGGACTTTCGCTTTCTCTCTTATCTCTTCGAAGAGGTCTAGTTGTTCGCTAAGAGCTTGGTCTTTCTCCGCCTGATCAAAGTGGCTAGTTCGGTGTGTTGGTAAGCCGACTTCTGTTGGGGCAACTGCTTCACTCCCGTATGCCAAGGTAAACGGTGTCTCTCATTTCGAGGTCTTCACTGAAGTCCTGTAAACCCATTAAGACTCTTAACAGCTCTTCTGCCCATTCGCCCTTCCGATCGCCTACTTTCTTCTTCAAAATTTTAAGTAGGGATTTGTTTGTTGATTCAGCTTGCCTGTTTGCCTGTGGGTGGCCTGGTGATGAGTACTTCACTTTTATCCTGAGTTCCTAGCACCACACCCTGTAATGCTGGGAATCGAACTGCTTCCTGTTGTCTAAGATTATTGTATTGGGGATCCTGAACCTGCACACAATGTTCTTTCATAAAAATCTAGTTATGACCTTAGCCACTATGGTAGCTACTACTTCTGCTTCCACTTCTGCCCATTTCGTGAAGTAGTCAACTTCAACAATCATGTGCTTCACCCCACCCTTTCCAGGTGGGAAAGGTCTAACCAGGTCGATTCCCCATTGGGCAAAGGGCCACGAGGAAGTGACGGATGATAATTTTCTGGTGGGCAGTGGGGAACCGAGGCATATGCCTAGCACTGGGCGCATTTCCTGGTGAACTATTGGGCGTCCCTAAGGGCGTCGAGCCAATAGTACCCTATCCTTAGGGCTTTCCTTGCTAATGCTTTTCCACCTGAGTAATTGCCGCAGATGCCTTGGTGTATCTCTGCGAGTATATATTACAATTCTTCTGATGAGATGCACCTGAGTAAAGGTGTTGCAAAGCCCTTTTTGTACAGAACACCGTCGATTTTGAAAAATCATGCTGCTTTCTTCTTAATCTTAATTGCCGCCTCCTTCCCCTTTGGGAGCCTTCCTGTATCTATATATTCTTCTATTTCATTGGCCCATTCTAGGGTTTCGTGCCCTATTTGTTTAATCGAGATTTCAACAGCTAGCACTTCAATCAGTTTCCTTCCCATGGCAACTTTGCTTCGTCCCTAGTTGAGGCCGCCTTTGCTAACTTATCCGCCACAGAGTTATCCGCCCTAGGAATTTGCATTATGGAGAAGTGTTCGAATTGGTCTTGTAGTGCTAGTGCCTGCTTGAGATATTTTTTAAGCTTTTTCCCGTTAGTGGCGTCGGCCCCTATGACTAGGTTAACCACTATTTGGGAATCTGCCTTAACTTCTACTTGCTTGGTGCCTAACGCCTTGGCCACAGGTAATCCTGCTGTCAAGTATTCCGCCTTTTTATTAGTGACCTTGAAGGTGAGCGTCACCATAAAATGAAGGTCCTATCTTGCTTCTGTGATGATATGTACTCCTATGCTGCCTCCTGCTCGGCATGTTGAGCCATCGACGTAGATTGTCCAGGATTTTCTCGAGGGTGGAGCTGTGGTTTCAGCAGGAAATCCGCTGAACTCTGCCACAAAGTCTACAAGTGCTTGGCCCTTGATGTCGTTTTTTAGGGAGTAGATGATTTTGAATTCAGTGAGGTCGATCGACCATGCGACCAAACGCCCGGAGGAGTCCGATTTTTGCAACACTCTTCTGAGAGGATTTTCTGTTAAGACCTTTATTGGGTGGGTCTGAAAGTACGGTCGTAGCCTTCTGGCAGCCACCACTAGCGAGAATGCCAGCATCTCCATCGGCGGGTATCTGACTTCGGCGCCTCGTAGAGCCCTGCTTGTATAGTATACTAGCATCTGTGTCCCTTCTTCTTCTTTCACTAAGACAGCTGACATGGCTTGGGGGGATACTTCCAGGTACACGTACAGAACTTCTCCTTGATTAGGCTGCTTCAATAGGGACGGGCTAGTTAAATATTTCTTTAGCTCTTGAAAGACTTGGTCACACTTTTCATTCCAAGGTACTTTTTTCATAACATAGAAAAGGGGAGACATTTATCCGTGGACCAGGACACAAACCTATTTAGAGCCGCTACTCTCCTCAATAGGCGTTGTGTGTCATTGATGGTTTGAGGCGGCGCCATTCTTAATATGGCCTCTATCTTCTCAGTGTTGGCCTCTATTCCTCTTTGTGACACTATGAACCCCAGGAATTTGCCCAAATTTACCCTGAACGCGCATTTGGCCGTGTTCAATTTCATTTTGTACTTTTGCAATATCATGAAGGATTCCCTAAGATCCGTTAGGTGCTATGCAACATCCTTACTTTTCACCAATAAATCATCCACATATACCTCCATAGTCTTTCCTATTTGGCACTTGAACATCCGGTTGACCAGTTTTAGATATGTTACTCCAGCATTTTTCAGCCCAAAAGGCATTACCCAGTAATAGTAGAGTCCTTTGTCGGTAATGAACACTGTCTTCTCCTCATCCGCCTTGTTCATCATGATTTGATTGTATCCAGAGTAGGCGTCCATAAAGCTAAAAAATTTGTGTTCGGCTGTGGCATCCACGATGTCATCAATTCGTGGTAGTGGAAAGCTATCCTTGGGGCAACCTTTATTGAGGTAGGTGAAGTTTACGCACATCCTCCATTTGCCATTGGCCGTCTTGACTAGTACTACGTTGGAGAGCCAATCTGGGTATTGTGCCTCCTGTATGAAGCCCACAGCCAGGAGTCTCTCGATTTCCTCAGCTATGGCCGTGCACTTCTCAGCTCTGAATGACCTCCTCTTCTGCCGTACTTTCTTGGCTTCTGGATCAACGCAGAGGTTGTGCTCTATGATTGAATTATCAATCCCAGGCATTTCTTCGTGGCTCCAGGCAAATACATATCTATGCTCGATCAACAGTTTTTCCAAGGCTTCCTGATATTCTGGCGAGAGCTTGGATCCAACCCTTGTGGTGGCAGCTGGGCCTTTCTGGATGCATGTTCACTACATGCAAGGGCTTGTTGGCCTTGGCTTGTAACAGACTATCTTCATTCCTGGTTTCTATGTCTTGCCCTTCTTCCAGCTGTGGTGGCGGCAGCAGCTGTTCTTTTAAATTGTCTATTGAGCATGCCGTCGGTGCTCCTGTCTTTAGTTCCTGGACGTAAAATTCTTGGGCCAATATATGCTCACCTCGAACTTCGCCTACCCCTGCTTCTGTTGGGAATTTCATTTTTAGGTGGTATGTGGAGGTGACCACCTTTAAGTCATTGAGGGTCGGGCGCCCCAATATGGCATTATAAGACGACGAAGCCTTGACCACTAAAAAGTCAGCCATGCTGGTGACTGTGTGGACACCTTGACCTGCTGTTACAGGAAGGGTGATGGTGCCAACCGGTTGATCAACTTCTCCTGAAAAACCTTTCAGCGGGGAGGGGGATGGTCGCAACTTGTCCGTTGGGATCCCCATTCGAACAAATGCATCCCAAAAGAGAATGTCAGTAGAGCTTCCATTGTCAACCAAGACTCGTCTGGTCGTGTAGTTGGCTATTAGTAGGGTAACAACCAAGGTTTCGTCATGGGGATACATAACCCCTTTGCAATCCTCATCCCGAATGAGATGTCGTGGTCGTTTCTGCCCTAGGGTACTTACGCGGCCGATTTGCTATGTATACCTCATGATATCTTGATCTTCATGCATGGGCCTTTCTACCGAATACAGTGGCGCCACCGCTAGCAAATTCACCTGCTATAGTGCAGATTTTACCCAAGGGGGCTTGTGCATGGTCTCTCCTGGGTCGAGGAGAATTATTTCTTCTCTGCTCCTCCTGTTTCTAGTGCTTGGGGCTTCTGCCTTGTCTTTCTCAATTTTCCTCCCTTTGTGGCTTCATGTAATCAGCCAACATTCTTTCCAACTCCCCACTTCCAATCATTTCCTCAATCCGCCTTTTTAGGGTGATGCAATCTTAGGTCCAATGGGTGTACTTTTGGTGGTAGGTGCAATGGCATTGTCCTTTATCCAGCGTGAATTCTTCCTTTCTTGGGTTTCTACCATTTTCCTATATATTATGGTTGTTATGTACAAGTCAGTGCCCATGATCTTGGTGGTTGGTATATCGGTCTCGTCTGTCATCAGGGTGGCTTCGCCCATTTGGTTTCTTGTCTTTGTCTTTAGAATTGCTCTGGTTTCTGTTTTCCACTTTTGTCTCCTGCTTTCGTGATTCTAGCATAGCTTGTAAAGTATCATATGCATTGACAAAGTCATCTGCTCGATCATGAACTCTCTTAGGGTGGATGGAGTTCGTCTAGCCAGTTCAGCCATGAAGGGGCTTTAAGGCCAAATTCCTCCTAGTAGTGCGGCTAAGGTGATTTTTTTTCATCCTGATCATCAGTGGCGAGTCTCTCCTTATTGAAGTGTGTTAGGTAGTTCTTTAGATTCTCCCATTTTTTCTGTTTTACAATTAACAGATAGGTCGCCAGCTCACGGCATCTTCTGCTAGCCATAAACTGTGTAAGAAGCTGCTTAGCAAGCTCCTCAAAGTTGCCAATTGATCAGGGGCAAAGGGTCCCGAACCACCCCCGTGCTATTCCCTTCAGAGTTAACGGGGAAGGTCCAGCAAGCCACCTCCCTTGGGAAGCCATGGAGAGTCATGTGTGTTTTAAAATTCTAGAGGTGATCAATGGGATCTTTAGACCCATTGTACAGGTCGATTTGTGAAACTTTGAATTTATCCGGTAGGGGACCACCATGACATCCTCGTTGTAAGGGAGGTCCGTGCGTGTGAGGAGTTGCTCCACAGAAGAGAAGCCACCCATGCTTTTAGCCATCTCCTCATATTTATCTACTAAACTGCGTAGTTTGTCATGCATCTTATACTTCTCCACTTCTTCGCTATTAACCCCCCCCCCCCCCAGGTACTGTGTGCATCCCCTTCAGGTTGCCCGTTCTGGGCAGGGGGATTATCCCTTTGCCACTTTAATTCCTCTTTCTCCTTCTGCAGTTGTTCGACAACTGCCATCACTTGTTTTAGCCTTTCCTCTGCTTCTGTTAACCTTCATTTTGCCTCCGTCATGCTTGATCCCGGATCTCAGTCGACTTGTGATCTCATGACGGTTGGCATGTGAAAATCACGTTGAAGTCTGTAAAGATCCCACAGACAGCGCCATTGTTAAGGACATGTTTCACACTACTAATCGCATGCATGACACTTGCAACAATGAAGGGACGACGTTGGTCGCCCTGTGTAAACTCCGGTACTAAAGTCAGTGATGGTATGAGAATAAATAGATAAAGATAAAGATAAAGATGATGTTACCTCTACTAAGTTATTTATAAAAGGATGCGGTGTGATGGCGATTAAGTCTAATCACAAGTCATCTGTGGTTATCTTTTGTGATCCCTTTTTTAAACGGAGAGGATATCTCCTATCTTGTAAGAGTTATCTCATGCAATATATTCGTACCCAGTTCTGGGCCTCATCCCCAATTCTTCGAGGTTATCTCACATGTAATTATGGTTACGAGTCATTTACCTGTAGGGCTCTTAGCCTTCAGCCATCCACAATCTTCCTAAACTTGTGGATGGGCTTGACCTCAAAGATGGGCTTGGCCTTAGATGGGCTCTCAGCCCAGGGGTCTAAATGTCCCCTCCACTATGCTTGCTCTCAAGACTAATAAATGGAATCTGGTTCTTAATTTTCAGCCTAAGATTTTATCAAATGCCCTTTTTTACGCAATCAAACAGTCAAATATCTAGTAATGCCTACTGTTTGTGGTGTAAACGAGTCGAGTGCGATTGAGTAGTGGGTGGTCGTGACTTGTTCATTTAACTTAACACTAGTCAAACTTGAGTTTATCATCGAGTTACATGATTTTGTATTTGCGAATAACTCATTTGTTAATTACTAAAGTCAGCTTAGACCAGGATCCTCTCCATTTCAAATTATTGGGTGTTTTGGTCATTTCCTTTGTCGACACTTTATGTGAAATGACCTATTCGTTTTTTACACTAAATGGATGTTATCCACTTGTGGCTCCTTCGAGCTATTTAATCTTAAAAATATAGATTCTTTACATTATATTTTATAATGTCATCTACATGATATTTTAACAAATAAACTGAGTTTTTGTTGATATCTTTATATAACTCATATATACATATATGAATGACTATATTAATCAAGATTCAATCAACATGCATGGTGTCAAGCACATCTCTTATATTATTCTCATAAGGTTAATTAAAGATAATACTCTGAAAAATAGTCTGAACTTACCTCAACCATTCTGGAAACCATGTGTTTTGTTTTCTAATCTTTTTCCTCTCACCTAGGAGTGGATTTGGTTCCTTGTGTGTTATAATCTTCTTGACAACGAACAGAGGGGACACGATACGATTGGAAGTCAATGTGACAAGCCACATTGAAACTCTAATTAAATCCTTACAACACCCAAGTATTCAAGTGTCCTAGTGATCCTATGTTGGCCACTAATTTTGCAAAAGGCAGGAACCCCATTGAGCCTAAACTTTAGGAAAAAGTTAATCAGGTACGTACTTTAGTGCTGCAAGAGAAGCAATTTCCTTGAAATTGCATTACGTACCAATAGCTGTTATGCATGCTTGAGTACAAGTAATCAGTGTGCTTCTTTTGTTTGCTTCCCTTGATTCAAATTTGGAAATTGCCTGAGGACATTGGTAGTTTGAGGCGGCATGATCATTTGAAACATCGATCGATCACTCCGAAAATGGTAGTTCCCAGGTTGGTTTCAATATGTTCCCAAGACAAAGGGTAAATGTTTCTAACACATAAAGGATTATTACTCTCCGAGCATCCTCGTTGGATTATGCAAATGTAAAATCATAATTTGCATAATATCTCATGATTTTGTATTTGATTATTCCATTCAAAACCTATTCTCACATTGGATTATCTATTTATTAGTCAAAATAATAAAAAAATAAAAATTTAATAATATTTTTTCCTAATTTTTTTTAATATTTTACAATTCTATTATATGTTAATTAATAATCAAATTATAATTAATATATGACTGGTAGAGACAAACGGTAAAAATCCTAACAAAAGAAGATATAAGAGACAAATTGTAAAAATCTTAATTATAATTAACATATAATTGATATATACAAATGGTAAAAATCCTAACAAAGGAAGATATAAGAGACAAATTGTAAAAATCTTAATTATAATTAACATATAATTGATAAATACAAATGGTAAAAATCCTAATTAATAAGTAAAAGATGCATGGGGAGGTAGCCTTTTGAAAAGAAATTGGAGAAAAAGAAAATAGATATGAACATTGTAGTGATTTTAAGAAATTCTGTTTAGAAAATTATTCCCTAAAATAACGTAATTTCTAAAACTTCAAAAATAATTTTTACACTGATTACTTTGTTTCCCCATGCAATCAAAGTGCAAAGAGAGAGAGTGTTTATGAGGGAAGAAATAATTGTTTAATGCTTTTGGTCTAGCTACAGTAAACACCAAATATGACCTAAGGACTTGTTTTACTGTAACTAAAAGTTATTTTGTTTACATTTACATAATCCAATGCAGCAAATTTTTATGTTCTATTAGCCAAACTTCTATTCGTATTTACATAATCCAATGAGAGTGCTCATACTCTAACAGTACAAAAGGGCAAGTGCTTCCTCACCACTCCTTGACAATATTAAGGCATGATCATTTGCAATGTTCTACCTCAGTTTTCATTCTTCATAATACGCATCAAAAAATGATGATTAATGTCGTGATGTTGATGCCAAAAAAGCGAGTGCGAGGTGTAATCATCAGTATTGCTTTGGGTTCCTTTGCCTGATGATATGATAGGAGAAAAGCTCAAATGGGAATGAAATTGCAAAGAAATATCTGACATGCACGCATGTTCTCATAAACTAAGTCGTCTATTTTTACCAGGAGAACCAAGACCCTGTTAATGGTGATATTCGGAGAAAGAAATGGGAAGAGTAGAACTTGTATGTATGCATGTATGCATGCTTGCAGGGTTGGTTTGTTCTTTTGTATAGTATGTAACACATGCAACTCTTTATAGTTAAAAGAATATGAAAATGAAGACAGTGGGCGATATATTTTTAACGAACGAGTTTGATAGCTTAATTTGGGGATAATGTTTAATTCCCTTTCTCTAGTAAAACCAGTCCATCATAGTTGGATTTGTCAATCTCTATCAGGGTTTTCATGAACGGTTTGACTGGTTTGTGGCTTCGGGCCATTTTTGTTTTTGTTCAAAAATTGTAGTTTTAGTCATCTTCGTGTATTTGGGAGTTGAAATTGTCACTACCATACAGAGAGGTCCATTCTTCATCTGAATGAAAATATACGGTAACAATAATAATAGTAATTATAATAATGAGTTTTTGGAAAAACGTCCTTTTGTATTATGAGTTTTTTTTTTATTGTTTTTAGAAATAACTCATGTGGCCAAAGGCCTGATTAACATAACCCTCAACCTCCAAAATAGAGATTTGGAGTTCGAGACCCCCTCAATCAAAAAGAAAAATAACTCACGGCTGAATCACTTGATAGTGCCACATGTCAATCTTGATTTTCTTAAAATAATTTAATTAATCTCCTTAAATAAATAAGAAATAACTTTTGATAAAAAAATTATTTTATATTTTCAAAAATGGTTAAATGAAAATTCAATAGTCTAGGAGTGCTACCTACCCCTAACGAGAGGGCAACTAGGGAGCTTGAAGAAGGGGGGTGAGTTTTGTCCCCATCTCTGTCCCAAAGGGGCAGGTGACTTCGTCCAGATACTACGTGGGCATACTGGGCTGTGTTGTCAACCCACCGGTGGCCGTGAGCGACCAACTGAGCCGACGTGAACGACTGATGGCGATAGAGAACAAGGGAGAATTTTGATGAGACTAGAGAGAAGTTACCTAAAGGCTGAGAAAAGTTAGCGATGGAGATGGATTACGATGACGACAATGATGACGACGCAGTGGCGATTGAAGATGTAAGAGACTCGACTTAAATAGCTCAAATCATAAGAGAGATTCGAGAGACGGGAGAGAGGGGAGGAAATGTGAGCAGGTGGAGATCTGCACCCAAGCCCCGCCCACATGTTAGTTTTAATTTCAAAAAATTGCCCGCTTGCCTGCTTGATGTGAGCGGGTGACCCATCTGCTTGATACAGGGTCCAAAGCGGGTGCCATCGAGGTCGTGTGTGGGCCCACCCAAGACCCCTAGGCCATATCTTCCCCCTACGCGCCACAGTTAATCCACCCTAGGAGAGTACCATCGAGAGTGAAAGTGTTCACCGCCCACATGATCACTCAGGATAGGCACAGAGTGTTAAAGTGCTCACCCAGATGAAGGGTAAGCAAAAAGTACTTGAACCTCAGGTCAAGTAAAGAGTGCTCACACTAGGGTGAGTAACAACAGCTCAGGCAGGGCGAGCGCCATGAAGAGCAAAAATACTTGAACCCTAAGTGAGCATTGGGAGGCAAAGTGCTCGCCCAGGTGGAGGGCGAGCAAAATTCGCACCCTAGGATGAGCAAAGAGTGCTTAAAACTAGGGGTTAGGAAAAAGTTCATGCACCCTAGGTCATGCAATACCAGCTCACACCCAAGGCAAGCAAAAATCTTTGCACCCGAGGCGAGCACTATGAAGAGCAACAATGCTCGTCCCTAGGTGAGTCTCGTGAAGGATCGTGAAGATCGCCCTTGGGTGGTGAGTATCGTGGGAGGCAATTTGCTCACACCCAAGCGAGTAAAATCAAGAGCGAAAGTACTCACCACCCACGTGAGCACCTTAGGAACAAAAGTACTCTCCACCTTGGCAAGCACCATGGGAGGCAAAATGCTCATCAAAAGTCTCGCACCCTGAGGATGAGCAAAAGTGCTTTCCACCCTATGCCCGCACCCAAGCGAGCATAGGGTGGCAAAGTGCTTGCCCAATGAAGGGGCAAGCAAAAGTGCTAGCCACCCAAGTGAGCGCAAGGTGGCAAAAGGCTCGCCCTAGAAAGTATTTCTATTACTATGATAGTGCTGGCACCACACTTTCTGTCGCACACATTGAAGTCACTCACCATATATAAGGATAAACACTTAACAATCACAAAAGTGATATTTTAGCTTTAATTCAATGCCTTTTAAACTAGGGGATTGTTAGTCGTATCTTTGACGTCCGTCTGACTCCAGATATGCTTGAACAAGAGACCTTGCAGGATGACAAAGATTGAGGGGAACAAGGCGTACACGTCCTCTTCAGGTTGCTGATCAAATCTTGCAGTCTGTTTCCTAATGAGGGTCTCCCATGTGGCGCTGGATCATACCCCTGAGATTAGACACTATAGCTTGTAGGTTCGTAATCTTTCTTTCACAGACTCACTCCAAATGTGACATCTTTTATGGAGTATGGGCCTTTTTGTATGACACATGCCGCCTCTAAGCATGGCCATTGTTATCTTGGAGAGCTTTTATGTTCGTAGCAGTTTTTTCATTTACCATTGCTAGCCCTTATACTGCTAACTATCATTTTCCAAAACTGCCAACCTCTCTAGCTCATTGTTCTCGCCCTTGTACGGTAGGCGTAGTGTTTGTCTGCTTGGCATAGAAAAGTCCTTTATCAGCCCGTGCTAGACTGTGTTAGCCAAGCTTTCTACAACATGTTGCTCGTCTTACTCTCGGTTTAGCCGCACGTTGCTTGCCCAATTGCCTCTTCTTCGCCAACCCTTTGCTCACGAGAGGAGATCTCTTTCCTTGCTTCGACATAGTCCTCACATGAAATCTTATTATGTTAAATAAAAGGAGATTTGTTGATTATAAAAAAATAGAAGTTGAATTTAAAAATGGTGGGAGAAAGTGGTTAGGGGTGTTCGATGTTTGGGTCATGGGATACGAAGCTCACAGGTTGGGGCAGGATGATTGTGTTACCAGTTTTAAAATGAATGGAAGATTGGTAATTTTAAGGGTAGTGATACTATGCCGCCCAGGTTTGACTACTGGGCGTCTCCCTAGTGCAAATTGCACTTTTTTCTTTTTGGCTTTTTCTTTCAAACATATTTTAAACATCTTTAGACATTTTTAAAAAAATAAAAAATAAAAACACTAATGCACTAATAGTCACTTCATTAACCATTAAGTAAAAAAAATAAGATACATGAGCGGTCAAATTGATAGGGCAAACTCAAGTGGCATAGTATTATATTCCTAATTTTAATATCATGTCCAAGTGTTACAAGCCATGTGCTTAGACATATGCTTAGATGCCTGTTAGGATTGAGTCATATTAGGTTTGAGTCATAGTTACTGATCTCGGGTAGAGCAGTCCGTTGTTGTAATCCCACTAAGGTCCCAGCATGCAAAGGCTCCCAAGACTTTGGTTTACAAGTTTTACCAAGGCAAGTTGTTTCAAACTTGTGACCTCGGGCAAGGGAGGTAAGAATGATCTCCTAGCCTTTGCCAACTAGGTAACCACCTTGGTGGTTAAATGCCTGTTAGTCATTGAACGGAAAATGGATCCTCTTTAGAAAATTTAATAGCGCAGATGCTAATTTTAAAAAAATACGAAAAATCTCAAAGGTTTAAAAGCACATAGAATTTATATAGCAAAATTTCACTAATATATGATAAAAGGTAGAATAAGGAAAAACATTTATTTTGCTATTTTGTATTTTTTTTTTTTTTTTAAATTAGCATATGCGCTATTTGACTGTTTGTCCCATAGAAATAAAAATACGAAATGCTATTAAAATTAATTAATAGTCACATAGAAATGCTAGTTTGTCCCATAGTTTTGTCCATTTATTTTGACGGTTTGTATATTTTATTTTTTATTTATTTATTTTTACTTAATAATTAAGGAATTTACTATTAATTAATTAATATATTTTTTAATTTTGAATAATATTTCAAATATATTTAAAAGAAAAAAAAAAGGCAAATACACTTAGAACACGTCCAGCTATACATGATGGGCGGGAGAGTAATTGAACGAAACTTAGAGGATGTTGAGATCAATTCAGTTCAATGCAATTTTAAGTTGAGTCTAATATCTAAATACACAACTCTCAAATTCTTAAATATCACTTAACTCAAAATCTCTTTACACATGAGATCACAACTTTTTTAAACTCAACATCTCTTTATACACGAGACTCAAAATTTTTTTTAATTTCTTATAAATACATGTAAACTCATTTTAACATTTAAATATATCTTAACTTATCTTAAATGAACTCTACAAAATTCACTTTATCGTTTTAATTTATTATTATTTATAAAAAATTTAACTCATCTCAATTCAACTCAATATATAAATCAGAAATTACATCGTCTCCTGAAAAATATAATGGAGACAAATGGATGCAATATTGATCCCAACTTAAAAAAGAAGGGACCAAAAAAGGACAAGAAAAGAAACGCGCAAGGCAAAAGGAAAGAATGTTCTTTTTCTGTTTCCATTTTGGTTGGTAGCATTAGTAATCGAAAAAAGTTTGTCCAAATTCAATGGGGCCTAAGCCTCGGTGGTCCGGTCCTCTCACTGTCTGGTTTGCTGCTTCCATCGAGAAATTGCTTGCTTCTCGCAAATCCCACCCTTCCAAGGCTCTTCAAAATAAAACTATAATCCTCATTAAAACATGGAAGGTGAATTACACCTTCTCCACTGCATCTTCTCAAATCCAAGATGCAAGTCTATCTTGCATAATACTTGTTATTAAACTATTGCCTTGATAAAAGAAAAACAAAAGTAATCGTACCAAAGCTCTCCCTTTCGCTCGCTAGCAGCAATGGAAGAAGCAAAGCATCTTCTTTTACACTGATGCCTCTCCCTGCGTTTTTCAGTTAGCGAAACCGTAAGTGCTACACATTTCTTTTTTCGTATGAAAAAGCATTGTTTTCACTCCTTTTTTCTTGTTGCAATGAGATCGTGATCTTTTGGTAAAACCAATCTAAAGAAAGGAATCTTTGAGGTATTTTGTAATATTAACGATAACCCATATGAGTCCTTAGTTCTGGTGCTTTTTCCTTACGTGCATGACACGAAGTATGAGAATTTGATAAACTACTAGTTCGTTAATGGAGTTTGATTGCGTGTAGAATGATGGGAACTGAAGTTTTGAGATTTTGGTTTCTGCTCTTATAAGCATACTTCTTTGATTTTAAATTTGTTGGGTTTTTCAAGTTTGTAAACTCTAGAACTTAGTTGCGAATCAAAGTGCTTGTGGGAAATTGTTTGAGCTCCACTGTAATTTTGTTTTTCCTCCAAGTTTATCTTTTTTAACTCTGTTTTGATTCTTGAAATTTGTTCTTTTTGTTGCCTTCTTTGAACTCTTTCGTTCTGGTTATAACGAATTTGTTACAAAAGAATTTAATTTGGAAAGCATTGGTTTTATTTTTTCATTCTAGCATCAAGTGTTTTTTTTCTACCTCTTTCTTTTTGTTTTGGGGGGAGGGATAGAACTTCTCTCACACTTCTTTACCGTCACCAGGCACCTTCTTCTTCTTCTTCTTCTTTTTTAAACATTACCAGCATGTATTTCTAACCTGAAATTGGCCATCACACATCTGCATATTTGGTATAGTCTCCCATATGGTTCTGTGAATTAAACTAGAAAATATGATGACCAGTGGAGCAAGTGGTAATGGTATTTTTAGTTTCCTACCAGGCTCCTCAACCCATACTTGGCAGCCTGTCATGACTAGTGATGATACAACCACTCCAAGTTATTGGTTGAACTGGAGATTCTTCCTCTGCTCACTATGGATTCTTACTGCAATGGTTCTGGCAACAATTCTAATATGGAAATATGAAGGTTTCAACAAATCAAGATCTGACAGGAGAGAGAACCAACGACAAACAGTGTGGTCTTTGTATGAAGATGAAACCTGGAAGACGTGTCTCAAAGGAATCCATCCTGCCTGGCTGCTTACTTACAGAATGATGTCATTTGTTGTGCTTCTGGCATTGCTTATTGCTGATGTTGCTGTTGCTGGAGGTGGCATTTTCTACTTTTATACTCAGTAAGCCCTCCTTGGCCTATCTTTGTGTCTTTCATCTGGGTATATGGACATACTTCCATATAAGATAGACTTTGGTTTCGAAATGCTTTGTTCAAATATGAAATCCACTTTAAAGAATTTTACTGTAAATTAAGACTGCATTGTTATTCTATTCTCACACAAGCCAAGTAGATTCTTTAAATGGTTCTGTGGGAGTTTATTTAGCGTACTAGAAAATAATACTACACATATTCACTTCAATGAAGCATAGTTTTAATTTACGGAGTTTTGAAAACCCTGGAACATAATATATTGTCTACTTTGGTTAATAACTGAGTGCTTATGTCAAATTGGAAGGTCTTGTGATGGGTTCTTCATTAAGGTGCAATATATAACCAGCCGTCAAGTATCAGGTTTGATCAGAGTAATAAAAGGAACTTTCACTTTTGCTGATCATGTTTCTTGTTTTTTTTTTGTTGGCAACAGGTGGACATTTGTTTTGGTCACGATCTATTTTGGGGTATATTTTCTAACTCTAAGCACTCATGCATATCCTTGTTTCCATATTGTAGTAAAGTCTAATAGAGCTGAAAAAGTTGGACATAAATCACCTTTTTGGTTCTTTGGGATATTTTAATGACATGTTTGATAACACCACTGGACTATATGGTTCCTCCATGAAAAACATGACAATCTTCTGTCTGTATCATCCATAAATTACTTATGCTTGAAACTTTAATTTGTAGCTTGGGTCTTCACTCTCCATTTATGGATGTTGCAAGAACAACAAAGTTGATGGAAATGCGGTTTATCAAGCAAATTTAGATGCTGAACAAGGATCCTATATAGCTCCCACACTAGGGGAGAGCTTAGATATGTCCAATATGTTCAAGACTTCATATACTCATGAAGAACCTCATGCTCACCATACTGCAGGTGTATGGGGGTTTATCTTTCAAATAATTTTTCAGGTAAATTTTCTTCACAATTTCAGTTGCCAAAGTTTTTTTCAATAAACTTAAACTTATCTGATTCTTGAGTTTCCTGTCTTCTCCTGTAGCTAGTGTTCCAATTATTCTATTCATTGTGTTCTTTTAGTTGAGATTTCATCTTGACGAGCTGATTTTGTAGAAGATAAAAAAAAGTTCTAGCTATATAAAAACTTGTTTAGCACTTTCCCATGAATAATAGGAATGAGAATCAGATTACGTGGACCGTGCTTATGTTTGCTCATGCTAACCTGGATCAGAAAACTGCCCCCATTGTTGATTCCATATCTGCGTGATTTTAATCACATGGAAACTACTGATTCTTTAACTTGCTTTGAATGTTAGAGAGTAAACATATGTGAAGTGGTGTGGTTCCATTGAAAAAGAATCTCATTTTCATAAGTAAGCGGTTATTAATCATTTCATGTTTCTCTTCTACTTTGTAGATGTGTGCCGGTGCTGTGACACTCACTGATTGCATATTTTGGCTCATTCTTTATCCCTTTCTAACTGCCAAAGAATATGATCTGGATTTTGTAAGTATGAACCTTATCACCACATTTGTTGGGTTTCTTCTTTTATTAGACTGTATATGTTATCAAAACCTTAGAACCCTTTGCCTTCTTTTCTGCCTTTATTAAGTCTGCGTTTTAATGCCCTTTTATGAGGGTTTGTTTTATAGGTAGAGAATTCAGATTTGACAGATATTATAACATTTGGAAACTGCTTAGACCAAGGCACATGAGTTCTGCTTTAATGAAACACTTAAGGCAGGGTTGAGCCCTCGCAGACAATTGCAATGGATCTTGAAGCCAATTTGAAACTAAGATTTCTCCACCACTCAGCAGAATCAAACCTTGAAAGCAAAAAAATGAGTAGTGGGTACAAGAAATAATATTGGGGATATTGAAGGTTGTTAGTTCCTTCAATCTATCATATCTTGTTTCTGCAAAATAGCAAGTTAGGCCTCAGTACAATCAGAGAGCTGTAGTTTTATGCAAATGTCACAACATCAGATTCAGACCCATTTTTTATATCATAAATAGTAAATTGCTTTCATATGAGGAATGTGTTAATCTTTCAACTGCAGTACATTGTTAGTATGCACTCAATCAATGTCGTTCTCCTCCTTGGTGACACAGTTCTAAATTGCTTGGTAAGAGTATGCTTTAGGTTTTTTTTTTTTATTTTAATATCCTTAATGATTAGTTGCAAATTTACAACTATTTATCTTCCTGTTCCAGCGATTTCCAATGTTTCGGATTGCATACTTTATGCTATGGACAGCTATATTTGTCATTTTTCAATGGGTCGTTCATGCTTGCGTTTCCATCTGGTAAAATATGTTCTCGATGTGTTAATTATTGTTATAATCTTATTGTTACAGTTTTGTCCATGTTTTTTGCGGTTATCCTCTTTTTTTCTCTTTTTTTATCATCCCTTAAATGATTAGTAGTTGTACATTACGATCATACCTTTTTTCTTCTCACTTCTTTTTACAGGTGGCCATATCCATTTCTCGACTTGTCATCTCCTTATTCTCCCTTATGGTATGCAATTATTATCTATCTGATTTATAATTTGCAATTGAATAAAAAAATTTATACTACTATTATTTTTTAGCTTTCTTATTCTAAATGAAAGCATTTCCTTTTACTCTCACCATGGAAAATGGCCAAAAAAAACTCCCAACATGAAAGGGCCAGGTTGTTTTCCAAAAACACTGATGAAATAAAGTTTTGAAGAAATCATTCCACTGCTAATGAAGTCATTCCATATTTTTACCATAAAATGTTAGCAATTTGCCTAAATTACACAATTTTTCATTAATGGCAGTGAAATCTCTGAATAAGCACGCTACCAATCACCGGAATAATAGTGTCAGATAATGATTATATGTCTTATACAAATTGGTTCAATTAAGTGTTAGGTTCTATACAATATCTGATAAACCCGACTTTTAAGTATTGTGAGTGCCAATCTTGTTGCCAATAACATGCCTCCACACTAAAGAATGTTTCTGTTGTGGATTTTCCAGGTACCTTGGAGTGGGTTTGATGCATATACCGTGCTATGGCATCTTTGCTTTAATTGTTAGGTCGAAGCACATATTGCTGTCAAAATGATTCCCCGATTCTTCTCGGACCCTGAGGTGAGGAAGTAGATCAGGCTTTACACTGCCTTCAATTGACCATGTCACTAGCGCCCTAGTTAACCATAGAACAAGGGCCAACACCACTAAGTCACACCATTTCATTAGTAGTTCCAGCTTCTTACTCTGGATGAGTTTCTGCAGAGCTCATTGCACTTTACATCTGGAAACTATGGGAAAGAAATCGGTACATAAATTGTTGACAGCCGGTGGGCCTTATTTTTTTTCCCGGATACAGTTCATCAGGCATCCTGTGTTTTGTCTCCACCAGAAGGGTAATTGTGCTAAATATGTTTGTGCTTGCATAAATTATCACCAAGTCATTGTAAATTTTTTACTTAAACTCAATTGGTTTTTCATGTTTGGACCTTGCAAGTTGTGAACACTTATTTTGAATCAAAATGTGGGTTTTTTTTTTAACTGAATTCTACAAGTTTTCCTTGGGCACAAGGACTGAAACTTCTCCATGAAGCTATTCATGCCCTTTCATACTTCACTTATAAATGATTCATGATCTATTCATGCACTTCTCTATATGATTCATAAGCGAATTTCTGTACCACCAATAATATTAGAAATAATGGAAAAGGGAAAAGTAGAAAGGTATTTCCCTCAAGCTATTTTATTTGTAACATTAAAATACTGTAAGCTCACTCCATGTGTCTATCTCTGTCTGTTTGAACTTGAGGAAACCTTGATCCGATAGATACTGTAGGCTCACCAACAAACAGTCGGATTACACCCTTAACACAAATTGCAACTTCAGCACTGCCATGCTGCATGGTCCCTACCTCTCTACCATTATGCTGTATTCAGTTTAGATAACTCTCACTCAAGCGATATCTATTTGCATTCAGTCTATGACCCATCTTGAGAACCCTAGATTAGGAGACTAGGACAAATTTGAGAATTTGATGTATTATTTGTTCTTTTCTGTAACTGGGTCTCATCTGCATCATGTTGTAATTCTCTTTTATGATAATATATTATTGTAATGGTGTAAATGACGTGTTTCATACCACCAACTGTTTGGATGACCTGCAACAGATGAGAAGGCGAAACTGGTCGCCCAGGAGAGCTCCGATGTCTAAGTTAGAGAAACGTGATCTCAATATGCATATATAAGTCAAAGTTAAGTTCTTAGTGTTACATTTAGGTGTTATTTATGGAGGTGTTGAGGACATAGATAAGCATTAATTATCCCGTAATAAGCAGACGAGATAACTTATACTGATCCATCGTCATTATTATATCACACAGTTAAGCCCGTGAGTCACATGGGCTCTTGGATAGTGCATCCCCTAGCCACTAGTCATGGACTTATATATAACCAAGGGACCTAAATATCCCTTCCAAATGGAATTAATAAAGCAAAACAAAGAAAAAAAAATTCACCTCGATATTCAATAGCATTAGTTGCTAATGGGATATAAATAATTTTACTGTTATGGGATCAAGTTTAGCATTGATCCCATCAAAATGGTGGATTCTTACACGAAATGGCATAGCCATTACAGAATGTAAAATAATAATAATAATAATAATAATAATAATAATAATAATAATAAATAAATAAATAAATAAATTACATAGA